>NC_053026.1:301568502-301902235 GCF_003073215.2 Triticum urartu
TTCTGATATGTCGCATGTTATTGATGATGCCACTTCTGCTATGCATGATACTTATGATGAAACTACCTCTATGCCTGATACTACTGTGCCACTTAGTGATTTTCTTGATGAACAAATTGCTAGGGCTAGAGAGATTGAAAATATTGAATCTGATAATACTGATGAAAGTGATGATGAAGAATCACTTGTTATTCCTGAGGGTTATGTTTTTGATCAAGAAGCTTCTTTAGCTATTTTAGCTTGCAAAGATAGTTATGAACTTAGGTTATTAGCTAAATGGAATAAGCAATCCCTAAATGCTAGAATGAAACCTGACCCTGCTTTCTCTACTTCACCTATCTTTGTTACTGATAAGGATTATGAATTCTCTGTTGATCCTGATATAATTACTTTGGTTGAATCTGATCCTTTTTATGGTTATGAATCTGAAACTGTTGTGGCACATCTTACTAAACTGAATGATATAGCCACCCTGTTCACTAAAGATGAGAGAACTCGTTAATTTTACATCCTTAAAATATTTCCGTTCTTATTAAAGGGTGATGCTAAGATATGGTTTAATTCTCTTGATCCTGGTTGTGTGCTTAGTCCCCAGGATATGATTTATTACTTCTCTGCTAAATATTTCCCTGCTCATAAGAAACAAGCTGCTTTAAGGGATATATATAATTTTGTGCAAATTGAAGAAGAGAGTCTCCCACAAGCTTGGGGGAGGCTTCTCCAATTACTTAATACTTTGCCTGATCATCCTCTTAAGAAAAATGAAATACCTGTTATCTTTTATAATGGACTAACTGATGCCTCCAGAGATTACCTAGATAGTTGTGTTGGTTATGTTTTCAGGGAAAGAACGCCAGATGAAGCTGAAATTCTATTGAATAATATGTTGACAAATGAAAATAATTGGACACCTCGGAGCCAATTCCTGAGCCTATTCCTAAACCAACTCCGAAGAAGAGGGGTATTCTATTTCTCAGTCCTGAAGATATGCAAGAGGCAAAGAAATCTATGAAAGAAAAAAGTATTAAAGCTGAAGATGTTAAGAATTTACCTCCTATTGAAGAAATACATGGTCTTAATTTACCACCTGTTGAAGAAACACATGATCTTAATCCATTACCTATTGAAGAAGTACATGGTCTTGATAACCCGACACAGGTAGTAAAGATAAATTCTCTCTATAGATATGATAAAGTTGAAATCCCATTTACTAAGTTTGCTAGCCCATGCTTAGATGAGTTTGACAAATTTATGGCTAAGCAAGAAGATTTTAATGCTTATTTTGGTAGACAATTGAAATACAATTCAAATATGCTTGAACACTTGGGTGATTATATGGCTAATGTCAAAGGTGAACTTAAACTTATTAGTAAACATGCTTCTATGGTTACCACTCAAGTAGAACAAGTACTTAAGGCTCAAAATGATTTGCTCAATGAATTGAATAGTAAAGATAATGATAATGATGTTAGAGTTATGACTAGAGGTGGTAGAATGACTCAGGAACCTTTGTATCATGAAGGCCATCCTAAAAGAATTGAGCAAGATTATCAGAGAAATAATATAGATGCACCTAGTTCTTCTAAAAAGAAGAAAAAGAAATATGATAGGACTTTGCATGCTTCTAGTGATCCTATTGTTGAAACACCTGAGAACCAAATGATATTTCTATTTCTGATGCTGAAACACAATCTGGTAATGAACCTGAAACTAATAATAATGTTAATGATAATGTTCATGATGATGCTCAACCTAGTAATGATAATGATATAGAAATTGAACCTACTGTTGATCTTGATAACCCACAATCAAAGAATCAACTTTATGATAAGAAAGACTTTGTTGCTAGGAAACATGGTAAAGAAAGAGAGCCTTGGGTTCAGAAACCCATGCCTTTTCCTCCCAAACCATCCAAGAAAAAGGATGATGAGGATTTTGAGTGCTTTGCTGAAATGATTAGACCTATCTTTTTGCGTATGCGATTAACTGATATGCTCAAAACAAATCCTTATGCTAAGTACATGAAAGATATTATTACAAATAAAAGAAAGATACCAGAAGCTGAAATTTCCACCATGCTTGCTAATTATACTTTTAAGGGTGGAATACCGAAGAAACTTGGAGATCCAGGAGTACCCACTATACCATGCTCCATTAAAAGAAACTATGTTAAAACTGCTTTATGTGAGCTTGGAGCCGGTGTTAGTGTTATGCCTCTCTCTTTATACCGTAGACTTGATTTGAATAAGTTGACACCTACTGAAATATCTTTGCAAATGGTTGATAAATCAACTGCTATACCTGTCGGTATTTGTGAGGATGTGCCTGTTGTAGTTGCAAACGTTACTATTTTAACGGACTTTGTTATTCTTGATATTCCCGAGGACGATAGTATGTCTATTATTCTTGGAAGACCCTTTTTGAATACTGCAGGGGCTATTATTGATTGCACTAAAGGCAATGTCACTTTTCATGTTAATGGTAATGAGTATACGGTACACTTTCTGAGGAAACAACCTCAAGTTCATAGTATCAACTCTATTGGAAAAATTCCATCGATTATATTTGGAGGTTTTGAATTTCCTCTTCCTACTGTCAAGAAGAAATATGATATTCTTATTATTGGGGATGTGCATATCCCGCTTGAGGCAACATAGTGTTATTCGAAATTTCTCCGGTTCCATGTTATTCGAAATGAGTTCGTTAACAAGACTTGATCAACCTTGTTAGTGGATTCCTTTTGATGATCATGAGATGGATGAAACTAGAAGGCACAACCTTCTGTACCCCACTTTTACTTTCTGTTATTTATATTAAATAAAATAAAAACAAATATACTGTCTGTTATCTGATTATCCGTGCAATATAAAAATACCTCGAAAATAAAAGTTCTCCAAATGCCCTGAAATTTAAATATGATTTTTTTTCTAGAATATTTGAGAATATTTGGCACTGAGAACACAGCAGGAGGGTCAACCACCTGCCCACGAGGGTGGAGGGCGCACCCTACCCCCCTGGGCGCGCCCCCTGCCTCGTGGGCCCACGGTGGCCCTCCTCCACTTATTCCTGCATCCACACACTTCATCTTCCTCCCACAAACACGAATATCTAGCTCAAGCACGAGTTCTTGCTCATTTTGCTGCCATTTTCGATCTCCTTGCTCAAAGAACCTCTCACAAAACTGCTTGGGGAGATTGTTCCTTGGTATGTGACTCCTCCATTTGTCCAATTAGTTTTTGTTCTAGTGCTTTATTCATTGCAAATTTTTGCTGCTTAGGTGACCCTGTTCTTGAGCTTGCATGTCAAATTTATATGGTCAAAAGTAGTTTTGATGCATGATATAGGCTCTAGACACTTGTAGGAGTAGTTGCTATCAATTTTATTGAGTTTGGTTTACTTTTATTTTGAAGTTACTAAAAATTTCAGAATTTTTCAGAAAATGATGAGGAGACTTTTGAGGGGCTCATCGAGCCAAAGCTCGAAGGAAAAGGCACCGAAGCCTAAGTATAATCTGCCTCGCACCGCTGAGGTTCGGGCGTGTGAATGGCCTTCCGAGGATTTCTTAAGAGCAGCCGGGATTTATGAAGATTTTCATGAATTGGCTAAGAATGCGGGCCTTACCGCTTTCCTCCACGACCAATACGATTAGCACGTACCTTGTTTCATTGAAGTCTATCCACGCCTACCAGAACCCTGCACCAGCCGAGGAGCCAGAGCCGGAACCACAAGTTGATCCTTCACGACAGTCTAATTACCAGTGGGATCCAGAGATGATTGTCAGCCAGTGGCAATCGGAGTCTTCCTCTTCTTCATCTCAGTACGACCCCAACTTCTACTACGGATATCCGCCAGGCCAACCGTGGCCATAGACCAACTTAGGCCAAAAGCCTAAGCTTGGGGGAGTACATATTTCCCACCAACAGTACATTTATGTTCACACACTCATTGCTAGATGTCGGTGCTCATACTTTTTCATTGTATCATCCATGCTAGTTTATTTTCCTTTTTATGCTTTCTTCTTGTGAGTTTAATAAACCTTAAGAAAAACCAAAAAAATTTAGTTGTAGCTTTTAATTAATTTACCTTCCATGCTTGTAGCAGTAATTAAAAAAACCCAAAAAGATTTCATGTTCTTCTTTTGCTTGTTGGGAGCTTTCCCGTGTAAATAGTTTTATTTCTTTTCTTTCCTTTGGGGGTCTATAGGAGAAGACCATAATTAAGTTGTTGAAGTGGCTCTTATATGCATTATTGTTGATCTGACAAAAGAGCCCATATTGCCTTGTCTTTTGATATGTCTCCAACGTATCTATAAATTTTGATTGCTCCATGCTATATTATCTACTGTTTTGGACTATATTGGGCTTTATTTTCCACTTTTATATTATTTTTGGGTCTAACCTATTAACCGGAGGCCCAGCCCAAAATTGTTGTTTTTTGCATATTTCAGTGTTTCGGAGAAACAGAATATCAAACGGAGTCCAAACGGAATAAAATCTTCGGGAACGTGATTTTCTCACCGGACGTGATCCAGGAGACTTGGACCCTACTGCAAGGGATCAAAGAGGAGGTCACGAGGATGGGGGGCGCCCCCCCCTAGGGTGTGCCCCCTGCCTCGTGGGCCCCTCGGTGCTCCACCGACGTACTCCTTCCTCCTATATATACACATGTACCCCCAAACGATCAGAACAGGAGCCAAAAACCTAATTCCACCGCCGCAACTTTCTGTATCCATGAGATCCCATCTTGGGGCCTATTCCGGAGCTCCGCCGGAAGAGGGCCGTCATCACGGAGGGCTTCTACATCATCCTGGCCCCTCCGATGAAGTGTGAGTAGTTTACCTCAGACCTTCAGTTCCATAGTTAGTAGCTAGATGTCTTCTTCTCTCTCTTTGAATCTCAATACAAAGTTCTCCCCCTCTCTCGTGGAGATCTATTCGATGTAATCTTCTTTTTGCGGTGTGTTTGTTGAGATCGATGAATTGTGGGTTTATGATCAAGTCTATCTATGAATAATATTTGAATCTTCTATGAATTCTTTTATGTATGATTGGTTATCTTTTCAAGTCTCTTCGAATTATCCGTTTGGTTTGGCCAACTAGATTGGTAGTTCTTACCATGGGAGAAGTGCTTAGCTTTGGGTTCGATCTTGCGGTGTCCTTTCCCAGTGACAGAAGGGGCAGCAAGGCACGTATTGTATCGTTGCCATCGAGGATAACAAGATGGGGTTTATTTCATATTGCTTGAATTTATCTCTCTACGTCATGTAATCTTGCTTAAGGCGTTACTCTATTTTTAACTTAATACTCTAGATGCATGCTGGATAGCGGTCGATGAGTGGAGTAATAGTAGTAGATGCAGAATCGTTTTGGTCTACTTGTCACGGACGTGATGCCTATATACATGATCATGCCTAGATATTCTCATAATTATGCTCAATTCTGTCAATTGCTCAACAGTAATTTGTTCACCCACCATAGAATACTTATGCTCTTGAGAGAAGCCACTAGTGAAACCTATGGCCCCTGGGTCTATTCTCATCATATCAATCTCCATCACTTTAATATTGTTTTGCTATTTACTTTGCCTTTACTTTTTACTTTGCATCTTTATACCAAAAATACCAAAAATATTCTATCTATCAGATCTCACTCTCGTAAGTGACCGTGAAGGGCTTGACAACCCCTAATCGTGTTGGTTGCGAGTAGCTATCGTTTTGTGCAGGTACGAGGGACTTGAGTGTGGCCTCCTACTGGATTGATACCTTGGTTCTCAAAAACTGAGGGAAATACTTACGCTACTCTGTTGCATCGTCCCTTCCTCTTCGAGGAAAACCAACGCAAGCTCAAGACATAGCAAGAAGGATTTCTGGCGCCGTTGCTGGGGAGTCTGCGCAAAAGTCAATATACCAAGTACCCATCACAATCCCTATCTCTCGCATTACATTATTTGCCATTTGCCTCTCGTTTTCCTCTCCCCACTTCACCCTTGCCGTTTTATTCGCCCTCTCTCTCTCTCTCTCTATCCTCCCTCTCTGTTTGCCTCTTGTTTGCTCGAGTGCTAGTTTGTTTGCCTGTCGTCATGACTAGTCTCATATCTTCTCTGTTGTCTCCCGAGAGTGAAGTTCTAAATTTTAAACAAAGGGAGGGAGAAAATCTAAAAGATGCTTGGTATAGGATTTGCAATGCTCAAAATAGATCTACCAGGAAGCAATCTACCTTAGTTCTTCTCCGCAATTTTTATGTAGGTATTAATCCTTGGAATAGATATATCCTCGATACCATTACCGGAGGGAACTTCTTGGGTAGCCATACTTTTGATTCTTATAATGCTACGTTAGATTTATTTGGCTCACCACCTCTTTTGGTTAATGGAACCATGTTAACTTTGGAGCATGTTATGCAAAGACTTGAAATTATTGAAAATAAAGTTGCTACTATTGAATCAATTGAAAATCTAGATAAAAATATCCACAATCAAATTACTCAATATGGATCTAAGGTAGGAATGACTTTGAAAAATATTAAGGAAAATGAATCCATAGTTAATTAGAAGATGAACTTAGATTCTACTAGAATTGATAAACTTGAGGGTATCATTACAATTTTGGGAACCGCTTTTTCTTCCGTAAAGAATACTCCTAGTCCTCCTACTAAAATTGCCAAGCTTATGTATGTTCCTAAGAATAAGGGTGAATCATCTAGTAAGGAAACTGCTGATCTTAAATCTATAAGTATTCATCCCAATCTTTTTGCTATCATTAAGGAACCATTTATTACAAATGAATTTTTCGATCTTGTGCCCAAATTTTTGATAATTAATAAAAATAAATAAATTCCTAAAGATGGTAGGTGCCTAATTGAAGTATTGCCTACCAAACATGGCAATACCTAGATCTATCCTCGCTTGTTATGCCTAGCTAGGGGCGTTAAACGATAGCGCTTGTTGGGAGGCAACCCAATTTTATTTTTATTCCTTGCTATTTGATCCTGTTTAGTAATAAATAAATTATCT
This sequence comes from Triticum urartu, assembly GCF_003073215.2. Lineage (NCBI taxonomy): Eukaryota > Viridiplantae > Streptophyta > Magnoliopsida > Poales > Poaceae > Triticum > Triticum urartu. Next base: position 301,575,513 of record NC_053026.1, read on the forward strand.
AGACTCTGTTTTGGTTGTGTTTTTTGTGTTTAATTAGTGTTTGTGCCAAGTAGAACCGTTGGGAAGACTTGGGGAAAGTCTTGTTGAATTTGCTGTAAAAAACAGAAACTTTAGCGCTCACGATAACTGCTGTCATTTTTATTTGGAGAGTGTTATTTAGTTAATTCTTTTTGAATATGATTAATAGATAAATTCCTCACGTCCAGAAATTTATTTTAGAATTTTTGGGGTTTCAGATCTTGCGCTAGCTACAGATTACTACAGACTGTTCTGTTTTTGACAGATTCTGTTTTTCGTGTGTTGTTTTCTTATTTTGATGAATCTATGGCTAGTAAAATAGTTTATAATCCATAGAGAAGTTGGAATACAGTAGGTTTAACACCAATATAAATAAAGAATGAGTTCATTACAGTACCTTGAAGTGGTCTTTTGTTTTCTTTCGCTAGCGGAGCTCACGAGTTTTCTATTTTGAGTTTTGTGTTGTGAAGTTTTCAAGTTTTGGGTAAGAATTTGATGGATTATGGAACAAGGAGTGGCAAGAGCCTAAGCTTGGGGATGCCCATGGCACCCCCAAGATAACCCAAGGACACCAAAAACTCAAAGCTTGGGGATGCCCCGGAAGGCATCCCCTCTTTCGTCCACTTCCATCGGTAACTTTACTTGGAGCTATATTTTTATTCACCAACATGATATGTGTTTTGCTTGGAGCGTCTTGTATTATTTGTGTCTTTGTTTTTTAGTATGCCACAATCATCGTTGCTGTACACACCTTTTGAGAGAGCCATACATGAATTAAAATTTGATAGAATACTCTATGTGCTTCACTTATATCTTTTGAGCGTTATAATTTTGCTCTATGTGCTTCACTTAGATCTTTTAGAGCACGATGGTGGATTTGTTTTAAAGAAACTATTGATCTCTCATGCTTCACTTAAATTATTTTGAGAGTCTCTTAATAGCATGGTAATTTGCTTAATAATAATATGCTTGGTATTCAAGATTTGTGAAACTTTCTTTTGAGTGTGTTGAATACTAAGAAAAGATTGAAGCATGATAATTGTTTTGAGATATGGAGGTGATAATATTAAAGTCATGCTAGTCGAGTAGTTGTGAATTTAAAGAATACTTGTGTTGAAGTTTGTGATTCCCGTAGCATGCACGTATGGTGAACCGTTATGTGATGAAGTCGGAGCATGATTTATTTATTGATTGTCTTCCTTATGAGTGGCGGTCGGGGACAAGCGATGGTCTTTTCCTACCAATATATCCCCCTAGGAGCATGCGCGTAGTACTTTGCTTTGATAACTTCTAGACTTTTGCAATAAGTGTATGAGTTCTTTATGACTAATGTTGAGTCCATGGATCATACGCACTCTCACCCTTCCACCTTTGCTAGCCTCTCTAATACCGCGTAACTTTCGCCGGTATCATACACCTACCATATACCTTCCTCAAAACAGCCACCATACCTACCTATTATGGCATTTCCATAGCCATTCCGAGATATATTTCCATGCAACTTTCCATCATCTAGTTCATCATGACACATCCATCATTGTCATATTGCTTAGCATGATCATGTAGTTGACATAGTATTTGTGGCAAAGCCACCGTTCATAATTTTCATACTTGTCACTCTTGATTCATTGCATATCCCAGTACACCACCGGAGGCATTCATATAGAGTCATACTTTGTTTTAGTATCAAGTTGTAATCATTGAGTTGTAAATAAATAGAAGTGTGATGATCATCATTCAATAGAGCATTGTCCCAATAAAAAGAAAAAAAAAGAGAAAGGCCAAAGAAAAAAAAAGGCCCAAAAAAAGGGGCAATGCTACTATCTCCTTTTCCACACTTGTGCTTCAAAGTAGCACCTTGATATAGCGAGTCTCATATATTGTGCTTCAAAGTAGCACCATGTTCTTCATATAGAGAGTCTCATATGTTGTCACTTTCATTTACTAGTGGGAATTTTACATTATAGAACTTGGCTTGTATATTCCAATGATGGGCTTCCTCAAATTGCCCTAGGTCTTCGTGAGCAAGCAAGTTGGATGCACACCCACTAGTTTCTTTTGATGAGCTTTCATACATTTATAGCTCTAGTGCATCCGTTGCATGGCAATCCCTACTCACTCACATTGATATCTATTGATGGGCATCTCCATAGGCCGTTGATACGCCTAGTTGATGTGAGACTATCTTCTCCTTTTTGTCTTCTCCACAACCACCATTCTATTCCACCTATAGTGCTATATCCATGGCTCACGCTCATGTATTGTGTGAAGATTGAAAAAGTTTTGAAAAAGTTAGAGTATGAAACAATTGCTTGGCTTGTCATCGGGGTTGTGCATGATTTAAATACTTTGTGTGGGGAAGATGGAGCATAGCCAGACTATATGATTTTGTAGGGATAACTTTCGTTGACCATGTTATTTTGAGAAGACATAATTTCTTTGTTAGTATGCTTGAAGTATTATTATTTTTATGTCAATATAAACTTTTGTCTTGAATCTTTCTAATCTGAATATTCATACCACAATTAAGAAGATTTGCATTGAAATTATGCCAAGTAGCACTCCGCATCAAAAATTCTCTTTTTATCATTTACCTACTCGAGGACGAGCAGGAATTAAGCTTGGGGATGCCTGATACGTCTCCAATGTATCTATAATTTTTGATTGCTCCATGCTATATTATCTACTGTTTTGGACTATATTGGGCTTTATTTTCCACTTTTATATTATTTTTGGGACTAACCTATTAACCGGAGGCCTAGCCCAGAATTGCTGTTTTTTTGCCTATTTCAGTGTTTCGGAGAAACATAATATCAAACGGAATAAAATCTTCGGGAACGTGATTTTCTCACCGAACGTGATCTAGGAGACTTGGACCCTACCGCAAGGGATCAAAGAGGAGGTCAAGAGGGTGGGGGCGCCCCCCCTAGGGCGCGCCCCCTGCCTCGTGGGCCCCTCGGTGCTCCACCGACGTACTCCTTCCTCCTATATATACACACGTACCCCCAAACAATCAGAACAGGAGCCAAAAACCTAATTCCACTACCACAACTTTCTGTATCCACGAGATCCCATCTTGGGGCCTGTTCCGGAGCTCCGCCGGAAGAGGGCCGTCATCACGGAGGGCTTCTACATCATCCTAGCCACTCTGATGAAGTGTGAGTAGTTTACCTCAGACCTTCGGGTCCATAGTTAGTAGCTAGATGGCTTCTTCTCTCTCTTTGAATCTCAATACAAAGTTCTCCCCTCTCTCGTGGAGATCTATTCGATGTAATCTTCTTTTTGCGGTGTGTTTGTTGAGATCGATGAATTGTGGGTTTATGATCAAGTCTATCTATGAATAATATTTGAATCTTCTCTGAATTCTTTTATGTATGATTGGTTATCTTTGCAAGTCTCTTCGAATTATCTGTTTGGTTTGGCCAACTAGATTGGTAGTTCTTACCATGGGAGAAGTGCTTAGCTTTGGGTTCGATCTTGCGGTGTCCTTTCCCAGTGACAGAAGGGGAAGCAAGGCACGTATTGTATCATTGCCATCGAGGATAACAATATGGGGTTTATTTCATATTGCATAAATTTATCTCTCTACATTTATGTTTTGCGGTCTCAGAAAGGGCTAGCGAGATACCATCTTGTTATATCATATTATGATTGTTTTGAGAAAGTGTTTTCATCAGAGATTTATTATTATGGCTCGCTAGTTAATTATGCTATTGATATGAGTAAACTTGAGACCTATGCGTTATTGCGAATGTGGTTAGTTATAATCTTTGTTGAAAACTTGAATGCTGGCTTTACATATTTACACCAACAAGAGCAAACAGAGTTTGTAAAAGTTTTTCTTTATCACTTTCAGTTTATCAACTGAGTTGCTTGAGGACAAGCAAAGGTTTAAGCTTGGGGGAGTTGATACATCTCCGTCGTATCTACTTTTCCAAACACTTTTGCCCTTGTTTTGGACTCTAACTTGCATGATTTGAATGGAACTAACTCGGACTGACGTTGTTTTCAGCAGAATTACCATGGTGTTATTTATGTGCAGGAACAAACGTTCTCAGAATGACCTGAAACTTCATGGAGCTACTTTTCAGAAAATAAGAAAAATACCTGCCAAAGATGAAGGCCAGGGGCCCACCACCTGTCCACGAGGGTGGGGGCGCGCCTGCCCCCCTAGGGCGCACCCCCTACCTCGTGGGCCCCCTGTTGCCTCTCCGACTCCAACTCCAACTCTATATATTGTGTTTCAGGGAGAAAAAAATCAGAGAGAAGAAATCATCGCGTTTTACGATACGGAGCCGCCGCCAAGCCCTAAAACCTCTCGGGAGGACTGATCTGGAGTCCGTTCGAGGCTCCGGAGAGGGGAATCCGTCGCCATCGTTATCATCAACCATCCTCCATCACCAATTTAATGATGCTCACCACCGTGCATTAGTATTCCATCATAGGCTTGCTGGACGGTGATGGGTTGGATGGGATGTATCATGTAATCGAGTTAGTTTTGTTAGGGTTTGATCCCTAGTGTCCACTATGTTCTGAGATTGATGTTGCTATGACTTTGCTATGCTTAATGCTTGTCACTAGGGCCCGAGTGCCATGATTTCAGATCTGAACCTATTGTGTTTTCATCAATATATGAGAGTTCTTGATCCTATCTTGCAAGTCTATAGTCACCTATTATGTGTTATGATTCGTTAACCCCGAAGTGACAGTAATCGGGATACTTACCGGTGATGACCGTAGTTTGAGGAATTCATGTATTCACTATGTGTTAATGCTTTGGTCTCGTACTCTATTAAAAGGAGGCCTTAATATCCCTTAGTTTCCAATACGACCCCGCTACCACGGGAGGGTAGGACAAAAGATGTCATGCAAGTTCTTTTCCATAAGCACGTATGACTATATTCGGAATACATGCCTACATTACATTGATGAACTAGAGCTAGTTCTATGTCACCCTATGTAATGACTGTTACATGATGAACCACATCCGGCATAATTCTCCATCACCGATCCATTGCCTACGAGCTTTCCCTAGATTGTTCTTCGCTTATTTACTTTCCTGTTGCTATTGCTATCATCACTACAAAATACCAAAAACATTGCATCTACTACTGTTACCTTTTGCTACCGTTATCACTACTATCATATTACCTTGCTACTAAACAGTTTCCTGCAGATATTAAGTTTCCAGGTGTGGTTGAATTGACAACTCAGCTGCTAATACTTGAGAGTATTCTTTGGCTCCCCTTGTGTCGAATCAATAAATTTGGGTTGAATACTTTACCCTCAAAAACTGTTGCGATCCCCTATACTTGTGGGTTATCAGCCCTCTCTCTTCTTCACTAAGGCCAATGGTGGCCCATTAACCTCCCGGGGGGGTTCCGATAACCCTCGGTACTCCGAAACTTATCCGAAACGACTCGAACTATTCCGGTGTCCGAATGTAGCCTTCCAATATATGAATCTTTATGGCTCGACCATTTAGAGACAACTCATCATGTCCGTGATCTCATCCGGGACTCCGAACAAACTTCGGTTCATCAAAACACGAAACTCATAATACAAATTGTCATCGAACGTTAAGCGTGCGGACCATACCGGTTCGAGAACTATGTAGACATGACCGAGACATATCTCATGTCAATAACCAATAGCGGAACCTGCATGCTCATATTGGCTCCTACATATTCTACGAAGAGCTTTATCGGTCAAATCGCATAACAACATATGTTGTTCCCTTTGTCATCGGTATGTTACTTGCCCAAGATTCGATCATTGGTATCACCATACCTAGTTCAATCTCGTCACCGGCTAGTCTCTTTACTCGTTCCGTAATGCATCATCCCGTGACTAACTCATTAGTCACATTGCTTGCAAGGCTCATAGTGATGCGCATTACCGAGATGGCCCAGAGATACCTCTCCGATACACGGGGTGAAAAATCCTAATCTCGATCTATGCCAACTCAACAAACGCCATTGGAGACACCTTTAGAGCATCTTTATAATCACCCAGTTACGTTGTGATGTTTGATAGCACATAAGGTGTTCCTCGGTATTCGGGAGTTGCATGATCTCATAGTCTGAGGAACATGTATAGGTCATGATGAAAGCAATAGCAGAAAAACTAAACGATCATTATGCTAAGCTAACGGATGGGTCTTATCCATCACATAATTCTCTAATGATGTGATCCCATTCATCAAATGACAACACATGTCTATGGCTAGGAAACTTAACCACCTTTGATTAACGAGCTAGTCAAGTAGAGGCATACTAGGGACACTCTGTTTGTCTATGTATTCACACATGTACTAAGTTTCCGGTTAATAAAATTCTAGCATGAATAATAAACATTTATCATGATATAATGAAATATAAATAATAATTTTATTATTGCCTCTAGGGCATATTTCCTTCAGTCTCCCACTTGCACTAGAGCCAATAATCTAGATTACATAGTAATGATTCTAACACCCATGGAGTCTTGGTGCTAATCATGTTTTGCTCGTGAGAGAGGCTTAGTCAATGGGTCTGCAACATTCAGATCCGTATGTATCTTGCAAATCTCTATGTCTCCCTCCTTGACTTGATCACGGATGGAATTGAAGCGTCTCTTGATGTGCTTGGTTCTCTTGTGAAATCTGGATTCCTTTGCCAAGGCAATTGCACCAGTATTGTCACAAAAGATTTTCATTGGACCCGATGCACTAGGTATTACACCTAGATCGGATATGAACTCCTTCATTTGCTGCTTCTGAAGCAGCTATGTACCCCGCTTCACACGTAGATCCCGCCACGACACTCTGCTTAGAACTGCACCAACTGACAGCTCCATCATTCAATAAAAATACGTATCCGGTTTGTGACTTAGAGTCATCGGAATCAGTGTCAAAGCTTGCATCGACGTAGCCGTTTACGACGAGCTCTTTGTCACCTCCATAAACGAGAAACATATCCTCGGTCCTTTTCAGGTATTTCAGGATGTTCTTGACCGCTGTCCAGTGATCCATTCCTGGATTACTTTGGTACCTCCCTGCTAAACTAATAGCAAGGCATACATCAGGTCTGGTACACAACATTGCATACATGATAGAACCTATGGCTGAGGCATAGGGAATGACTTTCATTTTCTCTCTATCTTCTGTAGTGGTCGGGAATTGAGTCTGACTCAACTTCACACATTGTAACACAGGCAAGAACCCTTTCTTTGACTGATCCATTTTGAACTTATTCAAAACTTTATCAAGGTATGTGCTTTGTGGAAGTCCAATTAAGTGTCTTGATCTATCTCTATAGATCTTGATGCCCAATATATAAGCAGCTTCATCGAGGTCTTTCATTGAAAAATTCTTATTCAAGTATCCTTTTATGCTATTCAGAAATTCAGTATCATTTCTGATCAACAATATGTCATCCACATATAATAACAGAAATGCTACAGAGCTCCCACTCACTTTCTTGCAAATACAAGCTTATCCAAAAGTCTGTATAAAACCATATGCTTTGATCACACTATCACAACATATATTCCAACTCTGAGAGGCTTTCACCAGTCAATAAATGGATCGCTGGAGCTTGCACACTTTGTTAGCACCTTTTGGATCGACAAAACCTTCTGGTTGCATCATATACAACTCTTCTTTAAGATATCCATTAAGGAATGCAGTTTTGACATCCATTTGCCAAATTTCATAATCATAAAATGCGGCAATTGCTAACATTATTTGGACAGAGTTAAGCATCGCTACGGGTGAGAAGGTCTCATCATAGTCAACTCCTTGAACTTGTCGAAAACCTTTCGCAACAAGTCGAGCTTTGTAGACAGTAACATTACGGTCAGCGTTAGTCTTCTTCTTGAAGATCCATTTATTCTCTATTGCTTGCCAATCATCGGGCAAGTCAACCAAAGTCCATACTTTGTTCTCATACATGGATTCCATCTCAGATTTCATGGCCTCAAGCCATTTTGCGGAATCTGGGCTCATCATCGTTTCCCATAGTTCGTAGGTTCGTCATGGTCAAGTAACATGACCTCCAGAACAGAATTACCGTACCACTCTGGTGTGGATCTTACTTTGGTTTACCTATGAGGTTTGGTAGTAACTTGATCAGAAGTTTCATGATCATTATCATTAGCTTCCTCAATAATTGGTGTAGGAATCACTGGAACTGATTTCTGTGATGAACTACTTTCCAATAAGGGAGAAGGTACAATTACCTCATCAAGTTCTACTTTCCTTCCACTCACTTCTTTCGAGAGAAACTCCTTCTCTAGAAAGGATCCATTCTTAGCAATGAATATCTTGCCTTCGGATATGTGATAGAAGGTGTACGCAACAGTCTCCTTTGGGTATTCTATGAAGACACATTTCTTCGATTTGGGTTCGAGCTTATCAGGTTGAAGATTTTTCACATAAGCATCGCAGCCCCAAACTTTAAGAAATGACAACTTGGGTTTCTTGCCAAACCACAGTTCATATGGTGTCGTCTCAACGAATTTCGATGGTGCCCTATTTAACGTGAATGCGGCCGTCTCTAAAGCATAACCCCAAAACGATAGCGGTAAATCAGTAAGAGACATCATAGATCGCACCATATCTAATAAAGTGCGGTTACGACGTTCAGAAACACCATTACGTTGTGGTGTTCCAGGTGGCATGAGTTGCGAAACAATTCCATATTGTTTCAAATGAAGACCAAACTCATAACTCAAATATTCACCTCCCCAATTAGATTGTAGAAACTTTATTTTCTTGTTACGATGATTTTCCACTTCACTCTGAAATTCTTTGAAATTTTCAAATGTTTTAGACTTATGTTTCATTCAGTAGATATACCCATATCTTCTCAAATCATCTGTGAAGGTCAAAAAATAACGATACCCGGCGCGAGCATCAACACTCATCGGACCGCATACATCAGTATGTATTATTTCCAATAAGTCTGTTGCTTGCTCCATTGTTCCGGAGAACAGAGTCTTAGTCATCTTTCCCATGAGGCATGGTTCGCAAGCATCAAGTGATTCCAAAAGCCCATCAGCATTGAGTTTCTTCATGTGCTTTACACCAATATGACCTAAATGATAGTGCCACAAATAAGTTGCACTATCATTATTAAACTTGTATCTTTTGGCTTCAATACTATGAATATGTGTATCACTACTATCGAGATTCAATAAAAATAGACCACTCATCAAGGGTGCATGACCATAAAAAATATTACTCATATAAATAGAACAACAATTATTCTCTGATTTAAATGAATAACTGTCTCACATTAAACAGGATCCAGATATAATGTTATGCTTAACGCTGGCACCAAATAAAAATTATTCAGTCTAAAACTAATCCTGAAGGTAGATGTAGAGGTAGCGTGCCGACGGCGATCACATTGACTTTGGAACCATTTCCCATGTGCATCGTCACCTCGTCCTTAGCCAATCTTCGTTTAATCCGTAGCTCCTGTTTCGAGTTGCAAATGAGCAACAGAACCAGTATCAAATACCCAGGCTCTAGTACGAGCATTAATAAGTGATGTCTACTACACAACCTTCTTCTTGTAGACGTTGTTGGTCCTCCAAGTGCAGAGGTTTGTAGGACAGTAGCAAATTTCCCTCAAGTGCATGACCTAAGGTTTATCAATCCGTAGGAGGCGTAGGATGAAGATGGTCTCTCTCAAGCAACCCTGCAACCAAATAACAAAGAGTCTCTTGTGTCCCCAACACACCCAATACAATGGTAAATTGTATAGGTGCACTAGTTCGGCGAAGAGATGGTGATACAAGTGGTATATGGATGGTAGATAAAGGTTTTTGTAATCTGAAATTATAAAAACAGCAAGGTAACTAATGATAAAAGTGAGCGTAAACGGTATTGTAATGATAGGAAACAAGGCCTAGGGTTCATACTTTCACTAGTGCAAGTTCTCTCAACAATAATAACATAATTAGATCATATAACTATCCCTCAACATGCAACAAAGAGTCACTCCAAAGTCACTAATAGCGGAGAACAAACGAAGAGATTATGGTAGGGTACGAAACCACCTCAAAGTTATTCTTTCCAATCAATCCGTTGGGCTATTCCTATAAGTGTCACAAACAGCCCTAGAATTCGTATTAGAATAACACCTTAAGACACAAATCAACCAAAACCCCAATGTCACCTAGATACTCCAATGTCACCTCAAGTATCCGTGGGTATGATTATATGATATCCATCACACAATCTCAGATTCATCTATTCAACCAACACAAAGTACTTCAAAGAGTGCCCCAAAGTTTCTACCGGAGAGTCAAGATGAAAACGTGTGCCAACCCCTATGCATAGATTCCCAAGGTCACGGAACCCGCAAGTTGATCACCAAAACATACATCAAGTGGATCAATAGAATACCACATTGTCACCACATGTATCCCTGCTGTCGGTGTCAAAACCGGATCATGCAGAGTGCGGGGCTAGCATTCAGCTCGATCGCTTTTGAGATCGAAGCCCCCGAGGTGACGTCCAACCGCTCATCCTCGATTGGCGCAATAGGCTCCGAGTTAGGGGTCGGAACCGATGCGTGTGCGGCCTCCAGGACACTGTCCGGAGGCAGAGCTAGATCATGCCCCTCGAGATAGTGCGGCACGCTTGGCCGTGGCTCGAACCCGTCGAAGATCAAGTCTCCACGGATGTCAGCCGTGTAGTTTAAGCTTCCAAACCTGACTTGATGGCCAGGGGCGTAGCTTTCGATCTGCTCCAGGTGGCCGAGCGAATTGGCCCGCAGAGCGAAGCCGTCGAAGACGAAGATCTGTCCGGGGAGAAAAGTCTCACCCTGGACCCTATCGTTGTTGATGATCAAAGGAGCCATCGGGCCTAAAGGCGATGACATAGAGGAACTCTCAATGAAAGCACCAATGTCGGTGTCAAAACCGGCGGATCTCGGGTAGGGGGTCCCGAACTATGCGTCTAGGCCGGATGGTAACAGGAGGCAGGGAACACGATGTTTTACCTAGGAGGTTCGGGCCCTCTTGATGGAGGTAAAACCCTACGTCCTGCTTGATTAATATTGATGATATGGGTAGTACAAGAGTAGATCTACCACGAGATCAAGGAGGCTAAACCCTAGAAGCTAGCCTATGGTATGATTGTTGTATATGGAGTATTGCCTACGGACTACAACCCTCCGGTTTATATAGACACCGGATGGTTAGGGTTACATAGAGTCGGTTACAATGGTAGGAGATCTTGAATATCCGCATCGCCAAGCTTGCCTTCCACGCACGCCAAGGAAAGTCCCATCCGGACACGGGACGAAGTCTTCAATCTTGTATCTTCATAGTCTAGGAGTCCGGCTGAACGTATAGTCCGGCTGCCCGAACACCCCCTAATCCAGGACTCCCTCAGTAGCCCCTGAACCAGGCTTCAATGACAATGAGTCCGGCGCGCAAATTGTCTTCGGCATTGCAAGGCGGGTTCCTCCTCCAAGTCCTTCATAGAAGATTGTAAACACCAAGAGCAGTGTCCGGCTCTGCAAAATAAGCTTCCACATATTGCCATAGAGAGAATAATATTAACACAAATCAAATCTGCTGATGTATTCCGCAGTGCGTCATCACACTACAGCCAAGTCCTTCACTCGAATCGTTTTCACTTTTCCACCTCGGCGTGTTTTGCGAGGCGGTTTCCTTGGAATGTCTTGTCAAAGCAGAGATCGTGTGCCCCCCTTTTACGGGATTCTCATCAATACGGACGTGGGTAACCCAATCATGCCCGTTAGCATGTTTTCTCGATTAAAGGCGAGTCCCAAACGGTTACGGGGAGGGCTCCTGGTATTCAACCTCTTATAAAGAGACCAGGGCCTTACTCCTTTTCTTTAATCCCAAAACAAGTTCGCCCGTCGCCTCGAGTTCCAACACCCTAGGCTCCAGATTCCGGGCGCCTCAGACCTTCGACAATGTCCGGTTCCGACCTTCAAGGTCGATGGATGCCCTCCTCCGTCACGGAGGAGGACGTGCTAAAGTTGAGAGAGGCTAAGTTCTTGACCGCCGAAATTTCGCACAGGTTGCCTGCTCAAAGGCAGGCTATCCCCAATCCCCAGCCCGGTGAGAGTGTAGTGTTCGTGTCTCACTTCCTTTGGGGGTTAGGCTTCCCGATGGACCCCTTTGTGAGGGGACTGCTGTTTTATTACGGGCTGGAATTCCACGACTTAGCTCCGGAGTCCATCCTCCATATCTCCTCGTTTATCATTGTATGCAAAGCGTTCCTCCGTGTTACCCCTCACTTCGGATTATTGCTCAAGACTTTCAAAGTGGAGCCGAAGATGATCAAGGGACGGCACGCAGAGTGCGGAGGCGCTGTTATAAGCAAAAATGCTGATGCTCCATGGCCCGAGGGCTCTTTTCAAGAGGAGCTAGGCTTGTGGCAACGAGAGTGGTTTTATATCACCGCTTCCCGGAGCACCAAGTGGGTGGCGCTTCCTGCCTTTTGCTCGGGTCCCCCACCACGGCTAGCGTCATGGGTTAACAGAGGGTTAGATTGGGGTTTGCCCAAAGACGTGCCCCTGTTATAGGGCCGAATTAAGGATCTCTTAGAAGGAGACCTCAGCTTGGTCAAGGTGACGCAGGTCATGCTGATTCGCCGAATATTGCCCGGCAAATGTCGCCCCCTTCGCCTGTGGGAGTTTAATCCAGAGGGACAGCGAGCTCTCCAGAACTTTATGGGCGCAACGCCCGCGGAGATGTATAGACTGTTCTTCGGATCACAAGAGATGTGTCTGGATTTAACCGAGGACGCAGGCCTAAGCTGCAATCGCTCGGATACTCAAGTAAGCAACCTTGTGCCCGGACCTTCTATCCGTATAATTGTCATAAACTTGCCCCTAAAAGAGCCGTCCTTTTAAACAGGAGTGGATAGCGAAGGCAAAGCTGATCAGGTGTCCGGCTCCCCTTCCTGAAACCAGGTCGGATCCCGTGCTGGTCAGGATGCTGGAGATAATGCCTTTGGAGGGGGAGGACAAGGAAGCTATGGCCTCCTCGAAGGAGGCTGCTCCGAAGGGAGGAACCGACAATTCCTCTCCTAAGGGGAAGAAGAGAGCCACCTCTGACGACCCGGAAACCATGGCCTCGAAACGGGGATAAAATCCTCGTCAGAGGGTCCGACGCCGGGGAGTTCCTCGGCCGGACTACGCCCTCAAGGGGACCAGCCCTCTAGCGAGCCGTAAGTGGAGAAAAGATTTTCCTTTTGAGGGATGAGGGAAGTCCTTGATTTATATCTGAGAAGATTAACCAAACCTTTATCTTGTAGCTCGGACCTCAGCCCTTCTCAGCAGAGCTCGTCTTCGGGGGATCTCCTTCCGGAGATGATGGAGAGCGGGACGCCTCCCCCTGCCATGCCGCCTAGCGAGGCGGGCGACCCTGAGGTGTCGTCGCGTAGGGTTTCTCCAAATCCGGCAGGGGCGGAAGGTGGCTATGCGTCCCCCCGAGGTTCTCCGCGCCCGGCCTTCGAAAGAGGTCATGGGACGAGCCCGGCACCGTCTGGTGCTCGGCCGGAGGAGCTAAAGATTCTGCTGGGGCGAGCTTCTATCTCAGAGGAGCACCGCGCATTGATGGGCACGGTGATTGAAAGGATTTCACCCGTAGAGAGCGGATTGTATGAGGCCGTCAAAAGTTTACTGACGGGTTTCGAGGTACATTAGATAATGTATACTTTTGTCAGTTGCGCATGAGTAAGATGCGCCCTGTGTAGATAGTAGCCCCTGAGACTCTACACGTCGTCAAGAAATGACGGCACGCGGAGGATCATAATCCTAGGTCTAAGATGTCGCCTTTGAATGTAGGCGGCAGGGTGTCCGGAATTGAGCCGAACTAACGATTTTGCCGAACTAAAGCGGCAACTGGACGTGGCAGATGCCGACATCACGCTTGTCAATAAGCAGCTTGATGAGGCTCAAGGTATGTAATTCCTCGGGCGGCATCAGGTAAGAACAGTTTTATGCCTGTGTCTTACGATGTGTGTGCTTGACGCAGATGGTGTGGCCGCCTTGGAGAGTCTTAGGGAAGAACTTGCCCGAGCTAAAGAACAAGCCAGCGAAAGTGATGCGGCCACCAGGAAAGCCCTTGAAGAGCTGAGAGCCGAACAGGCTGCTCATTGCCGAAGCAAGGAAGAGATGGCCGAGATGGCCGAAAAGTTAAAAAGCGCTACAGACCGTTGCAGACTTTTTGAAAAAGAAGACCAGGCGAAACAGACGGACTTAGAGAAGGCCGTTGCCAATGCCAGGGACGTGCGCTCTGCAATGAGAGCTGCGAAGGAGGAGCTGCGTCAGGCCGAACAGATTGCGGCTGGAAAGCCCTTTATGCTGCGAAGGAAATTTTGTGATCCGAAATTTGCTCCGTTGGACCGGATGTGGAGTGTGGAGGATACCTATCTGGACTTGGCAGCGAGTGCTGCTGATGCGACCGAACACTTTCGAGATCAGAAAGATCGCGAAGTGGAAAAGCTTTTCTGGTCGCAGTTTCACAATCTAGAGCGTCCACTGGCAGTGGATGATCGTTTGGCTCAATGGGCCGAACTGAATTGGTTGTCTGGACTTGCCATGAAGTACGTCATGGGTCACCTGTGGCCGGGGAGATCGGAGCCGAAGAGTTATTTCAGCTTGGTGCAGCAATTCCTTGACACGGTGCCGCGTATAAATGCAATGAAGAGGTCAGCATGCATAGAGGGCGCTAGGATGGCTCTTGCCCGTGTTAAGACATACTGGGCAGAGATGGAGACCACCGTTGCTGCGTCCCGAGATTCGGACAAAAGCCGAGTACCCTCCGAGCACTATTTTCAGGAAGTTCTTGAAGGCGCTCGTGTAATAGAGACGCAGTGCCCGAAAGATGCTATGTTATGATAGCATATGTAATTATAAAGTAATATTTTGATAAACTGTAGTGGCCTTTTTTATACTTGTGCCTCCAAGTATTGGGAACACCTCCTGTGCGGCCGTTTTAAGATATATATATATATAGAATCTGAAAGATGGCAGTCGTTGGCTTCAGCCCCCACGCACATAGTGCGGGGGTGCTCGCAGAAGACGCATTTTCACACTTAACCCAACGTCTTGGTCCTACAAAGGAGGTGATAGCGCAGCGGGCCAGGCAACCGGACTATAATGCTTTAACACTTTCACTTAGCCATAGGAGTTTGACAGTGAGACTATTTAGGTAGCCCCTTGGTGGCAACTGCGCTCGTCCGAGTTCGGGGCGCGTATGTGCCTGACCAGGAAGCGGCCCTTCGTTAAAGCGGAGGAATCCGATAGATTCCGATAGGTCATCGAATGGCTGACCAGTCTCACGCTACATCATGATAGTCAGTTTTCGGCTTTCTCTACTGAGGTGCTCGCCCGGCCGAACCGGGGGCACAATCGCAGTAGTTCTCCTGGTGCTACCTTAGCTGATAGAGCGGAACGTAAGGTAGCCGAACTCAGGAGCCGGGCAACCCAACATTTGACCAAAGACATGATTCGGAGCTGATGCATATAATGCCAAAACTCGCGACGCCGAACACTCCCTAAGGTGTTCGGTCTTTATGAGTGCGGGCGAAACAACACTCTTTATTATAAAAGCCCCTAGTGTCCAGGTACGTGCAAAAATTTCTGACGTGGCCACATGCCAAGACGCCAGCCTCCTCCTTGGTTATATCAGAAAAAACCAGGGGATGTGTAGCAACAAGAGATAGTAAAAAAGGTTTACGCAGGGTCTTAATCTAAAAAGAATCCTTTAGGACGGGTCCCTACTGCACGTCTGCGCCTGTGTCTCCGTTGTGCCATATCATGGACGGGCGCCGCACGACGTTCATCTGTAAAAGAGAGGAACTGAGTTGAAAATAGGTCGTGCCGAACAAAAGTTTAAAATAAACAAAGTGTAAAGTAAAATATATAAAATTGAGCTTTATTGTCTCTTATTGTATATGCATGGAGCCCCTAGTGCGGGGGTATGTGGCCACTAATCCTGCATCAATGATGATTTTGTACCGAACTCGTCTATCCGCGTTCATGGTCTTGAATGACTTATTTCGAAGTTTTTTGGCCGGTGAGGCCATTTTGCTGTGGGGCTGTCAAAGCGGCCGCACAGTCCTCCGCTTGGGGAGGCGCACTTTAGTGCTTCCCCTTCAAAGAGATGATGCCTCGTGGACCGGGCATCTTAAGCGTAAGAGATGCATAATGCGGTATTGCGTTAAAGCGAGCGAAAGCTTCGTGTCCCAGTAGTGCTTGATAGCGACTTGAGAACGGGACTATATGGAAGGTCAGCTTTTCACGGCGGAGGTTATCGGCAGAGCCGAATATGACTTCGATCCGGAGAAAACCCATACAATGGGTGTTCGGACCAGGTATTACCCCTTCAAAGGAGGTTTTGCTGCGGCAGATTCTTGCTGGGTTTATCCCCATGTGCTGGATTGTATCCTGATATATCAGGTTTAGTCCACTGCCGCCGTCCATAAGGACATTTGAAAACTGGAGTCCGCCAATTATTGGATGGAGTATCAAGGCAGTCCAGCCTACATTCTTGATATTCCTAGAATAATCTAGCTGATCGAAGATGATCGGTTTTGACAACTAGTGGCAGGACCCTTTGGGGATGGGTCGTGTGGTGCGTACCTTTACGGGCGCCGCACGTTTTGTTATGTGAAGTGAGTTCACTGTTTTTACTTCTTGTGGGAAGTTATTTTGTTTCCTGGTGCTCTGCTTTTGGGGTTCGTCCTCGTCTTCGCTTGGTGTGTCGAGCCCCTTGTGTTCGGCATTGAGTCTGCCGGATTGTTTGAAAACCCAACAGTCTCTGTGGGTATGGTTAGCAGGCTTCCCGGGAGTACTGTGTATCTGACATATCATGTCCAGGATTTTATTTAGGTTGGATGGATCGTCCCTATTATCCTGGGGGGGGCGATTTTTCCTGATTTTGTCGTGATCCTTTGAATCCGACATTGACTGCCGTGCTCTTCGGACTTTTGTCCTTAGTCCAGCGACGGTCCTTGTTGCGTCGTGGTTTTCCGTTTCCATCCCTAGTTTCGGATGTACTTGGGTCGCTGGGGCTGCACCTTGCCAACCAGTTGTCCTCCCCTGCACAAAAGCGGGTCATGAGACTTGTTAGTGCGGCCATTGTTCTTGGCTTTTCTTGGCCGAGGTGTCTGGTGAGCCATTCGTCTCGGACATTATGCCTGAAAGCTGCTAAGGCTTCGGCATCCGGACAGTCGACTAGCTGATTCTCTGGGTTGTTGAGTTATGTGACTAAGATCGTCTGCATCCGGAGGGCGGACATAGGTCCCTTGAAAGTTTGCTCGGAAAGCATCCTCGAGCTCTTCCAGCTTCCAATTGTGTTTTCGGGAAGGTTTTTAAGCCAATGCCGGGCTGGCCCTTTAAGCTTAAGGGGTAGATATTTTATGGCGTGGAGATCATCTCCTCTAGCCATGTGTATGTGGAGGATATAATCCTCGATCCAAACTCCAGGGTCTGTTGTTCCATCATATGCCTCTATGTTTACGGGTTTGAATCCCTCTGGGAATTCATAGTCCAGGACCTCATCGGTGAAACATAGGGGGTGTGTGGCGCCCCTGTATTTGGGTGTGCCGGATTCTGATGATGGCTTCATAGCGTTGCTTACGAGAGCTTGCTTTCTTGGCCCATAAATGGACCTGACTGGGCCATAATGCGAATCCCTAAGTGGGTCGCATGCCGATTTAGGTGCGGCGCCGCTTGCCGCTTTATGGGGTCGTCTATCCGACCGTATGGCTTTTTAATTTTTTGAATGCGAGGGCTCTAGGGCCTCTTCGTCGAATTCAGGCAGTAGCTTTCTTTTCGGATAGCTTTTAGTGCAGCGACTGTCGCCGTACTTATCTGTGGTATTGATTACTTTGCTCCATCTAATCCGGAGTGCATCTTCCGCTATTTTTAGCTTCCGCTTCTGCTTTTTTAGGCTGCGTGCAGTTGCAAGGAGCCTCTCGTGGAGACTCTTCTGCTCCATAGGTTTATTCGGCGTGAGGTCGTCCGGAATGCTGTTTTCGCCGGAGGAGGGATGTTTGGTTTCTCTATCCGTGTTGCCCTGTTCGGACGGTTGCTCTAAGGCCTGCTCGTCGTCTACCGACTCGTCCTGCTCTATGGCTGGGTTTTTGTCGAGGTGGGGCTTGGGTCGGCGTTTACGCCGACACTTTGATTGCTTTTCGGGGGGTCGATCTCCCGTCCCATCCCCTTTTTCCTCGTTGTCGCTTCCTTTAGGGGTATCCACCATGTACACATCGTGAGATGAGGTGGCTGTCCAATGCCCTATGGGCGTCGGTTCGTCGGTATCTCCTGCATCGTCATCTATGCTGTCGATGTCTCCGGAGTCAAAGTTGAGCACGTCGTTTAAATTGTCGACAGTGGCTACCAAGTGGGTGGTGGGTGGGCTTTGAATTTCTTCATCGCCCGTATCCCATCCTTGCTGACCGTAGTTCGGCCAGGGCTCTCCTGATAAGGAGAGAGACTTGAGAGAGTTCAGGATATCGCCACAAGGCGAGTGCTGAAAGATGTCTACGGCGGTGAACTCTATTACCGGCGCCCAATCGGATTCGATCGGCAGGGGCGCGGGGGGTTCGGAGTTCGGAAAGGAGTCCGGATCCTCGGAGTCACGGATCATGCAGAGTGCGGGGCTAGCGTTCGGCTCGATCGCTTTTGAGATCGAAGCCCCTGAGGTGACATCCAACCGCTCATCCTCGATTGGCGCAATAGGCTCCGAGTTAGGGGTCGGAACCGATGCGTGTGCGGTCTCCAGGACACTGTCCGGAGGCAGAGCTAGATCATGCCCCTCGAGATAGTGCGGCGCGCTTGGCCGTGGCTCGAACCCGTCGAAGATCAAGTCTCCGCAGATGTCAGCCGTGTAGTTTAAGCTTCCAAACCTGACTTGATGGCCAGGGGCGTAGCTTTCGATCTGCTCCAGGTGGCCGAGCGAATTGGCCCGCAGAGCGAAGCCGCCGAAGACAAAGATCTGTCCGGGGAGAAAAGTCTCACCCTGGACCCTATCGTTGTTGATGATCAAAGGAGCCATCGGGCCTAAAGGCGACGACACAGAGGAACTCTCAATGAAAGCACCAATGTCGGTGTCAAAACCGGTGGATCTCGGGTAGGGGGTCCCGAACTATGCGTCTAGGCCGGATGGTAACAGGAGGCAGGGAACACGATGTTTTACCCAGGTTCGGGCCCTCTTGATGGAGGTAAAACCCTACGTCCTGCTTGATTAATATTGATGATATGGGTAGTACAAGAGTAGATCTACCACGAGATCAAGGAGGCTAAACCCTAGAAGCTAGCCTACGGTATGATTGTTGTATATGGAGTTGATTGCCTACGGACTACAACCCTCCGGTTTATATAGACACCGGATAGGGTTAGGGTTACATAGAGTCGGTTACAATGGTAGGAGATCTTGAATATCCGCATCGCCAAGCTTGCCTTCCACGCCAAGGAAAGTCCCATCCGGACACGGGACGAAGTCTTCAATCTTGTATCTTCATAGTCTAGGAGTCCGGCTGAAGGTATAGTCCGGCTGCCCGAACACCCCCTAATCCAGGACTCCCTCACCCGCAGACATACATCAAGTGTTCTCAAATCCTTAAAGACTCAATCCGATAAGATAACTTCAAAGGGAAAACTCAATCCATTACAAGAGAGTAGAGGGGGAGAAACATCATAAGATCCAACTATAATAGCAAAGCTCGCGATACATCAAGATCGTACCACCTCAAGAACACGAGAGAGAGAGAGAGAGATCAAACACATAGCTACCGGTACATACCCTCAGCCCCGAGGGATAACTACTCCCTCCTCGTCATGGAGAGCGCCGGGATGATGATGATGGCCACCGGAGAGGGATTCCCCCTCCGGCAGGGTGCCGGAACGGGTCTAGATTGGTTTTCGGTGGCTACGGAGGCTTCTGGCGGCAGAACTCCCGATCTATTGTGCTCCCCGAAGTTTTTAGGGTATATGGGTATATATGGGAGGAAGAAGTACGTCAGTGGACCTTCGGGCTATCCACGAGGTAGGGGGGCGCGCCCAAGGGGGTGGGCACGCCCCCCAGCCTCGTGGGCAGCCCGGGACTCTCCTGGTCCATCTCCGATACTCTGTGGGCTTCTTCTGGTCCAAAAATAAGTTTCGTGAAGTTTCAGGTCAATTGGACTCCGTTTGATTTTCCTTTTCCGCAATACTCTAAAACAAGGAAAAAAATAGAAACTGGCACTGGGCTCTGGGTTAATAGGTTAGTCCCAAAAATAATATAAAAGTGTTTAATAAAGCCCATAAACATCCAAAACAGATAATATAATAGCATGGAACAATCAAAAATTATAGATACGTTAGAGACGTATCTGCATCCCCAAGCTTAATTCCTGCTCGTCCTCGAATAGGTAAATGATAAAAACAGAATTTTTGATGTGGAATGCTACCTAACATATTCATCATGTATTTCTCTTTATTGCAGCAATAATATTCAGATCCATAAGATTCAAGACAAAATTTTAATATTGACATAAAAATAATAATACTTCAAGCATACTAACTAAGCAATCATGTCTTCTCAAAATAACATGGCCAAAGAAAGTTCATCCCTACAAAATCATATAGTTTGGTCATGCTCCATTTTCGTCACACAAGAATGCTCTCATCATGTACAACCCCGATGACAAGCCAAGAAATTGTTTCACACTTTAGTAATCTCAAAAAAATTCAATTTTCACGCAATACATGAGCGTGAGCCATGGATATAGCACTATGGGTGGAATAGAATATAATGAGGAGGTTATGTGGAGAATACAAAAAGGAAAAAGTCTCACATCGACGCGGCTAATCAATGGGCTAGGGAGATGCCCATCAATTTATGTCAATGCAAGGAGTAGGGATTGCCATGCAACGGATGCACTATAGCTATAAATGTATGAAAGCTCAACAAAAGAACTAAGTGGGTGTGCATCCAACTTGCTTGCTCACAAAGACCTAGGGCACTTGAGGAGGCCCATTGTTGGAATATACAAGCCAAGTTCTATAATGAAAAATTTCCACTAGTATATGAAAGTGACAAAACAGGAGACTCTCTATCATAAAGATCATGGTGCTACTTTGACGCACAAGTGTGGAAAAAGGATAGTAGCATTGCCCCCTTTTTTTGGGCCTTCCCTTTTTTTCTATTTGGCCTTTCTCTTTTTTTTGGGCCCTCCCCCTTTTTTTGCCTTTCTCTTTTTTTTGGGGGGACAATGCTCTATTAATGATGATCATCACACTTCTATTTATTTACAACTCTAAGATTACAACTTGATACTAGAACAAGATATGACTCTATATGGATGCCTCCAGCGGTGTATCGGGATTGCGATGAATCAAGAGCGACATGTATGAAAAATTATGAACGGTGGCTTTGCCACAAATACGATGTCAACTACATGATCATGCAAAGAAATATGACAATGATGATGCGTGTCATAATAAACGGAACGGTGGAAAGTTGCATGCCAATATATCTCGGAATGGCTATGGAAATGCCATAATAGGTAGGTATGGTGGCTGTTTTGAGGAAGATATAAGGAGGTTTATGTGTGGAAGAGCGTATCATATCACGAGGTTTGGATGCACCGGCGAAGTTTGCACCAATTCTCAATGTGAGAAAGGGCAATGCACGGTACAAAAGAGGCTAGCAATGATGGAAGGGTAAGAGTGTGTATAATCCATGGACTCAACATTAGTCATAAAGAACTCACATACTTATTGCAAAAATCTACAAGTCATCAAAAACCAAGTATTACGCGCATGCTCCTAGGGGGATAGATTGGTAGGAAAATACCATCGCTCGTCCCCGACCGCCACTCATAAGGAAGACAATCAAATAACACCTCATGTTTCAAATTTGTTACACAATGTTTACCATACGTGCATCCTACGGGACTTGCAAACTTCAACACAAGTATTCCTAAAATTCACAACTACTCAACTAGCACAACTTTGATATCACTATCTCCATATCTCAAAACAATCGTCAAGTATCAAACTTCTCTTAGCATTCAATGCACTCTATATGAAAGTTTTTACTATATGTATCTTGGATGCCCATCATATTAGGACTAATTCATAACCAAAGAAAATCATGCTGTTTAGGACTCTCAAAATAATATAAGTGAAGCATGAGAGTTCATCTATTTCTATAAAATAAAACCACCACTGTGCTCTAAAAGGATATAAGCGAAGCACTAGAGGAACAACAAACTACTCCGAAAGATATAAGTGAAGATAAATGAGTAGTTGAATAATTATGCAACTATGTGAAGACTCTCTAACATTTAAGAATTTCAGATCTTGATATTTTATTCAAACAGCAAGAAAGTCTAAAGAAAATAGAATGACGCTCCAAGCAAAACACATATCATGTGGTGAATAAAAATATAGCTCCAAGTAAAGTTACCGATGAACGAAGACGAAAGAGGGGATGCCATCCAGGGCATCCGCAAGCTTAGGCTCTTGGTTGCCCTTGAATATTACCTTGGGGTTCCTTTGGAATTACCAAGCTTAGGCTCTTGCCACTCTTCATTCCATAGTCCATCGAATCTTTATCCAAAACTTGAAAACTTCACAACACAAAACTTAACAGAAAATATCGTGACCTCCGTTAGCGAAAGAAAACAAAACACCACTTCAAGGTACTGTAATGAACTCATTCTTTATTTATATTTGTGTTAAACCTACTGTATTCCAACTTCTCTATGGTTTATAAACTATTTTACTAGCCATAGATTTATCAAAATATGTAAACAACACACGAAAAACAGAATCTGTCAAAAACAGAACAGTCTGTAGTAATCTGTAACTAACTGAAACTTCTGGAACCCCACAAATTCTAAAATAAATTTCTGGACGTGTGGAATTTATCTATTAATCATATGCAAAAAGAATTAACTAAATATCACTCTCCAATAAAAAATGGCAGCAAATCGCATGAGCGCTAAAAGTTTCTGTTTTTTACAGCATGATCATAAAGACTTCACCCAAGTCTTCCCAAAGGTTCTACTTGGCACAAACACTAATTAAAACATAAAACCACATCTAAACAGAACATATATGGATTATTTATTACTAAACAGAACCAAAAAAGCAAGAAACTAAAATAAAATTGGGTTGCCTCCCAACAAGCGCTATAGTTTAACGCCCCTAGCTAGGCATGATGATTTCAATGATGCTCACATAAAAGATAAGAATTGAAACATAAAGAGAGCATCATGAAGAATATGACTAGCACATTTAAGTATAACCCACTTCCTATGCATAGGGATTTTGTGAGCAAACAATTTATGGGAACAATAATCAACTAGCATAGGAAGGCAAAACAAGCATAACTTCAAAACTTTAAGCACATAGATAGGAAACTTGATATTATTGCAATTCCTACAAGCATATATTCCTCCCTCATAATAATTTTCAGTAGCATCATGAATGAATTAAACAATATAACCAGCACCTAAAGCATTCTTTTCATGATCTACAAGCATAGAAAATTTACTACTCTCCACATAAGCAAAATTCTTCTCATTCGGGATAGTGGGAGTATCATAAGAGACTTGAATACTATAAATTGTTTCCACATTAAAAGAGTAATGTTAATAAAAAGTGGAATCATAATCATGACAAGTTTCATAAATATAATCATCACTACTTTTTATAGTATATGTATCATCACAATAATCATCATAAGTAGCAGCTTTGTTCTCATCATAATCGATTGATACCTCTTCCAAGATAGTGGAATCATTACTAAATAAAGTCATGACCTATCCAAATCCACTTTCATAATTATCACAATAAGATTCAACATCCTCCAAAATAGTGGGATCATTACTTCCTAAAGTTGACACTCTTCCGAACCCACTTTCATCAATATAATCATCATAAGTAGGAGTCATGCTATCATCATCATAAATTTGCATATCAAAACTTGAGAGGCTAAAAATATCATCTTCATTAGACATAGCATCCCCAAGCTTGGGACAAACGTTAATTTCAGCAAATATATTCTCAAAAAAATCATCTTCTTCAAACATAGCATCCCCAAGCTTGGGCCTTTTCATATCATAAGCATAATCACTCTCATCATTAGTAGTATGGATAGCACCAATAGTATAGCAATTATCATATTCTTCCAAGCAAGTGCCAAAAAGATTTTCAAGATCATAAGAAGTATCATTATCTTCCCAATCACAATCATCACAACAAGCAATAGGCATAACGAGATCATCATCAAGTGCGTCATCTTCCACAATTATTTTTAAGTCATTTTCATTAGGCACAACAATAATAGGAGCAACATTATTTGGGAGAGACTTTTTACCTCTCTTACTTTTTCTTGTCTTCTTCTTCACCACATCATGTGTGGGTTCAATCCTCTTTTTGGAGCTCCTTATTAATGAGATTGGTTGACTAGAATGCTCCTCCTCATTACCTGATTCATCATAAGAAATAATAGGATGATATTGGGAAGTCTCTTCCCTTTCATTAGTATTCTCTTCATCTTCTATTTGTTTTCTTTTCTTTATGTAATTGGCAATATAAGGATTTTCAATACAATTCACCGCACAATACATATAAATTTCCTCTAGATCAAAATGAAGAACTCTATCAAGGGCAAATTCTGGAATATCCTTAGCTATACGTTTCATTTCTTCATAACCCAAGAGCAAACTAAGTTCATTATGATGTGCAAGGGAAATCAAGTCATCACAATTTTTGGACATGATACGATCATGAAACAATTTGCATTGGGTACTGAAATGATCATGTTCATTGCAAAGTTCACAAGTACGGCTAAGAAAATTTAAATTTTCAGCACAAACATCTAGCCTTTCTTGCAACCATTTAGTTTCTAAATGCTTATGCCTCTTGCAATATCTATCTTCCCTATTTGGTGTGTACTTGCAAACCCAATGTACTCCACAAAAATTGACATGTTTATAGGATACATTTTCATCATAACTAGTGCAATCATCATTAGTACTATGGATATTCAGGGAGTTCATACTAACAACATTGCAATCATGCTCATCGTTCAAAGATTTAGTGCCAACCATTTTAATGCATTCTTCTTCTAACACTTTGGCACAATTTTCCTTTCCATCATACTCACGAAAGATACTAAAAAGATGAAGCATATGAGGCAAACTTAATTCCATTCTTTTGTAATTTTCTTTTATAAATTAAACTAGTGATAAAACAAGAAACTAAAAGACTCGATTGCAAGATCTAAAGATATACCTTCAAGCACTCACCTCCCCGGCAACGGCGCCAGAAAAGAGCTTAGTTGACGGGGTGTTAGTGCCGCTTACCTAGTCTCCCCGGCAACGGCGCCAGAAAAGAGCTTGATGTCTACTACACAACCTTCTTCTTGTAGACGTTGTTGGGCCTCCAAGTGCAGAGGTTTGTAGGACAGTAGCAAATTTCCCTCAAGTGCATGACCTAAGGTTTATCAATCCGTAGGAGGCGTAGGATGAAGATGGTCTCTCTCAAGCAACCCTGCAACCAAATAACAAAGAGTCTCTTGTGTCCCCAACACACCCAATACAATGCTAAATTGTATAGGTGCACTAGTTCGGCGAAGAGATGGTGATACAAGTGGTATATGGATGGTAGATAAAAGTTTTTGTAATCTGACATTATAAAAACAGCAAGGTAACTAATGATAAAAGTGAGCGTAAACGGTATTGCAATGATAGGAAACAAGGCCTAGGGTTCATACTTTCACTAGTGCAAGTTCTCTCAACAATAATAACATAATTAGATCATATAACTATCCCTCAACATGCAACAAAGAGTCACTCCAAAGTCACTAATAGCGGAGAACAAACGAAGAGATTATGGTAGGGTAGGAAACCACCTCAAAGTTATTCTTTCCAATCAATCGGTTGGGCTATTCCTATAAGTGTCACAAACAGCCCTAGAGTTTGTACTAGAATAACACCTTAAGACACAAATCAACCAAAACCCTAATGTCGCCTAGATACTCCAATGTCACCACAAGTATTCGAGGGTATGATTATACGATATGCAACACACAATCTCAGATTCATCTATTCAACCAACACAAAGTACTTCAAAGAGTGCCCGAAAGTTTCTACCGGAGAGTCAAGACGAAAACGTGTGCCAACCCCTATGCATAGATTCCCAAGGTCAAGGAACCCGCAAGTTGAACACCAAAACATACATCAAGTGGATCAATAGAATACCCAACTTTCACCACAGGTATCCCCGCAAGACATACATCAAGTGTTCTCAAATCCAGACTCAATCCGATAAGATAACTTCAAAGGGAAAACTCAATCCATTACAAGAGAGTAGAAGGGGAGAAACTTCATAAGGTCCAACTATAAAAGCAAAGCTCACGATACATCAAGATCGTATCACCTCAAGAACACGAGAGAGAGAGAGAGAGAGAGATCAAACACATAGCTACCGGTACATACCCTCAGCCCCGAGGGAGAACTACTCCCTCCTCGTCATGGAGAGCGTCGGGATGATGATGATGATGATGGCCACCGGAGAGGGATTCCCCCTCCGGTAGGGTGCGGAACGGGTCTAGATTGGTTTTCGGTGGCTATGAAGGCTTCTGGCGGCGGAACTCCCGATCTATTGTGCTCCCCGAAGTTTTTAGGGTATATGGGTATATATGGGAGGAAGAAGTACGTCGGTGGACCTCCGGGCTGTCCACGAGGCAGGGGGGCGCGCCCTGGGGGGTTGGGCGTGCCCCCCACCCTCGTAGGCAGCCCGGGACTCTCCTGGTCCATCTCTGATACTCCGTGGGCTTCTTCTGGTCCAAAAATAAGTTCCGTGAAGTTTCGGGTCAATTGGACTTCGTTTGATTTTTCTTTTCTGCAATACTCTAAAACAAGGAAAAAACAAAAACTGGCACTGGGCTCTAGGTTAATAGGTTAGGCCCAAAAATAATATAAAAGTGTTTAATAAAGCCCATAAACATCCAAAACAAATAATATAATAGCATTGAACAATCAAAAATTATAGATACGTTGGAGACGTATCAGTAAGGTACACAACAATTACATGTATATCAAATATACCTTTCACTTTGCCATCCTTCTTATCCGCCAAATACTTGGGGCAATTCCGCTTCTAGTGACCAGTCCCTTTGTAGTAGAAGCACTCAGTCTCAGGCTTAGGTCCAGACTTGGGCTTCTTCACTTGAGCAGCAACGTGCTTGCGGTTCTTGTTGAAGTTCCCCTTCTTCCCTTTGCCCTTCTTCTTGAAACTAGTGGTCTTTTTGACCATCAACACTTGATGCCCCTTCTTGATTTCTACCTCCACGGCCTTTAGCATTGCAAAGAGCTCGGGAATTGTCTTATCCATCCCTTGCATATTATAGTTCAGAACGAAGCTTTTGTAGATTGGTGGAAGTGATTGAAGAACTCTGTCAATGACACTATCATCAGGAAGATTAACTCCCAGTTGAGTCAAGTGGTTGTGGTAACGAGACATTCTGAGTATATGTTCACTGACAGAACTATTCTCCTCCATTTTGCAGTTATAGAACTTATTGGAGACTTCATATCTCTCAATCCAGGCATTTGCTTGAAATATTAACTTCAACTCCTGGAACATATCATATGCTCCATGACGTTCAAAATGTCATTGAAGTCCCAATTCTAACGTAAAGCATGGCACACTAAACTATCAAGTAGTCATGATCTTTGCTCTGCCAGACGTTCATAACATCTGGTGTTGCTCTTGCAGCGGGCTTTGCACCTAGCGGTGCTTCCAGGACGTAATTCTTCTGTGCAGCAATGAGGATAATCCTCAAGTTATGGATCCAGTCCGTGTAGTTGCTACCATCATCTTTCAACTTATCTTTCTCTAGGAACGCATTAAAATTCAAAGGAACAATAGCACGGGCCATTTATTTACAACAACATAGACATGCAAAATACTATCAGCTACTAAGTTCATGATAAATTAAAGTTCAATTAATCATATTACTTAAGAACTCCCACTTAGATAGACATCCCTCTAGTCATCTAAATGATCACGTGATCCATATCAACTAAACCATGTCTGATCATCGCGTGAGATGGAGAAGTTTTCAATGGTGAACATCACTATGTTGATCATATCTACTATATGATTCACGCTCGACCTTTCGGTCTCAGTGTTCCGAGGCCATATCTGCATATGCTAGGCTCATCAAGTTTAACATGAGTATTCTGATTGTGCAAAACTGGCTTGCATCCGTTGTATGTGAACATAGAGCTTATCACACCTGATCATCACGTGGTGTCTCGGCACGACAAACTGTAGCAACGGTGCATACTCAGGGAGAACACTTGTACCTTGAAATTTAATGAGAGATCATCTTATAATGCTACCGCCGTACTAAGCAAAATAAGATGCATAAAAGATAAACATCACATACAATCAAAATAAGTGATATGATATGGCCATCATCATCTTGTGCCTTTGACCTCCATCTCCAAAGCACCGTCATGATCATCATCGTCACCGGCTTGACACCTTGATCTCCATCGTAGCATCGTTGTTGTCTCGCCAACTATTGCTTCTACGACTATCGCTACCGCTTAGTGATAAAGTAAAGCAATTACATGGCGATTGCATTTCATACAATAAAGCGACAACCATATGGCTCCTGCCTGTTGCCGATAACTGTTACAAAACATGATCATATCATACAACAATTTATATCATCACGTCTTGACCATATCACATCACAACATGCCCTGCAAAAACAAGTTAGACGTCATCTACTTTGTTGTTGCAAGTTTTACGAGGCTGCTACGGGCTTCTAGCAAGAACCGTTCTTACCTACGCATCAAAACCACAACGATTTTTCGTCAAGTGTGTTGTTTTAACCTTCAACAAGGACCGGGCGTAGTCAAAATCGATTCAACTAAAGCTAGAGAAACAGACACCCGCTAGACACCTATGTGCGAAGCACGTCGGTAGAACCAGTCTCATGAACGCGGTCATATAATGTCGGTCCGGCCCGCTTCATCAAACTATACCGCCGAATCAAATTAAGACATTGCTGGTAAGCAGTATGACTATTATCGCCTGTCGGTGTCAAAACCGGTGGATCTCGGGTAAGGGGTCCCGAACTGTGCGTCTAAGGCGGATGGTAACAGGAGGCGGGGGACAAGATGTTTACCCAGGTTTGGGCCCTCTTGATGGAGGTAATACCCTACTTCCTGCTTGGTTGTTCTTGATGATATGAGTATTAAAAGAGTTGATCTACCACGAGATCGTAGAGGCTAACCCTAGAAGCTAGCCTATGGTATGATTGTATCTTGTCCTATGGACTAAACCCTCCGGTTTATATAGACACCAGAGGGGGCTAGGGTTTACACAAGGTCAGTTACAAGGGAGGAGATCTACATATCCGTATTGCCTAGCTTGCCTTCCACGCCAAGGAGAGTCCCATCCGGACACAGGACGAAGTCTTCAATCTTGTATATTCATAGTCCAAAAGTCCGGCCAAAGGATATAATCCGGCTTTCCGGAGACCCCCTAATCCAGGACTCCCTCAGTAGCCCCTGAACCAGGCTTCAATGACGATGAGTCTAGCGCGCAGTATTGTATTCGACATTGCAAGGCGGATTCCTCCTCTGAATACTCCATAGAAGATCTTGAGCACAAGGATAGTGTCCGGTTCTACAAAATAAGTTCCATATACCATCGTAGAGAGAATAATATTTCCACAAATCTAATCTGCTGACACGTTTAGTAACATCACATCATGTTATGGCTTGGTCATTATTCGAACCGTTTTCCTCAACCAGCACCGCATATATCACGAGGCGGTTTTCTTGACACGTCTAGTCAAAGCAGAGATCATGTCCCCTTATCACGGGATTATCATCAATACGGGTATGGGTAACCCAACCGCGCCGTCAATTACGGCGCTCGGGGAGTAAGCGATTTTAACAGGTAAGTGGGGAGGCGCATCGCCTCCTCCGCCCTTATAAAGGGACAAAGATTCACCCCTTTTTACCCACGCCCTCCTTCTCCTTGCTTATCCATTCTCGCGCACTCGAGCTCCTGCGCCCAAGTTTGCGTCTTTCTCCTCAAACCACTCCAATCATGCCCGGAGCGGGAGGCAAGTGGATGGTCTCCTCCATCATGGTGGAGGACATCACAAAGCTACGGGCAGCCGGATATCTGGCCGCGGACATCGCGCACCGGCTGCCAGCTGCGGGACAGATCGTTCCTACGCCCGAACCCCATGAGAGGGTGGTTTTCCTTACCCACTTTGTCTGCGGACTGGGGTTTCCTTTCCACCCGTTCGTCTGTGGGCTCATGTTCTACTACGGGCTGGATTTTCATGATCTGGCCCCCAATTTCATCCTCAACATCTTGGCGTTTATCGTCGTGTGCGAGGCCTTCCTCCGCATCAGGCCCCACTTCGGCATGTGGCTGAAAACCTTCAATGTCAAACCGAAGGTGGTGGTCGGCCAGCAAGCAGAGTGCGGAGGCGCCATGGTGGGCAAAATGCCCAACGTCATCTGGCTAGAAGGCTCCTATGTGGAGACCATAAAGGGGTGGCAATCGGCATGGTTCTACATCACCGAGCTGCGCGACACCAACTGGGTGGCAGCCCCCGAATTTCGATCCGGAATCCCCACGCGACTCACTTCCTCGAAAGAGAAGGGCCTGTCCTGGGGCTCTTCGGTAGAGCCGACCGGACTCCAGACCTGCATCAGGAACATGATGAGCAAGAAAATCAAGCTCGTCAACGTGGTCCAGGTCATGCTCTTCCACCGGATTCTCCCATGCCAACGACGGGCATTCAATTTGTGGGAGTCCGATCCGACCTAGCATCAAACGCTGCGAGAGCTCTTCGACACGACGCATGAGGACGTCTGGAAGGTGCTGTTCAAAGGTGCCGAGATGCCTCCTTCCCTCTCCGAGGACCGCGGACTCAGCGCAAAGCGCCGCGCTAATCCGGTAAGTTTTCGTATCTCGCAGGGTATTTATTTGCCCTGGTTAGATGATGTGCGGGATCTAAGCCCTCATGCCATAATCAGGACTGGATAAAGATAGCGGAGCGGCTTGATTGCCCAGCCCCTCTGCCTGAAGATCCCGCCGACGCTCTCCTGACGGAGATGCTGACTCCGGCACCTTATGAGGTGTCGGCGAAGAAGACCAAGAAGAAGGCCACTGGGACCCGAAAGGGTCTCCGGCGCAAGGTGGTATCGGACTCATTCGACGATGAGTCCGACTTGCCCTCCTCCCATAAAAATGAGGAGGAGGAAATTTTTCTCCCCCCGGACGGGGGAGACAAGAAAAGGAAGGCCGACCCAACCGGGGACGCTGAAGGCTCCAAGAAGGGAAGGACCCGTGCTCCGGACAGTTCCACGACGGCCGCCGAAAGCGGCGACGAGTGGCTACCCAGGGTCAAGCCCCTGGCGAAGTCATAAGTGTCCGGACACCATAACATTTCATAGTATGTTTTATTGCACTACTTCTCCTCATGCCGAACATGATTATACAGGCCCTCCCGAGCTCATCTCGACGCATCCTCGTCGAGCGGCTCATTGGACTCGTCAGATATGAACAGTGGTTCTCTTCCGACCACTTCCACCCCTCGCCCTATGGACAACGCCGAGGTGTTGTCTCAAAAGGCACCGAGCCAAGGGGAGGTGGTCCTGGGGGCGCCTCGAGGCGACCTCCCGGACCCTGGGTACCAAGGGAGCGAGGCTCCTACGGGCTCCGAGTTTGGCCCCCAGCCGAACACTGCACTGGAACCTTCGATGGTTCCGGACTCCGGCAGGCGGTCCCCGTTAAGGGGGGCCAACCACCTGCCACAGTGTCCTCTGTCCATACAGAGGCACCAGACAACTTGTTGGAAGCGCTTCGCAGCGCTTCCATCGATGAAGAGCACCGCACTATCATGAGTGCGGTGATCGAGAAGGTTCAGTCCGCCAAGAACGGGCTAACCGAAGCTTGCACCAGCCTCCTAACAGGCTTTGAGGTAAGCAATCAAAAAATAAGAAAATATTACCGCATAGATAGTAGCACCTGATGCTCTGTTCGATGTTCGAGAAGAAAGGCAGAATAGAGGATCAAACGATGAGTTAGGAGTCTAATAAGAATATGTCTATGTGTAAGTGCAGGCTTCCCTGCTGGCCGCTGCCGCATGTACTGCGGAGGTCTCTACACTGAAGCAGGACCTGGAGCGGTCCGAGAACGAGCTTGGCCTTACCAAGAGGTAGCTCGAGGAGAGCAAAGGTAAGCAATACCTTGTCTACGCTTTGGGAAAGGATTTCTGTTGTAAAATAATAGTATTACCATGAATTTGCCAGGGGCCACGACCGAGGTGGCGTCCCTGAAGAAGGCGTTGTCCGAGGCCGAAGACAAAGCGGCCAAGGAGCGCATCGAGCGGGAGAAGCAAGAAGCCCGAGTGGGCGAGGTGCGGCAGGAGCTCGAGGCTCTCGCCAAAAAACACGAGTCCTTGGAGCTTGACTCTAAGACGCGAGATTCCGAGCTTGCACAGGCGCTTGAAAGCGCCCGGAGCGCCAAGGCTGAAGCCCACAAG
Organism: Triticum urartu; assembly: GCF_003073215.2. Lineage (NCBI taxonomy): Eukaryota > Viridiplantae > Streptophyta > Magnoliopsida > Poales > Poaceae > Triticum > Triticum urartu. The sequence goes on from NC_053026.1 coordinate 301,608,105, forward strand.
GCCCTCCAGGAAATTGATGCGGTGAAGAAGATAGCAGCGGGTAAGGCATTCATTATGCAAAGCAAGCATGTGGAGGAAACTTTCCTTTTTCTTACCCAAGTTCGGAGCTCTCCAGGAGCGTTCGTAGATCTTCCCCGCAGTGTACTAGATGCCGCGAAGTTTTACCGGGCTGAGGAGGGGAGCTCGACGGAGAAGTTGTTCTGGTCTCAGTATACTAGGACCGAACACCCGATGCCCTTGAGCGACCAGCTGAAGCAATTGGTCGAGCTTCACAAGGCGGCCGAACAGGCCATGAGGGGCCTTATAGTACGGATGTGGCCTGGCGAGCCCCAGTCCGGCAGCTACTTCGGCTTGGTGAGGCGGCTTGTGGAGGCCTACCCACGGCTTGAAGTCATAAAGCGGTCGGCCTGCATCGAGGGTGCGCGCAGGGCTTTTGCCCGGGCGAAGGTGCACTGGGCGAAGCTGGACGCCGTGAAGCTGGTGAAGGAGGGGCCCCTGGAGGGCAAGGAGCATCGCCACCCCGAGATGTACTATGAGAGTGTCCTGAAGGGTTCCCGCCTTGTGGTGGATGAATGTGCCAGGGATGTAATTTTTGAATGATCACGCTCATGTGATCCTGTAATGTGAAACAAGTTCGTCTGCACTATGCAACGCTTTTTGTGTTTTAAAATATTACCTTATCTGCGGCCGTTTATAATATCTGAGAGTTGGCCAGTCGGCGGCTTCTGCCCCCGTGTAACTAGTACTGGGGTGTTCGGGATAAACCTGAGCACTCTTTACCCCAATTTTGGGTCCTTCAAGGGAGGTGTTCAGCGCAACGAACCAGTCAATCGGACTATGGGGCTTTATCACTCTCACTTAGCCATAGAAGTCTATAATTTTAAATTTTGGCGAAGTCTCACAAGGCCGGCTCCTCGCCCAAAGCGGAAAAAGTCTTTAAGGACTTGAGACCTCTCGAACAGCGACCAGTCTCTCTCGCCTTATCATGACAGTCAGTTTTCGGCTTTCTCTACTGAGGCGTTCGTCCGGAAGAACCGGGACACAATCACAGTAGTTCTCCCACCGCTACCTTAGCCGATAGAGCGGAACGTAAGGTACAAAAGCATGGGAGCCGGGCAAACCCAACATTTGACCAAAGACATGATTCAGAGCCGATGCATATAATGCTATAAGTTCGGGGTGCCGCATGTCGAAAGTGTTCGGACTTCTTGCGCCATATTATGGGGTAAACGAAAGCCCTTGTCGTACTGACCGTACCTGTACATACAGGTGCGGATTGTCATGAATGGACATATAATAGAGAAAAAGATAAAAAATGCAATAATAGACTAATGATGTGCATTGTTTATTTAAAAAATACGTCGAAGCGTACTGGTACAAGTAGTGCAATAAGAATAAAGTAGGACAATTCGAAATGTCCTATCCAGGGCGAGTTGTGCGTGGATAGCAAAAAAGTGGGTATATCAATTATTAGAGACCACCTGGGGGTTCCCGTGTTTATCTTAGCTTCTTGCCGCCTTGGTTGTTGCTTCCCGTAATGTGTCCGGCAATCGTACTGCCGGAGAGGGCTTCCGGGGGGTTAGGTCCTGAAAGAGAAAAAGAAGTGATAAAGTTATACGACCCCTAGTGCGGTTAAGCCGCATTATGGGACGTGCCCTGGTCGTGCCCCCGTCTATATCCATGGTATTTTTAGTGCGTAGTTATGTACGCGTGGCACAGATTTCATCGCTTGACTGGGACGGGGGCCGAATTGCTAGGAGAGCTCTAAACATGCCAGGCGATCCTGTTGCAGCTTATTTCGGACTCGCCTGAAGGTGTCCGGGGGCTGTGATGCCGAATTAGTGGTTTGCCTTAAAAGGCTGCTTTGTGCTTCTGCTGCGAGGGCCGCAGTGTGCTCTTTCGTGCGGAGCGAGCGTTCCGTGTTTCCATTTACCGTTATGACCCCCCTAGGTCCTGGCATCTTGAGCTTGAGGTATGCGTAATGCGGCACTGCATTAAATTTTGCAAATGTTGTTCGTCCAAGCAGTGCGTGATAGCCACTGCGAAACGGGACGATATTGAAGATTAACTCCTCGCTTCGGAAGTTGTCCGGTGATCCGAAGACCACTTCCAGTGTGATTGAGCCTGTGCAATGGGCCTCTACACCTGGGATGACGCCTTTAAAGGTGGTTTTGGTGGGTTTCATCCTCGAGGGATCAATACCCATTTTTCGCACTGTATCCTGATAGACCGGGTTCAGGCTGCTGCTGCCGTCCATGAGGACTCGAGTGAAGTGGGATCCATCGATGATGGGGTCTAGGACCAGCGCGGCGGATCCGCCATGACGGATACTAGTGGGGTGGTCCCTGCGATCAAAGGTGATCGGGCAATCAGGGCATGGGTTGAACTTTGGGGCGACGGGCTCCATCGCGTAGACGTCCCTTAGTGCACGCTTCCGTTCCCTCTTGGGAATGTGGGTTGCGTATATCATGTTCACCGTCTTCCTTGTGGGGGGAACCCCTTCTGTCCTCCTGTGTTCGGTGGCCGGGGCTCCTCCTCGTCATCACTATGCAACCCCTTGTCCTTGTTTTCGGCATTTAACTTGCCGGCCTGCTTGAACACCCAGCATTCTCTGTTGGTGTGATTGGCTGGCTTGTCGGGTGTGCCTTGGATTTGACACGAGCGATCTAGTATGCGATCCAAACTGGACGGAGCCGGGGTACTTCTTTTAAATGGCTTTTTCCGCTGACCGGGTCTAGAGCCTCTGAATCCGGCATTGACTGACATATCTTCGGTGTTATTGCCGTTATTGTGGCACTTTGGTTTGTTACGACGTTGCCTACCGTTGGCATCTTTGGTATCCGAAGTGCTCGGATTCCTCGATGTGTTGTTGCTGCGAGCTAGCCAGCTATCCTCGCCCGCGCAAAAGCGGGTCATGAGTGTTGTGAGGGCTGCCATAGATTTTGGCTTCTCCTGGCCAAGGTGGCGAGCCAGCCATTCGTCCCGGATGTTATGCTTGAATGCCGCAAGGGCCTCTGCGTCCGGACAGTCGACAATTTGGGTTTTCTTAGTCAGGAACCGTGTCTAGAATTGTCTAGCCGATTACCCTGGCTGTTGGGTTATATGGCTCAAGCCATCAGCATCCAGTGGCCGCACATAAGTGCCCTGGAAGTTATCCAGGAATGCGTCTTCCAGATCCTCCCAACTACCTACGGAGTCTGCTGGCAAGCTGTTCAGCCAATGCCGAGATGGTCCTTTGATATTTAGTGGGAGGTACTTGATGGCATGTATATCATCTCCGCGGGCCATGTGGATGTGAAGGAGGAAGTCCTCAATCCATACAGCGGGATCTGTTGTGCCATCATATGATTTGATATTTACGGGTTTGAAACCCTCCGGGAATTCGTGATTCTTAACTTCATCGGTGAAGCATAGGGGGTGTGCGGCGCCTCTGTGTCGGGCTATATCCCGCCGCAGTTCATATGAGTCTTGTCTGTTGTATTCGGCCCGGCCGGATTTACTCTTGGTGTATCCGACGCGACGATCATCGTCCCGTGTTGGCGCGTGTTCTCGTGACCCGTATATTGACCTTGCAATTTTTGCCTTACTGTCCAATACGTCTCGCAAGTCCCCTATGTTGCCCCAGGCCTTAGTATTTTTGATTGAGTGGCGGCAGGGTGCAGGCTGAACTTTAGGCTGAAATGCCTCTCTGGCTCGGCCACGTAGTGGCCGGTCAGCCGCATCGTACATTGGTGAATGAGGTTTCATTGCTTCCTCCTCGAGGTGAGGTAACAACCTGCGTTTTGGGTAATTCTTGGAGGGGCGCTCGGGTTCATACTCCTCGGCCGCAAGGACTTCGGTCCATCTGTCTGCTAGCAAGTCTTGATCAGCTTGAAGTTGTTGCTGCTTTTTCTTTAGGCTATTTGCCATGGCCACAAGTCGGCGCTTGAAGCGCTCTTGCTCGACGGGGTCCTCAGGCATGATAAATTCTTCGTCGCCGAGGCTCACCTCGTCTTCGGATAGAGGCATGTAATTGTCCTCCTCCAGTTCTCCAACTGCTGCCCACTCTAGAGGGCTAGCATGTTCGTCCTCCGGCTCTACATCAAGCTGGAAAGGATTGTTGTTGTCTTCGGCACTATCTGGAGTGTTATTATCTCCTGTGCCGGTATCACTACTTTTGCTGTGGCGGGACTTAGAGCGGCACCGCTGACGTCGTCGCTGACGTCGTCGCTTGGGTTGCTTCTTGGAGGGGTCATCCTCCGATGTCTCATCATCGTTGCCTTCTTCGGGGGTGTCCACCATGTATATATCATATGCTGAGGTGGCGGTCCAGTGCCTTGTGGGCGGTGGTTCCTGTTCGTCTCCTGCATCATCGTCCATACTGTCGAAGTCTTCGGATTCGAAGTCGAGCATGTCGGTTAAATCGTCGACAGTGGCTACTAAGTGGGTGGTGGATGGGCAGCGAATTTCTTCGTCGTCCGCATCCCATTCTAGCCGGACATAGTTCGGCCAAGGTTCTCCTGACAAGGAGAGAGACCGTAATGAACTTAGCACATCGCCGAAAGGTGAGTGCTGAAAGATATCCGCAGAGGTGAACTCCATGATCGGCGCCCAATCAGATTCGGTGGGTGCGGATGAAGGCGGCTCGGAGTCCATGGCCGGAGAAGAATCCAGTGGTTCGGCAACACGGCTCTCGTAAGGGGTGAAGTAAGTATCCGGCTCTGTCGGATTTCGGGTTCAGGTAGACCCTTGAGGTTCGAACACTGGGGTACGCACGGAGATTTTGCCTTCTACCTACCTGCACCCCTCCACCTCGCTAAGATCTAAGCTATGGAAAGAACAGCACAAGAGACACAGGGTTTATACTGGTTCGGGCCACCGTTGTGGTGTAATACCCTACTCCAGTGTGTGGTGTGGTGGATTGCCTCTTGGGCTGATGATGATGAGGAATACAAGGAAGAACAGCCTCGCGAGGGTCTGTTCTTGGTTGGGGGGATGAACTGCTGGGAGGAGTTCAGTCACCCCTCTCTCTCTTTCTCTTCTCGATTCTCTCTCCGATCTCGATCCCTCTACCCTGTGGGTGGCTAGTCCTATTTATAGGCAAAGGCCCTGGGCCTCTTCCCAAATATTGAGCAGGAAGGGCGCCAACAATTGGCCATTTTGAAGGGGAACATCTGGTACACTTATCCTGACTAAAGTTGGTCCTCGCCTGCCAAAGGCTCTAGCGGTGATGCTGGCTTGGGCTCCACAATGACTTCCTCCCTGCCGTTTGACTGGTCTTGGTCTCGTTGCACCGAAACGGGTGCCTTTGCTTGATGCTCTCGCCTGCGCTTGCTCCCTTTGCACCAAAGAGGAAAGGAGGACACTGCGCGGGCTGGCGCCCGCCTGGCACCCTTGGTCGTCATGGCTTGCGTCACGGGCACCTCGTGAGGTACCCCGCCTTGATCTCTCCGCCTCCTCGCGAGCCAGCCTGATGAGGCCATGCTTGAGGAAGCTCCGTGTCGTCCGCCCCGCAAGGCTTGGCCCCTCGCGAGGGTCTTGGGTCTGTGTTGATGAAGATGGGCCGTGTTGGGCCCCCTTTGAGCCACGCCGCTGGCTGCAGGTAGGCAAGTCTGGGGACCCCCGTTCCCAGAACGCCGACAGTAGCCCCCGGGCCCAAGGCGCGCTCGGACTTGGCCGTGCAGGGAGGCGAAAGGGCAAGGGCGAAGCGCCGCGGGCCCTAACAGCCTGCGGCCTTGGGCGCCGCGTGGCGGTTGGTTGGGCATGGGCGGCACTATTCCCCACGCCCCCCTTATTTTGCGCCATGCTAGGCAGACTCGTAGTCGTACACAGCCGCTCCCCTTTCTATTGCTCGAGCGCCCTCTGTCCTTCCTCCGCTCAAACTCCAGCTTCTGTTTTCAACCCAATCTCGAACCTGCCCCCCCTTCCCATCGCCATGGCTCCGACGAAGAAGGGAAGAGGGAAGAAACCCATGCCTCCGCCTTGCTCGCCGCTGTTGGCGGCCCCCGCCGAGGGCTTGGACAAGGTCAGCTCGGCTCTGGCCACTATCTTCAACGAATGTGGGAGGACGACGGCCTGGCCCGCGTCTCACTTCTCCATCGACAGGATAGTCACCGAGGTCCAGTATTTCGTCGACGCCCTGTGGGCGGGTCTGGTTCCCCCCCTTTTCTGATTTCTTCAATGTTGTGCTTTCCCACTATCAGATCCACATGATGCATCTGGGTCCTGAATCCATCACCCTTCTTTCGGTCTTCGCCTTTGTTTGCGAGGCAATGATGGGCATCCTTCCTTCGGTTGCCTTGCTGCGCCACTTCTTCTCTCTGCGTCTTGTCGACCCTACCCAATGCTCGGCGTGCGTGAGCTTCGCTGCCGCGTCTGAGACAGCGGCCTCAGGGATTGACTTCAGGCTCCCTCCGCCCGCGGCTGGGTTCCGCGAGCGGTGGCTGTATGTGGATGTAGGGGTGCCCAGCCCCCTGCTATCGGAGCCAACTTCGCCTGCTGTCCCCAATTCGGGCTGGGGCCAGGAGACGCTTGAGAGCCCCCGGCTCGTCTTCATCTGGCACCGCTTCGCGTTCTTGAGGTCGCTTGGCATGACAGCGCCCAAGGTGGTGAAGGAGTTCCTGCTACGCCGCGTTGCTCCTCTCCAACGCCACTCCCGCCGGATGTGGGCCTTCAGCAGGCGTGATGATCATATGAGGCTCCAGGAAGAGGACCTGACGCCTGAAGTGCTGAGGACAGCACTCTTGATCCTGACTGGGGACCCCAACCCTGGCAGCATCCAGCAGGGAGGGGCCTTGATGTACCTCTGCCAGAACAGGGGCGATTTTGTGAATCAGATGCCTATCTTTGATGAGTGGGGGCCGCGCCCCGCCGGCCTCCAGGGGCCTCGCGAGAACCCAGTGATGGTGACTGCCCTTCCAGTCAGCCAAGGTGACTCTTCCTCAAGTGGCGGAGCAAGGAGGCATGAGGCGCCAGAGGCCGAGGGGGCTCCCGGCAGGGTGACAGCGTCGGGCGACGCTCATGAGGGAGTAACTCTTGGGGCCCGTGTCGCTGAGGCTGAGGGTGGCAAGCAGCTACCCTCAGCGCCTGCGACTAAGGCCCCTGAGGCTCCAGCCGCTTCTCTTGGCGAGGCGATTGGCAGCGCGCATCAGGCAGGCGCCCCTGACGCGAATCGCCTTGACGCTCCGTCTTCGTCGCAGGTTGATCCCTGTGCTCAACTCTTGGGCCGCTGCCGCGTGGACTTTGAGGCCCTCCGGAAGAGAAGGGAGGCCCCGGGCGACGATTACCCTTGTCTCCTGCTGAAGCGTAGGAAGTACTTCGCCACTGATGAGTAAGCCTTCTCCTTTCCCAGCTCCCGATCCTTCTATTGCTTTTACTGATCCTTGCTCCGCAGGCCCCTTCCAGCCGAGCTCGCGGAGATGGCTGAGGTGCCGTCCCCCTTGGCTTCGCCCCCTCCATCGTCCTCAAGCGCTCCGAGCAGCAGAGCCCTTGTGGTGAGGGCGATCGGAGAGGCGAACCGTCCCGAGGCGCATCGTGGCCCTGTGCACCTCGTGATCCTCCTTCGCGGGCCTTCTTGTGGCATAGCCAGCCTGCCGTGCGCTTCTCGCCTGGTCATGGACTGCGATTGGCTGAGGCGCTCCCTGCGCTCTTCATCTGGGGGCGAGCTGGCTCCAGGTCGGGCTTCTGGAGTGGCGTGCCTGGCCATCATGAGGGTGCCAGCCCCCAGCCCCTGCCCGGAGGGGGAGTGCTGATTCGTGGCCCCCGGCGCTTGCTTGGGGTAGATGATGGTGTGGAAGACATGCTCGAGCGCGCCCGGGAGCGTCGCGCTCTTCGCCAAGGATTCCTTCGAAGGGCGGCTGACGCGGTGAGCCTGCTTGGTGAGGAGCTTGCTGATGAAGACGCGCGCCTTGAGGCCGAGGGCCTGCGCCTGGCTGCAGAGAGGCGCGAGCTGGAGGGCGCCATTGCCCTTGCACGTTGTCAGCGCAATCTTGACGATGCAGAGGCCAAGGCGTCACTGGTGGCCTCTCGGGAGGCCCGATCTTGGGCCGCTGAGGAGGCCCGGGAAGCTGACCGGAGGCGAGAGGCGGTGGAGGAGCGGGCTCAGGAGCTCCTGGCCTGGTGCCACTCACTGGAGGAGCAAGTGGAGCTGCGCGAGGCAGCCCTCGCGTCGACGAAGGTGGCCTCTAGCGACCCAGCAGAGCTCCAGAAGCGTGAGGAGGCGCTGACGCTGGAAGCCGCCGAACGTACCCGCGAGTACGAGCGTCTGGAGACGAGGGAGCGCTTGGTGACGCAGGCGGAAGATGATCTCGCTACACGGGAAGCCCGTGTCCTGGAGGAGGTCGGACATCGGGTGGCGATGGCGCACTTGAACCTCGAGCACGAGTTCGAGGAGAGGCTGGGGTTGATCCGGGCCGAGGCTGAAGGTAGGAGTGCTGCCTTGAGGGCCAAGCTGGAGGAAGCGACGCGGCGGGCCGATGCTTTTCGGACCGCCCTTGAGGTAGCGCAAGGGGAGTCAACCACCTCCCAGGCCGAGGTGCTCCTTCTTCGCCAGCGGGTGGAGGAGGCTGAGGTCATCGTGCGCCAGAATGCGGACGAGATACGTCAGCGCGGATCCTGGAGCATGAGCACGGCCCCATGCTCTCCACGCTCCGGGAGAGAGCCAACACAGCCTTGGGCAACATCTGCGAGGCGGCTGTTGGCGAGCCGCACGTAGTCAACTACGCCGGCAACCTTCAGTTCTTCACCGACGTAGTGACGCAGCTAGAGGCGCGGTCGGTCAGGGCTGACAGGTTGGTGGAGGAGAGGAGTCGCGCCCTGCTCGGGCGCGCCTTTTCTCGCGTCTTCAGCCATCTCCGGAACATAGATCCCCACTTCGATTTCGACGCCGCCATCGCCCCAGTCCCCCAGGCCGTCCGAGACGACCTGGCGCACTGGGTGGAAGACAATGTGGATGCTCTTGTCAGGGCCTTCGCTTCGGACGACGAGGGCCTGATCGTGGCTGCCGATGAGGGCGGTGTGGTGAACGGCCCTGACGCCGCTGGCGGTGATGCAGACAGCGATGGCGAGTCCAGCGACGCCAGCAATGGTTCGGGTGGTGCTCCTGAGGACGCATTGGGGGATTTATCCGACTGATCGTGCATCGTTCCTGTTTCCTTACCCTGCATGAATAGAACTCAGGTTTTGGCCTGATGGCTGTGAGAGCATTTTGGGAGGGGGAGCCCCTCATGTAAAACTTGTGTTCATCGTATTAGTAGATGCTACATTGCCCATGCGCCCGCGCCAAGTGGTTGGCTTAAGCGACGCGTTGGTCGGCTAGTTTACCTTTGTCCCGTGCGGGCCCTGAGGTAGCCTGTGGGAGGCTGTGGTGTCCCGAGTGTTCCCTGATCGAATCCGTAGGATCTGCAATAAAAAACCCTCCTGAGAGGACGCGGTGGAGGCAGTCTGGGCTGCGCGCAAGCTGGGCCTGACCCGGCTCGCGAGGGGCTCACGAGGGGAGGCAGCTGAGGCGAAGTGGTAATCAAAATGCGAGAAATTGCTTGAACGAGACTAAGCACCCCTTCCCCGAACACACGCAAATCTCAAATTCGAATCCAACTTAAATCCAGCGGGGGAAAGTGACAACTAAAGGGAAAAGCAATGGAAGCAGACAAAAGGCCGCGTCCGGCACCTAATCTAGTCTTGGACGTCTTCTCACCAGCGCGGAGCTAAGTGCTACCACTAGGCGTGGGAGGGAGCCCCAGGGCCTGAGGCCGGCACCCCTAAGACTCCAGGGCGTGTACAGCCCCACTCATTATTATGTGAGAGTGTCACGGGGCGGCGAGCTTCACAGGCACTGGGCCTTTTTCACAGGTACCGGCCTTGCTTCATATCGCTAGACGAGGGCCCCGCCTTGTGCCACACTCTAGTGCCAGCAACGATGACCGGAAACCAGGACGCCGCCGATGGGGTAGAGCGATCGCCAGCGGTTTCCCCGACGACCACGGGTCCTCCGCCAGGGGTAGGCCCTGAGGCACCTCCCCAGCAGAGGGCCTACCTCCTGAGAACACCTTGCTCCGAACGCCGCGGTGGTGATGTCGGATCTCGGCCCCTCTCCTGCAGCCCCCTGCGCCCTCCTCCCGAGGGGTAGGAGACTGTGGGAGTGGGGCAGCTGCTCGCTGTGGCGACCTGCACCTCCTGTGATCCATGATTAGCGTATGCCTGCTCCTGAGGAATTAGCGGTACCCGATAGTCGCTGCCTCCAGCGTGGCCGGTGGGACCGTCCCGGGGCTCCTGGAAGAGCTCAACTTCTGGCGCCTCGTCCCCCCAGCTTGGGCTGAGGAGCGAGCCTTGTTCGCCCTCGTGAGGGTGCCCTTGGTCCATCATGTGGGGCACGTATTCTTCTGGCGCCGTCATCCTGAAGGCCACGTCGTAGTGCTACGCATGCCATGCAGCTCTGCTTGACGCGCCCACCGTGGGGTGGTAGCGCGGCTGTCCACTGGGGCCGTGGGTCGCATAGAGTCCTCTTCTTCGCGGACCGAGAGCGGGGACAGCGCCGCCGCCGGTCCGGTGCCGACAGCTTCGCTGGCGTTGGAGTAGCCTTGGAGCCCGCGGGTGCGCGCGGAGCCCCCGCGCGGGCCGCCCTGGGCTTGATATGGGAGCTGGGTGCAGAAGGGGTGAGCCCCCGAGGCGGCGAAGCCTAGGAGCTTTGCCACCCATTCCAGCAGCACGTCGCGGCCGCCCTCCAGCAGCCTGCACTGCAGCAGCTCTCGGGCCACCATGAGCGCAGCCCTCGAGTTCGCCTGCTCCCGGCGGGTGTACGGTGTCGTGGTCGCGGCGTGATTGGAGGCCCTTGCTGCCAACCGCGCCTGCCGCGGTGTGAGAGCTGTCGAAGCCTGTCCGCGTCGCCCACGGCCCGCAGCGCCCTGCGGACCATGAGCTGCTTGGGGCATGGGGTCACCCGAGGCGAGCGGCTCCGTGCCGGCGGGCCACGCCGCCCAAGAATCTGGGTTGCCCGCCTGGTCGCCGGACATGGTGATGACGACGCGACGGGACATGAAGCGGTAGAAGGTGGATTTCGGCGCACCCCTACCTGGCGCGCCAAATGTCGGATTTCGGGTTCCGGCAGACCCTTGAGGTTCGAACACTGGGGTGCGCGCAGAGATTTCGCCTTCTACCTACCTGCACCCCTCCGCCTCGCTAAGATCTAAGCTATGGAAAGAACGGCACAAGAGACACAGGGTTTATACTGGTTCGGGCCACCGTTGTGGTGTAATACCCTACTCCAATGTGTGGTGTGGTGGATTGCCTCTTGGGCTGATGATGATGAGCAATACAAGGAAGAACAGCCTCGCGAGGGTCTGTTCTTGGTTGGGGGGATGAACTGCTGGGAGGAGTTCAGTCACCCCTCTCTCTCTCTTTCTCTTCTCGATTCTCTCTCCGATCTCGATCCCTCTACCCTGTGGGTGGCTAGTCCTATTTATAGGCAAAGGCCCTGGGCCTCTTCCCAAATATTGAGCAGGAAGGGCGCCAACAATTGGCCATTTTGAAGGGGAACATCTGGTACACTTATCCTGACTAAAGTTGGTCCTCGCCTGCCAAAGGCTCTGGCGGTGACGCTGGCTTGGGCTCCACAATGACTTCCTCCCTGCCGTTGGACTGGTCTTGGTCTCGTTGCACCGAAACGGGTGCCTTTGCTTGATGCTCTCGCCTGCGCTTGCTCCCTTTGCACCAAAGAGGAAAGGAGGACACTGCGCAGGCTGGCGCCCGCCTGGCACCCTTGGTCGTCATGGCTTGCGTCATGGGCACCTCGTGAGGTACCCCGCCTTGATCTCTCTGCCTCCTCGCGAGCCAGCCTGATGAGGCCGTGCCTGAGGAAGCTCTGTGTCGTCCGCCCCGCGAGGCTTGGCCCCTCACAAGGGTCTTGGGTCTGTGTTGATGAAGAGGGGTTGTGTTGGGCCCCCTTTGAGCCACGCCGCAGGCCGCAGGCAGGCAAGTCTGGGGACCCCCGTTCCCAGAACGTCGACAGGCTCTATCGCCACTGAGAATGCGGCCTCCATTGCGGGGTCTATCCCTCCACTCTCGGATGGCGCGATTTGCTCCGGATTGATGGCTGGAGTAGTTGAAGATGCGATCTCCTGAACATTGTCCGACGGCAGAGTTACGTCATGCCCGTCGCGACCGTGCGGCACACCTGACATGGGCTCGAATCCTCGAAGATAAAGTCTCCACGAATGTCAGCCATGTAGTTCAAGTTTCCGAATCTGACCTGATGGCCAGGGGCGTAGCTCTCGATCTGCTCCAGATGGCCAAGCGAATTGGCCCGCGGTGCAAAGCCGCCGAATACAAAGATCTGCCCGGGGAGGAAAACCTCACCCTGGGCCGCATCGCTACCGATGATCGAAGGAGCCATCAAGCCTTATGGTGACGACACAGTGGAACTCTCAATGAAAGCACCAATGTCGGTGTCAAAACCGGCGGATCTCGGGTAGGGGGTCCCGAACTGTGCGTCTAAGGCGGATGGTAACAGGAGGCGGGGGACAATATGTTTACCCAGGTTCGGGCCCTCTTGATGGAGGTAATACTGTTGGTGTCAAAACCGGCGGATCTCGGGTAGGGGGTCCCGAACTGTGCGTCTAAGGCGGATGGTAACAAGATGCGGGGGACAAGATGTTTACCCAGGTTCGGGCCCTCTTGATGGAGGTAATGCCCTACTTCCTGCTTGATTGTTCTTGATGATATGAGTATTACAAGAGTTGATCTACCACGAGATCGTAGAGGCTAACCCTAGAAGCTAGCCTATGGTATGATTGTATGTTATCCTACGGACTAAACCCTCCGGTTTATATAGACACCGGAGGGGGCTAGGGTTTACACAAGGTCGGTTACAAGGGAGGAGATCTACATATCCGTATTGCCTAGCTTGCCTTCCACGCCAAGGAGAGTCCCATCCGGACATGGGACGAAGTCTTCAATCTTGTATCTTCATAGTCCAACAGTCCGGCCAAAGGATATAGTCCGGCTGTCCGGAGACCCCCTAATCCAGGACTCCCTCAGTAGCCCCTGAACCAGGCTTCAATGATGACTAGTCCAGCGCGCAATATTGTCTTCGACATTGCAAGGCGGGTTCTCCTCCAAATCCCGAATATCTTGATAGTGTCTGGCTCCCATAAATGTTGGACTTCTTGGCTTCTGCGCCCAATAAGGGCCATCTTCCACGCGTCGGGCGAATGCGAGGAGCCAGGGTGTTTTTACATTTTCCCCCCTAACCAGGTAAGTAAATCGCCTATTAGAGGATGGGGATTCTTAGATCCAATCCACACCATCTTCCCACGGCGAGGATCCATCGGAGCGCGCTCGGAAAAATCCATTCCATCATGGCCGGCCATCGCAGCTCCTCCTCTCGCTCCCGTAGCCCCAAGCCTAGTGATTGGGAGAGGTGTTTCGTCTCACACGGCCAATTAGTAGAGTTGCAGACCCAGGGATTTCTCCCTCCGGCGTATATGGTTCCCGTCCGAGCCGGGCTCGCCACTTATAATGGCGGGGAGCAAGCGGAGAGCTTCCCCAATCCCTCAAAGGGGGAGCGGGTATGCCTTGTCCCTTACTTACTAAGGGGACTCGGATTTCCGATTCATTCGTTCCTCCGCGGACTCCTGGAGTTTTACGGCCTCCAATTGCATAATTTCACCCCGCTTCCATATTACACATCGCCGGCTATGTCGCCATTTGTGAGCTGTTTTTGGGCTGCGAGGCTCATTTCCAGCTGTGGAAAAGGCTATTCTGCCTTGTGCTCCTCACACAGAAGGGGTCACTTTATCAAGTGGGCGGAGCCAAAATATGGCGCATCGCCGAGACCGGATACCCGTCCAGTACTCCAAAGAAGACGTCTGAAGACTGGCCTTCGGAGTGGTTTTACATGGAGGACGTCCCTCTTCCTGACCCTGTTCGGCGGGGTCTTCCTGAGTTCGGCAATGCTCCTTTGAAGAAACGCCAAAGTTGGCGCCCACGGAGCCCCCAGGAGGAAGATAACGGAGAAGTCCTTTATCTGATGAGCCGGATTAAAGTGCTGGCTCAATCAGGATTGACAATAATCGAGGTTATGTCAATTTGCGTAATGCGGGGGGTGGTGCACTTCAATATCGAGGGCACCCCCTGTGGTGTTTTAACAGGGAAGACGATGCCATCCGTTGCGGGCGCAAGGGACCGGACTCACCTGCTGCTTTAGCAAAAGTTCTGTCTGAATTATTCAAGGGAGAGGAAGAGGAGTTCATCCACATCAAACCACGGGACGGATTCTCCATGTACAACCCTCCAAGCTGGGTGAGTCGTCCCCCCTTTTTACTCTCAACCTTCCCACATTCTTCGTCGTAGCACTCACCTTGTTATTTCACGGCAGGAACTGTGAAAGGCGATAAGGGAGGTCAACAGCCCAGCTCCACAACTCGAGGACCCTAGTCGGGCCCTCGATCCCGGACTGGAAGAGGATCCGGACATATTCGTGGAGCTGATAGACAGGCAATTCTATCAATTGAGCTGCGACGACGCCATGGTGGCCATAACGGCCGACTATCTGGGACTACTCCCTGCGTCGCATGTAAGGAAAACCAAAGTCCCAACTCCCCAAAAAAGGATTCCCTATTATGCCCTTCACCTACCGTACACGCATGGTGTCTTACAGGGAAGGCCTTTGGGACGCCGTGCCGAACCTGCAGCAACTCGTCAACAAGAGGCGCCGAAGCTGGGTAGGCAAAAAAGGAAGGCGGTCAAGACAGATACACCAGCACTGAGGTATAACACAAAACCTCATTCCATGGTTGTCATCTTGCTTAAAATATAATGACATCCGTGTTTCCTAGAAAAATGCCTACCGGACTATATCCGGAGAGGCTGCCGATCACGCCACGACCAGTCGGGCTCCAGGGCCGGACATAGAGGTGGAAGCTAGCGCGAGGCAGACGCCGGATTTTTCTCCTATGGAGGATGCGGACAGACTATCCGCTACAAATTCCAAAGTGGAGAGCGCCATGAACCACAGGCGTCGCCAGGCTGTACCCCGTGACGCTTGTTTCTCACCGAAGGCTTTTGATGCCTTCAATTTCGGAGATGCGTACATCCGTGCTGCTCAAAATGGTCTAGCCAGAGCCACGGACCAGTATGTAAGGGATATACGGGTAAGTAAATCTGACGATTATATGCAATAGTAGCCCCTGAGACTTGAAACAGTTGACACAACTGATTTAAGGATCATTTATTTGAGTAGGTTCTTATAGAGAAGAATACTCAATTGTCTCAAGAGCTGGAAGAGTGCAAGGCCCAGCTAGGGGCCGCTGTTGCCACATTGGGGGAGTCCAAGAAGGGTCCCTCTGGTAACACCTATTTCCCTTGTAAAGAAGGAAGGTACCAGGTAGTATGCGGTATTTATGCAAATCTAACAATAGATGTTGCAGGTGACCCCGGAGTGAATCCGGAGGCCATAGAGGTGAATGAGACACGTGTTGATCGACAGCTAAATGCTGGTGAGCGCGTGCTCACGCGAGTCAGGCAAGAGAAAAACAATCTCCAAGACGCCAATACCCGGCTGGGCGAGGAACTGAAAGATGTCCGGGCCCAGCTAGCGGACTCCGTGAAGGAGAATAAGTGGCTTCGGCGCGGCATTT
Organism: Triticum urartu; assembly: GCF_003073215.2. NCBI lineage: Eukaryota > Viridiplantae > Streptophyta > Magnoliopsida > Poales > Poaceae > Triticum > Triticum urartu. Next base: position 301,623,716 of record NC_053026.1, read on the forward strand.
TTAGTAAGTGCTTGAACAAAAAAAATTTAAAGGAGTTCGGCGAAGAAGCCAGCTGACAGAGTTGTGTCTGCAGGTATGCTGACGGGTCGTCCCGCGGAAGAGATGCCCGGGTCTTCGGGTGACCTTCTACCAGAGCTCTCACACTTGCACGAGCAAGTTCGGTAGGTGATGCAGGGTATTGCCCAAGCCTTGTGGCCGTCCGCATCCCTGCCAGGAGGCATGGGAGAGCTTGTAGAGAAGCTCAAGGGAGCACGGCGGCGCTTCCGATTATGGAAGATATCAGCTTGCCGACAAGGTGCGAGGGAAGCCTGGGCTATGGTGAAGACGCGATACACCAAAGCGGACCCAAACCACATGGCCGAGGTTGGACCTGTGGGGCCTGATGGGAAGGAGATTCCTGTCAGTTTAGTGTATGATCAAGTAGAATTAGCCGCAAAGTATTCACAACAGGATTGTAGGCTAGACAGCCTGTTGGATGGTATAGAAGAAGAATTTAATCAGTCTTAGTGACTGTGTACTTCAAGTGACATGTGTAATGTCCCTAGCCGGATTGTAAATCATTTGTCATGGCGGACCTTTTCGCTTCGACCTCTGGACCCTATAGTTCAGAGTGTATCTCAATACCTGCTCGATTATGTAAAAACCGGGATATGCATGGAAACCAGGCGTAGGGGTCATAAGTGCTTGAACAGACAAGTACCCAACTAGCTATGTTATATTACATGTGTAGTAAGAAACATCTTCCAGGGAGAATAGTTCCGTTAAGGGTTCCTTTCCCTGGGTATGCATGCCCTAATGTGCATCTCCGAACTGCGAAAAGGGGCGCATGCTATAAACATCTAGGGGCATTTTTTTCAAATTAAATAAAAGTCATCTTTTGTTCGCCGACCGAATATTCCCTTAAGAACGCTAGCTTTCGGCTTCACCCAGTCTGAGGTACAAGTCCGGCTAACCCGGCAGTAACAATCGCAGAGGTGATCCCCTTATGCCCTAGCCGAATTAACGGGAACGTAGGGCATAAATACAAGAGCCAGGCAACCCAGCTTGGCCAAAACTTAAGTCATATCGATGCATATAATGGCGAAAAAGGGTACATGCGGAAGGATAACACATGTGTAGGACATAAAGTCCAGAAAAATAGTTATATTAAGCTTCTGTATAAGAAGCCCCCAGGTATAATGAGCGCGGATAATGCGGCGTGATTGTGCAACCGAGACACAAGTTTAGCCCTTTTAGGGCCTAGATGAGAAATAAAAGGAGAGGAAAGAGAAAAGACAGATATGCAAAAAATTGACGGAGGTGAGGGGACGAACATATAGTCCGGTGCTAGGCGCAGAATCTTCGGAGTCTGGCTGCGTTCCATGGGTTTGGCTCGAGTCGATGATCCGATGCATCCCGCAGACGGTACGCTCCGTCGGTCAGAACTTGGTCAATAATGAAGGGACCTTCCCATTTGGGCTTGAGCTTGTTCTTTTTCTTCTCCGGCAGGCGTAGAACTAGTTCGCCAACATTGTAAGTTTTGGCCCGTACTTCTCTGCTTTGATACCTTCGAGCATGTTGCTGATAAAATGCGGAACGGGCCTTTACCACGTCGCGCTCCTCCTCCAGGGCGTCCAAACTGTCCTGCCGATCGAGCTCGGCCTCTTTTTCCTCGTACATGCGCACTCGAGGTGAGTCATGAATTATGTCACAAGGCAGAACCGCCTCTGCGCCGTACACCATAAAGAACGGTGTGTATCCGGTAGTGCGATTCGGCATGGTCCGCAGCCCCCATAGTACGGAGTCGAGCTCCTCTACCCAGTGCATGTTTGATTCCCTCAAGGACCGCACTAGTCTGGGTTTAATGCCGCTCATGATAAGAACATTTGCTCGCTCAACTTGACCGTTAGTTTGCGGGTGATACACAGAAGTGTAGTCGAGCTTGATGCCCATATTGCTGCACCAGAGTTTCACCTCATCGGCTATAAAATTCGTGCCGTTGTCAGTGATGATGCCGTGAGGGGATGCCATAACGGTGTACAACCCCAGATATGAAGTCTATCACCGGTCCGGATTCAGCCGTTTTGATGGGTTTGGCTTCTATCCATTTGGTGAATTTATCCACCATGACCAGTAGGTATTTTTTCTTATGGGTTCCCTCTTTAAGGGGTCCAACCATGTCGAGCCCCCAGACTGCGAAGGGCCAAGTAACGGGGATTGTTTGGAGGGCAGTAGGCGGCATATGGCTTTGGTTTGCAAAAAGCTGGCAACCGACGCAATGTTGGACTAGATGCTGCGCATCTGCCCGGGCCGTCGGCCAATAAAAACCTGTACGGAAGGCCTTGCTTACAAGGGCCCGGGCTGCGGCGTGGTTGCCGCCGAGTCCAGCATGGATTTCTGCCAAAAGCTTCCGCCCTTCCTCTTCGGAGATGCACCTTTGAAGGACTCCGGTAGTGCTTTTCTTATAAAGCTCTCCCTCGTGGACCTTGTAGGATTTAGATCGCCGCACTATGCAGCGTGCCTCATTTTGGTCCTCGGGTAGTTCCTGCCTGGTTAGGTAGGCCAGGAACGGCTATGTCCAGGGGGCGATGACGGCCATTATTATATGGGCTGAAGGCGTTATTTCAATGGCAGAGCCTCCAATTATGTCGGAGTGTTCGGTATCCAGTGTTGTGGCCGAATCCGGGCTATTATTGTCGGTGTCCCCTTCCCATACCACTGATGGCTTAAACAGTTTTTCCAAGAAGATGTTAGGTGGGACAGGGTCTGTTGGAAATATGCCCTAGAGGCAATAATAAATTGGTTATTATTATATTTCCTTGTTCATGATAATCGTTTATTATCCATGCTATAATTGTATTGATAGGAAACTCAGATACATGTGTGGATACATAGACAACACCATGTCCCTAGTAAGCCTCTAGTTGACTAGCTCGTTGATCAATAGATGGTTACGGTTTCCTGACCATGGACATTGGATGTCGTTGATAACGGGATCACATCATTAGGAGAATCATGTGATGGACAAGACCCAATCCTAAGCCTAGCACAAAGATCGTGTAGTTCGTATGCTAAAGCTTTTCAAATGTCAAGTATCATTTCCTTAGACCATGAGATTGTGCAACTCCCGGATACCGTAGGAATGCTTTGGGTGTATCAAACTTCACAACGTAACTGGGTGGCTATAAAGGTACACTACGGGTATCTCCGAAAGTGTCTGTTGGGTTGGCACGAATCGAGACTGGGATTTGTCACTCCGTGTGACGGAGAGGTATCTCTGGGCCCACTCGGTAGGACATCATCATATGCGCAATGTGACCAAGGAGTTGATCACGGGATGATGTGTTACGGAAACGAGTAAAGAGACTTGCCGGTAACGAGATTGAACAAGGTATAGGATACCGACGATCGAATCTCGGGCAAGTAACATACCGCTAGACAAAGGGAATTGTATACGGGATTGATTGAGTCCCCGACATCGTGGTTCATCCGATGAGATCATCATGGAACATGTGGGAGCAGCATGGGTATCAGATCCCACTGCTGGTTATTGGCCGGAGAGATGTCTCGGTCATGTTTGCATGGTTCCCGAACCCGTAGGGTCTGCACACTTAAGGTTTTCGGTGACGCTAGAGTTGTTATGGGAAATAGTATGTGGTTACCGAAGGTTGTTCGGAGTCCCGGATGAGATCCCGGACATGACGAGGAGCTCCGGAATGGTCCGGAGGTGAAGATCGATATATTGGACGAAGGGTATTGGAGTCCGGAATTGTTCCGGGGGTAGCAGGTGATGACCAGCGTGTCCGAAAGGGGTTTCGGAGGCCCCGGCAAGCGTTGGGGGGCCTTATGGGCCAGGGGGAGAGGGCACATCAGCCCAATAAGGGGCTGAGCGCCCCTCCCACCCCATCTCACGTAACCAGGAGAGGTGGGGGCGCCACCCCTAGGGCAGCCGCCCCTCCCGGCTTGGGGGGCAAGTTTCCTAGGGGGTGGGGGTGCCCAAACCCATCTAGGGTTTCCCCTGTGGCCGCCGCCCCTCCCCTAGGGAACCCTAGGGCGCCTCCCCCTCCTCCCTTCCCCCTATATATAGTGAGGGAGAGAGAGGGCAGCCGCACCCTTCCCCTAGCGCAGCCCTCTCCCTCCTCCAACACCTCGTCCTCCTCCGTAGTGCTTGGCGAAGCTCTGCCGGAAAACCACAAGCTCCATCACCACCATGCCGTCGTGCTGGCGGAGTTTTCCCTCAACTTCTCCTCTCCCCTTGCTGGATCAAGAAGGAGGAGACATCCTCGGGCTGTACGTGTGTTGAACACGGAGGTGCCGTCCGTTCGGCACTAGGATCATCGGTGATTTGGATCACGACGAGTACGACTCCATCAACCCCGTTCACTTGAACGCTTCCGCTTAGCGATCTACAAGGGTATGTAGATGCACTCTCCTTCCCTCGTTGCTAGATTACTCCATAGATTGATCTTGGTGTTGCGTAGAAAATTTTGAATTTCTGCTACGTTACCCAACAGTGGCATCATGAGCTAGGTCTATGCGTAGTTTCTATGCACGAGTAGAACACAAAGTAGTTGTGGGCGTCGATTTTGTCAATTTACTTGCCGTTACTAGTCTTATCTTGATTCGGCGGCATTGTGGGATGAAGCCGCCTGGACCGACCTTACACGTACGCTTACGTGAGACTGGTTCCACTGACTGACATGCACTAGTTGCATAAGGTGGCTGGCGGGTGTCTGTCTCTCCCACTTTAGTCGGATCGGATTCGATGAACAGGGTCCTTATGAAGGGTAAATAGAAATTGGCAATTCACGTTGTGGTTTTGGCGTAGGTAAGAAACGTTCTTGCTAGCAACCTATAGCAGCCACGTAAAAACTTGCAACAACAATTAGAGGACGTCTAACTTGTTTTTGCAGCAAGTGTTTTGTGATGTGATATGGCCAAAGGATGTGATGAATGATATATGTGATGTATGAGATGATCATGTTCTTGTAATAGGAATCACGACTTGCATGTCGATGAGAATGACAACCGGCAGGAGCCATAGGAGTTGTCTTAATTTATTTATGACCTGCGTGTCAACATAAATGTCATGTAGTTACTTTACTTTATTGCTAACCGTTAGTTGTAGTGGTAGAAGTAATAGTTGGCGAGACAACTTCATGAAGACACGATGATGGAGATCATGGTGTCATGCCGGTGACGATGATGATCATGGAGCCCCGAAGATGGAGATCAAAAGGAGCAAAGTGATGATGGCCATATCATGTCACTATTTGATTGCATGTGATGTTTATCATGTTTTTACATCTTATTTTCTTAGAACGACGGTAGCTTAAATAAGATGATCCCTCACTAAAATTTCAAGAAAAGTGTTCTCCTTAACTGTGCACCATTGCGAAGGTTCGTCGTTTCGAAGCACCACATGATGATCGGGTGTGATAGATTCTTACGTTCGAATACAACGGGTGTTGACGAGCCTAGCATGTACAGACATGGCCTCGGAACACATGCGAAACACTTAGGTTAACTTGACGAGCCTAGCATGTACAGACATGGCCTCGGAACACGGAGGACTGAAAGGTCGAACATGAGTCGTATAGAAGATGCGATCAACATGAGATGTTCACCGATGATGACTAGTCCGTCTCACGTGATGATCGGACACGGCCTAGTTAATTCGGATCATGTATCACTTAGATGACTAGAGGGATGTCTATCTGAGTGGGAGTTCATGAAATAATCAGATGAACTCAATTATCATGAACATAGTCAAAAGGACTTTGCAAATTATGTCGTAGCTTATGCTTTAGTTCTACTGTTTTAGATATGTTCCTAGAGAAAATTTAGTTGAAAGTTGATAGTAGCAATTATGCGGACTGGGTCCATAAACTGAGGATTGTCCTCATTGTTGCGCAGAAGGATTATGTCCTTAATGCACCGCTCAGTGAGCTGAACCTCGAACGTCCGTTATGGATGTTGCGAACATCTGACATACACGTTTTGATGACTACATGATAGTTCAGTGCGTAATGCTAAATGGTTTAGAATTGAGGCACCAAAGACGTTTTTGAAACATCGCAGAACATATGAGATATTCCAAGGATTGAAATTGGGATTTCAGGTTAGTGCCCACGTCAAGAGGTATGAGACCTTTGACAAGTTTCTTAAGCCTGCAAACTAAGGAGAAAAGCTCAATCGTTGAGCATGTGCTTAGATTGTATGAGTACAACAATCGCTTGAATCGAGTGGGAGTTAATCTTCCAGATGAGATAGTGATGGTTCTCCAAAGTCACTGTCACCAAGCTACTAGAGTTTCGTGATGAACTATAACATATCAGGGATAGATATGATCCTTGAGCCATTCGCGTCACCACGAAAGTAGAAATCAAAAGGGAGCATCAATTGTTGATGGTTAGTAAAACCACTAGTTTCAAGAAGGGCAAGGGCAAGAAAGGGATACTTCATGAAACAACAAATCAGTTGATGCTCTAGTGAAGAAACCCAAAGTTGAACCCAAGCCTGAGACTAAGTGCTTCTGTAATAAGGGGAACAGTCACTGAAGCAGAACCACCCTAGATACTTGGTAGATGAGAAGGCTGACAAGGTTGACAGAAGTATGTGTTGGACATACATTATAAATGTGTACTCTACTAGTACTCCTAGTAGCAGCAGGGTATTAGATACCGGTTCGGTTGCTAAGTGTTAGTAACTTGAAATAAAAGGCTACAGAATAAACGGAGACTAGCCAAAGGTGAGACGATGATATATGTTGGAAGAGTCTCCAAGGTTGATGTGATCAAACATCGCACGCCCCGTCTGCCATCGGGATTGGTGTTTGCGTTGAGCATAGACATGATTAGATTATGTTCATCGCAATGCGGTTATTCATTTAAGGAGAATAATGGTTACTCTGTTTATTTGAATAATACCTTCAATGGTCTTACACCTAAAATGAATGGTTTATTGAATCCCGATCGTAGTGATAGACATGTTCATGCCAAAAGATATAAGATAGTAATGATAGTACCACATACTTGTGGCACTGCAATTTTAGTCACAATGGTATAAAACGCATGAAGAAGCTCCATGTTGATGGATCTTTGGACTCGCTTGATTTTGAATCACTTGAGACATGCAAATCATACCAGATGGGCAAGATGACTGAAAGGCCTCGTTTTCAGCAAGATGGAACAAGAAAGCAACTTGTTGGAAGTAATACATTTTGATGTGTGCAGTCCAATGAGTGCTGAGGCATGTAGTGGATATCGTTATGTTCTTACTTCACAGATGATTTGAGTAGATACTTTATATTTACTTGATGAATCACGAGTCTGAATTATTGAAAGGTTCAAGTAATTTCAGGGTGAAGTTGAAAGATCATCGTGACAAGAGGATAAAATATCTATGATATGATCATAGAGATGAATATCTGAATTACGAGTTTGGCATAGAATTAAGACATTGTGGAAATTGTTTCACAACTAATACAGCCTGGAACACCATAGTGTGATGGTGTGTCCGAACATCATAACTGCACCCTATTGGATATGATGCATACCATGATGTCTCTTGTCGAATTACCACTATAGTTTATGGGTTAGGCATTAGAGACAACCACATTCACTTTAAATAGGCCACCACGCAATTCCGTTTGAGTCGACACCGTATGAACTATGGTTTAGAGAAACCTAAGCTGTCGTTTCTTAAAAGTTTGGGGTTGCGACGCTTATGTGAAAAAGTTTCAGGCTGATAAGCTCAAACCCAAAGCGGATAAATGCATCTTCATAGGACACCCAAAACAGTTGGGTATACCTCCTGTCTCAGATCCAAAAGCAATAGGAATTGTTTCTTGAATCGGGTCCTTTCTCGAGGAAAAGATTCTCTCGAAAGAATTGAGTGGGAGGTGGAGACTTGATGAGGTTATTGAACCGTCACTTCAACTAGTGTATAGCAGGGCACAAGGAGTTGTTCCTGTGGCACCTACACCTATTGAAGTGGAAGCTTATGATAGTGATCATGAAACTTCGGATCAAGTCACTAAACCTCATAGGTTGACAAGGGTGTGTACAACTTCTAAGTGGTAACCCTGTCTTAAAGGTCACGTTGTTGGACAATGATGAACCTATGAGCTATGGAGAAGCGATGGTGGGCCCGGATTCCGAAAATTGGCTCGAGGACACAAAATCCGAGAGAGGATCCATGTATGAAAACAAGGTGTAGACTTTGGAAGAACTACTTGATGGTCGTAAGGCTGTTAGGTACATGTGGATTTTAAGAAGAAGACGGACGTGGACGGTAATGTCACCGTCTATGAAGCTCGACTTGTGGCGAAGAGATTTTCACAAGTTCAAGTAGTTGACTACGATGAGATTTTCTCACCCGTAGCGATGCTTAAGTCCGTCGGAATCATGTTAGCATAAGCTGCATTTATGAAATCTGGCAGATAGATGTCAAAACAAGTTTCCTTACCAGTTTTCGTAAGGAAAGGTTGTATGTGATACAATCAGAAAGGTTTTGTCTATCCTAAGGATGCTAAAAGGTATGCTAGCTCCAGCGATCCTTCCATGGACTAGAGCAAGCATCTCGGAGTCGGAATATACACTTTGATGGAGTAATCAAAGTTTATGGGTTTATACAAAGTTTGTTAGAAACTTGTATTTACAATAAAGTGAGTGGGAGCACTACGACATTTCTGATAAGTATATGTGGATGACATATTGTTGATCCGAAATGATGTGGAATTTCTGGAAAGCATATAGGGTTATTTGAAAGGTGTTTTTCAATGGAAAACCTGGATTAAGCTACTTGAACATTGAGCATCAAGATCTATAAGGATAGATCAAAAATGCTTAATGGTACTTTCAAATGAGCACATACCTTGACATGATCTTGAAGGTGTTCAAGATGGATCAGCCAAAGGAGTTCTTGCCTGAGTTGTAAGGTATGAAGTTAAGACTTAAAGCTCGACCACGGCAGAAGAAAGAGGAAGGACGAAGGTCGTCCCCTATGCTTTTGTCATAGGCTCTATACGGTATGCCATGCTGAGTACCTGATGTGTGCCTTGCCACATGTCTGGCAAGAGGGTACAAAGGTGATCTAGGAGTAGATCACCAGATAGCAGTCAAAATTATCCTTAGAGGAATAAGGATATGTTTCTCGGTTATGGAGGTGATAAAGAGTTCGACGTAAAGAGTTACGTCGATGCAAGCTTAACACCTATCCAGATAGCTCTGAGTAGAGATACCGGATACGTATAATGGAGCAACAATTTGGAATAGCTCCAAGTAGAACAGTTATTTGAAATGGCTCCAAATATAGCGTAGAGATTTGCGAAGTTCATACGGATCTGAATGTTGCAGACCCGTTGACTAAAACCTCTCTCACAAGCACATGATCAAACCCAGAACTCATTGAGTGTTAATCACATAGTGATGTGAACTAGATTATTGACTCTAGTAAACTCTTTGGATGTTGGTCACATGGTGATGTGACCTGTGAGTGTTAATCACATGGCGATGTGAACCAGATTATTGACTCTAGTGCAAGTGGGAGACTGTTGGAAATATGCCCTAGAGGAAATAATAAATTGGTTATTATTATATTTCCTTGTTCATGATAATCGTTTATTATCCATGCTATAATTGTATTGATAGGAAACTCAGATACATGTGTGGATACATAGACAACACCATGTCCCTAGTAGGCCTCTAGTTGACTAGCTCGTCGATCAATAGATGGTTACGGTTTCCTGACCATGGACATTGGATGTCATTGATAACGGGATCACATCATTAGGAGAATCATGTGATGGACAAGACCCAATCCTAAGCCTAGCACAAAGTCGTGTAGTTCGTATGCTAAAGCTTTTCAAATGTCAAGTATCATTTCCTTAGACCATGAGATTGTGCAACTCCCGGATGCCGTAGGAATGCTTTGGGTGTATCAAACGTCACAACATAACTGGGTGGCTATAAAGGTACACTACGGGTATCTCCGAAAGTGTCTGTTGGGTTGGCACGAATCGAGACTGGGATTTGTCACTCCGTGTGACAGAGAGGTATCTCTGGGCCCACTCGGTAGGACATCATCATATGCGCAATGTGACCAAGGAGTTGATCATGGGATGATGTGTTACGGAACGAGTAAAGAGACTTGCCGGTAACGAGATTGAACAAGGTATCGGATACCGATGATCGAATCTCAGGCAAGTACAATACCGCTGGACAAAGGGAATTGTATACGGGATTGATTGAATCCTCGACATCGTGGTTCATCCGATGGGATCATCATGGAACATGTGGGAGCCAACATGGGTATCCAGATCCCGATGTTGGTTATTGGCCGGAGAGTTGTCTCGGTCATGTCTGCATGGTTCCCGAACCCGTAGGGTCTACACACTTAAGGTTCGGTGACGCTAGAGTTGTTATGGGAAATAGTATGTGGTTACTGAAGGTTGTTCGGAGTCCCGGATGAGATCCCGGACATGATGAGGAGCTCTGGAATGGTCCGGAGGTGAAGATCGGTATATTGGACGAAGGGTATTGGAGTCCGGAATTGTTCCGGGGGTAGCAGGTGATGACCAGTGTGTCCGAAAGGGGTTTCAGAGGCCCCGGCAAGCGTTGGGGGGCCTTATGGGCCAAGGGGAGAGGGCACATCAGCCCAATAAGGGGCTGAGCGCCCCTCCCACCCCATCTCACGTAACCAGGAGAGGTGGGGGCACCACCCCTAGGGCAACCGCCCCTCCCGGCTTGGGGCAAGTTTCCTAGGGGGTGGGGGCGCCCAAACCCATCTAGGGTTTCCCCTGTGGCCGCCGCCCCTCCCCTAGGGAACCCTAGGGCGCCTCCCCCTCCTCCCTTCCCCCTATATATAGTGAGGGAGAGAGAGGGCAGCCGCACCCTTCCCCTGGCGCAGCCCTCTCCCTCCTCCAACACCTCGTCCTCCTCCGTAGTGCTTGGCGAAGCTCTGCCAGAAAACCATGAGCTCCATCACCACCATGCCGTCGTGCTGGCGGAGTTTTCCCTCAACTTCTCCTCTCCCCTTGCTGGATCAAGAAGGAGGAGACGTCCCCAGGTTGTACGTGTGTTGAACGCGGAGGTGCCGTCCGTTCGACACTAGGATCATCGGTGATTTGGATCACGACGAGTACGACTCCATCAACCCCGTTCACTTGAACGCTTCCGCTTAGCGATCTACAAGGGTATGTAGATGCACTCTCCTTCCCTCGTTGCTAGATTACTCCATAGATTGATCTTGGTGTTGCGTAGAAAATTTTGAATTTCTGCTACGTTACCCAACAGGATCGCGTTTAGTGCCGAGATGGGCGAGGATATCCGTCGCCTGATTATTTTCTCGAGCCACATGGTGGAATTCAAGCCCCTCGAACCGAGCTGACATTTTGAGCACGGCGTTGCGATATGCCGTCATTTTCGGATCCTTGGCATCGAAGTGTCCATTTATTTGGGATATTGCGAGGTTTGAGTCCCCACGCACTGTTGGGGAACGTTGAGAAAACAAAAAATTTCCTACGGTTTCACCAAGATCCATCTATGAGTTCATCTAGCAACGAGTGATCGGATTGCATCTACATACCTTTGTAGATCACGCGCGGAAGCGTTCAAAGAACGGGGATGAGGAAGTCGTACTCGACGTGATCCAAATCACCGGAGATCCTAGCGCCGAACGGACGGCACCTCCGTGTTCAACACACGTACGGTCAGCGTGACATCTCCTCCTTCTTGATCCAGCAAGGGGGGAGGAGAGGTTGATGAAGATCCAGCAGCACGACGGCGTGGTGGTGGATGCAGCAGTCACCGCAGCAGGGCTTCGCCGTTCTTCTGCGAGAGGGAGAGGTGTAGCAGGGGAGAGGGAGGTGCCAAGAGTCCAGTGTGTGGCTGCCCCTCCCTCCCCCCTTTATATAGGCTCCCCAAGGGGGGCGCCGGCCCTAGGAGATGGGATCTCCTAGGGGGGCGGCGGCCAAGGGTGGAGTGGCCCCCAAGGCAAGTGGGGCGCCCCCCCCCACCTTAGGGTTTCCAACCCTAGGCGCAGGGGGTGGGCCAAGGGGGCGCACCAGCCCACTATGGGCTGGTTACCCTCCCTACTTCAGCCCATGGGGCCCTCCGGGATGGGTGGTCCCACCCGATGGACCCCCGGGACCCATCCGATGGTCCCGGTACAATACCGGTGACCCCCGAAACTCTCCCGATGGCCGAAACTGCACTTCCTATATATAATTCTTCACCTCCGGACCATTCCGGAACTCCTCGTGACGTCCGGGATCTCATCTGGGACTCCGAACAACTTTCGAGTTACTGCATATTCATATCTCTACAACCCTAGCGTCACCGAACCTTAAGTGTGTAGACCCTACGGGTTCGGGAGACATGTAGACATGACCGAGATGGCTCTCCGGTCAATAACCAACAGCGGGATCCGGATACCCATGTTGGCTCCCACATGCTCCTCGATGATCTCATCGGATGAACCACGATGTCGAGGATTCAAGCAACCCCGTATACAATTCCCTTTGTCAATCGATACGTTACTTGCCCGAGATTCGATCGTCGGTATTCCAATACCTCGTTCAATCTCGTTACCGGCAAGTCACTTCACTCGTACCGTAATGCATGATCCCGTGACCAGACACTTGGTCACTTTGATCTCATTATGATGATGCATTACCGAGTGGGCCCAGAGACACCTCTCCGTCATACGGAGTGACAAATCCCAGTCTTGATCCGTGTCAACCCAACAGACACTTTCGGAGATACCCGTAGTATACCTTTATAGTCACCCAGTTACGTTGTGACGTTTGGTACACCCAAAGCACTCCTACGGTATCCGGGATTTACACGATCTCATGGTCTAAGGAAAAGATACTTGACATTGGAAAAACTCTAGCAAATGAACTATACGATCTTGTGCTATGTTTAGGATTGGGTCTTGTCCATCACATCATTCTCCTAATGATGTGATCTCGTTATCAATGACATCCAATGTCCATAGTCAGGAAACCATGACTATCTATTGATCAACGAGCTAGTCAACTAGAGGCTTACTAGGGACATGTTGGTGTCTATGTATTCACACATGTATTACGATTTCCGGATAACACAATTATAGCATGAATAAAAGACAATTATCATGAACAAGGAAATATAATAATAATCCTTTTATTATTGCCTCTAGGGCATATTTCCAACAGTCTCCCACTTGCACTAGAGTGAATAATCTAGTTACATTGTGATGAATCGAACACCCATGGAATTCTGGTGTTGATCATGTTTTGCTCTAGGGAGAGGTTTAGTCAACGGATCTGCTACATTCAGGTCCGTATGTACTTTAAAAATATCTATGTCTCCATCTTGAACATTTTCACGAATGGAGTTGAAGCGACGCTTGATGTGCCTGGTCTTCTTGTGAAACCTGGGCTCCTTGGCAAGTGCAATAGCCCCAGTGTTGTCACGGAAGATTTTGATCGGCCCCGACGCATTGGGTATGACTCCTAGGTCGGTGATGAACTCCTTCACCCAAATTGCTTCATGCGCTGCCTCCCAGGCTGCCATGTACTCCGCTTCACATGTAGATCCCGCCACGACGCTCTGCTTGCAACTGCACCAGCTTACTGCCCCTCCATTCAAAATATACATGTATCCAGTTTGTGACTTAGAGTCATCTAGATTTGTGTCGAAGCTAGCGTCGACGTAACCCTTTACGATGAGCTCTTCGTCACCTCCATAAACGAGAAACATTTCCTTAGTCCTTCTCAGGTACTTCAGGATATTCTTGACCGCTGTCCAGTGTTCCTTGCCGGGATTACTTTGGTACCTACCTACCAAACTTACGGCAAGGTTTACATCAGGTCTGGTACACAGCATGGCATACATAATAGAACCTATGGCTGAGGCATAGGGGATGACACTCATCTCTTCTATATCTTCTGCCGTGGTTGGACATTGAGCTGAGCTCAATTTCACACCTTGCAACACAAGCAAGAACCCCTTCTTAGACTGATCCATATTGAACTTCTTCAATATCTTATCAAGGTATGTGCTTTGTGAAAGACCTATGAGGCGTCTTGATCTATCTCTATAGATCTTGATGCCTAATATATAAGCAGATTCTCCAAGGTCCTTCATTGAAAAACTCTTATTCAAGTAGGCCTTAATGCTGTCCAAAAGCTCTATATCATTTCCCATCAAAAGTATGTCATCTACATATAATATGAGAAATGCTACAGAGCTCCCACTCACTTTCTTGTAAACGCAGGCTTCTCCATAAGTCTGCATAAACCCCAAACGCTTTGATCATCTCATCAAAGCGAATGTTCCAACTCCGAGATGCTTGCACCAGCCCATAAATCGAGCGTTGGAGCTTGCACACCTTGTCAGCATTCTTAGGATCGACAAAACCTTCCGGCTGCATCATATACAATTCTTCCTTAAGGAAACCATTAAGGAATGCCGTTTTGACGTCCATTTGCCATATCTCATAATCATAGTATGCGGCAATTGCTAACATAATTCGGACAGACTTCAGCTTCGCTACGGGAGAGAAAGTCTCATCGTAGTCAACCCCTTGAACTTGTCGATAACCCTTAGCGACAAGTCTAGCTTTATAGATGGTAACATTACCATCCATGTCCGTCTTCTTCTTAAAGATCCATTTGTTTTCTATCGCTCGCCGATCATCGGGCAAGTCTGTCAAAGTCCATACTTTGTTTTCATACATGGATCCTATCTCGGATTGCATGGCTTCAAGCCATTTGTTGGAATCTGGGCCCGCCATCGCTTCTTCATAGTTCGAAGGTTCACCGTTGTCTAACAACATGATTTCCAAGACAGGGTTGCCGTACCACTCTGGTGCGTAACGTGTCCTTGTGGACCTACGAAGTTCAGTAGAAACTTGATCTAAAGTTTCATGATCATCGTCATTAACTTCCTCTCTAGTCGGTACAGGCACCTCAGGAACATTTTCTTGAGTTGCGCCATTTTCCGGTTCAAGAGGTAATACTTCATCAAGTTCTACTTTCCTCCCACTTACTTTTTTTGAGAGAAACTCCTTCTCTAGAAAGGATCCATTCTTGGCAACAAAGATCTTGCCTTCGGATCTGAGGTAGAAGGTATACCCAATAGTTTCTTTAGGGTATCCTATGAAGACGCATTTTTCCGACTTGGGTTCGAGCTTTTCAGGTTGAAGTTTCTTGACATAAGCATCGCATCCCCAAAATTTTAGAAACGACAGCTTAGGCTTCTTCCCAAACCATAATTCATACGGTGTCGTCTCAACGGATTTCGATGGAGCCCTATTTAAAGTGAATGCGGAAGTCTCTAAAGCATAGCCCCAAAATGATAGCGGTAAATCGGTAAGAGACATCATAGATCGCACCATATCTAATAGAGTGCGATTACGACGTTCGGACACACCATTACGCTGAGGTGTTCCAGGCGGCGCGAGTTGTGAAACTATTCCACATTTTCTTAAGTGTGTGCCAAATTCGTGACTCAAGTATTCTCCCCCACGATCTGATCACAAGAACTTGATTTTCCTGTCACGTTGATTCTCAACCTCACTCTGAAATTCCTTGAACCTTTCAAAGGTCTCAGACTTGTGTTTCATTAAGTAGACATACCCATATCTACTCAAGTCATCAGTGAGGGTGAGAACATAACGATAACCACCGCGAGCCTCAACACTCATTGGACCGCACACATCAGTATGTATGATTTCCAATAAGTTGGTTGCTCGCTCCATTGTTCCTGAGAACGGAGTCTTGGTCATTTTACCCATGAGGCATGGTTCACACGTGTCAAATGATTCGTAATCAAGAGACTCTAAAAGTCCATCTGCATGGAGCTTCTTCATGCATTTGACACCTATGTGACCAAGGCGGCAGTGCCACAAGTATGTGGGACTATCATTATCAACCTTACATATTTTGGTACTCACACTATGAATATGTGTAGCATTACGCTCGAGATTCATTAAGAATAAACCATTCACCATCGGAGCATGACCATAAAACATATCTCTCATATAAATAGAACAACCATTATTCTCGGATTTAAATGAGTAGCCATCTCGTATTAAACGAGATCCTGATACAATGTTCATGCTCAAACTTGGCACTAAATAACAATTATTGAGGTTCAAAACTAATCCCGTAGGTAAATGTAGAGGTAGCGTGCCGACGGCGATCACATCGACCTTGGAACCATTCCCGACGCGCATCGTCACCTCGTCCTTCGCCAGTCTCCGCTTATTCCGCAGCTCCTGCTTTGAGTTACAAATGTGAGCAACTGCACTGGTATCAAATACCCAGGAGCTACTACGAGTACTGGTAAGGTACACATCAATTACATGTATATCACATATACCTTTCGTTTTGCCGGCCTTCTTGTCCGCTAAGTATTTGGGCAGTTCCGCTTCCAGTGACCACTCTCCTTGCAATAAAAGCACTCAGTCTCGGGCTTGGGTCCATTCTTTGGCTTCTTCCCGGCAGCTTGCTTGCCGGGCGCGGCAACTCCCTTGCCGTCCTTCTTGAAGTTCTTCTTACCCTTGCCTTTCTTGAACTTAGTGGTTTTATTCACCATCAACACTTGATGTTCCTTTTTGACTTCTACCTCTGCTGATTTCAGCATTGCAAATACTTCAGGAATGGTCTTTTCCATCCCCTGCATATTGAAGTTCATCACAAAGCTCTTGTAGCTCGGTGGAAGCGACTGAAGGATTCTGTCAATGACCGCGTCATCCGGGAGATTAACTCCCAGCTGAGTCAAGCGGTTATGCAACCCAGACGTTTTGAGTATGTGCTCGCTGACAGAACTATTTTCCTCCATCTTACAGCTGAAGAACTTGTCGGAGACTTCATATCTCTCGACCCGGGCATGAGCTTGAAAAACCATTTTCAGCTCTTCGAACATCTCATATGCTCCGTGTCTCTCAAAACGCTTTTGGAGCCCTGGTTCTAAGCTGTAAAGCATGCCGCACTGAACGAGGGAGTAATCATCAGTACGTGTTTGCCAAGCGTTCATAACGTCTTGGTTCTGTGGGACGGGTGCGTCACCTAGCGGTGCTTCTAGGACATAATCTTTCTTGGCAGCTATGAGGATGATCCTCAGGTTCCGGACCCAGTCCATATAGTTGCTGCCATCGTCTTTCAGCTTGGTTTTCTCTAGGAACGCGTTGAAGTTGAGGACAACGTGGGCCATTTGATCTACAAGACATATTGTAAAGATTTTAGACTAAGTTCATAATAATTAAGTTCATCTACTTAATGAACTCCCACTCAGATAGACATCCCTCCAGTCATCTAAGTATAACATGATCCGAGTTAACTAGGCCGTGTCCGATCATCACGTGAGACGGACTAGTCAACATCAGTGAACATCTTCATGTTGATCGTATCTTCTATATGACTCATGCTCGACCTTTCGGTCTTCTGTGTTCCGAGGCCATGTCTGTACATGCTAGGCTCGTCAAGTCAACCTAAGTGTTTGCATGTGTAAATCTGTCTTACACCCGTTGTATGTGAATGTTGGAATCTATCACACCCGATCATCACGTGGTGCTTCGAAACAACGAACTGTCGCAACGGTGCACAGTTAGGGGGAACACTTTCTTGAAATTATTATGAGGGATCATCTTATTTACTACCGTCGTTCTAAGTAAACAAGATGCAAAAACATGATAAACATCACATGCAATCAAATAATAATAGTGACATGATATGGCCAATATCACATAGCTCCTTTGATATCCATCTTGGGGCTCCATGATCATCTTGTCACTGGCATGACACCATGATCTCCATCATCATGATCTCCAGCATCGTGTCTCCATGAAGTTGCTCGCCAACTATTACTTCTACTACTATGGCTAACACGTTTAGCAATAAAGTAAAGTAATTTACATGGCGTTTCTCAATGACACGCAGGTCATACAAAAAATAAAGACAACTCCTATGGCTCCTGCCGGTTGTCATACTCATCGACATGCAAGTCGTGATTCCTATTACAATAGCATGAACATCTCATACATCACATATATATCATTCATCATTCATCACAACTTTGGCCATATCACATCACAAAACACTTGCTGCAAAAACAAGTTAGACGTCCTCTAATTGTTGTTGCAAGTTTTACGTGGCTGCAATAGGGTTCTAGCAAGAACGTTTTCTTACCTACGTGAAAGCCACAACGTGATTTGTCAACTTCTATTTACCCTTCATAAGGACCCTTTTCATCAAATCCGCTCCAACTAAAGTGGGAGAGACAGACACCCGCCAGCCACCTTATGCAACTAGTGCATGTCAGTCGGTGGAACCGGTCTCACGTAAGCGTACGTGTAAAGTTGGTCCGGGCCACTTCATCCCACAATACTGCTGAAGCAAAATAAGACTAGTAGCGGCAAGAAAGTTGACAACATCTACGCCCACAACAAATTGTGTTCTACTCGTGCAAAAGGAACTATGCATAGACCTAGCTCATGATGCCACTGTTGGGGAACGTTGCAGAAAACAAAAAATTTCCTACGGTTTCACCAAGATCCATCTATGAGTTCATCTAGCAACGAGTGATCGGATTGCATCTACATACCTGTAGATCACGCGCGGAAGCATTCAAAGAACGGGGATGAGGAAGTCGTACTCGACGTGATCCAAATCACCTGAGATCCTAGCACCGAACGGACGGCACCTCCGTGTTCATCACACGTACGGTCAGCGTGATGTCTCCTCCTTCTTGATCCAGCAAGGGGGAGGAAGGTTGACGAGAAGATCCAGCAGCACGACGGCGTGGTGGTTGGATGCAGCAGTCACCGCAGCAGGGCTTCGCCGTTCTTCTGCGAGAGGGAGAGGTGTAGCAGGGGGAAGGAGGCGCCAAGAGTCCAGTGTGTGGCTGCCCCTCCCTCCCCCCCCCCTTATATAGGCTCCCCAAGGGGGGCGCCGGTCCTAGGAGATGGGACCTCCTAGGGGGGCGGCGGCCAAGGGTGGAGTGGCCCCCAAGGCAAGTGGGGCGCCCCCCCCCCCCCCCCCACCCTAGGGTTTCCAACCCTAGGCGCAGGGGGTGGGCCAAGGGGGCGCACCAGCCCACTATGGGCTGGTTCCCCTCCCCACTTCAGCCCATGGGGCCCTCCGGGATGGGTGGTCCCACCCGGTGGACCCCTGGGACCCATCCGGTGGTCCCGGTACAATACCGGTGACCCCCGAAACTCTCCCGATGGCCGAAACTGCACTTCCTATATATAATTCTTCACCTCCGGACCATTCCGGAACTCCTCGTGACGTCCGGGATCTCATCCAGGACTCCGAACAACTTTCGGGTTACTGCATATTCATATCTCTACAACCCTAGCGTCACCGAACCTTAAGTGTGTAGACCCTACGGGTTCGGGAGACATGTAGACATGACCGAGATGGCTCTCCGGTCAATAACCAACAGCGGGATCCGGATACCCATGTTGGCTCCCACATGCTCCTCGATGATCTCATCCGATGAACCACAATGTCGAGGATTCAAGCAACCCCGTATACAATTCCCTTTGTCAAGCGGTATGTTACTTGCCCGAGATTCGATCGTCAGTATTCCAATACCTCGTTCAATCTCGTTACCGGCAAGTCACTTTACTCGTACCGTAATGCATGATCCCGTGACCAGACACTTGGTCACTTTGAGCTCATTATGATGATGCATTACCGAGTGGGCCCAGAGAGACCTCTCCGTCATACGGAGTGACAAATCCCAGTCTTGATCCGTGTCAACCCAACAGACACTTTCGGAGATACCCGTAGTATACCTTTATAGTCACCCAGTTACGTTGTGACGTTTGGTACACCCAAAGCACTCCTACGGTATCCGGGAGTTACACGATCTCATGGTCTAAGGAAAAGATACTTGACATTGGAAAAACTCTAGCAAATGAACTATATGATCTTGTGCTATGTTTAGGATTGGGTCTTGTCCATCACATCATTCTCCTAATGATGTGATCTCGTTATCAATGACATCCAATGTCCATAGTCAGGAAACCATGACTATCTGTTGATCAACGAGCTAGTCAACTAGAGGCTTACTAGGGACATGTTGGTGTCTATGTATTCACACATGTATTACGATTTCCGGATAACACAATTATAGCATGAATAAAAGACAATTATCATGAACAAGGAAATATAATAATAATCCTTTTATTATTGCCTCTAGGGCATATTTCCAACACGCACCTCCAGGCGTTGAATGCCCATGGAAACTGCCATCCGGAGACCGTGCAATAGGGCCTCGTATTCGGCTGCGTTGTTGGAGTCTGTGTATAGTATTTGGAGTACGTATTGAACTGTATCTCCGGTGGGGGACGTCAGGACGATGCCAGCCCCCAGACCAGCCAGCATTTTAGAGCCGTCGAAGTGCATGATCCAATTGGAGTACGCGCCGTACTCTTTAGGGAGTTCGGCTTCTGTCCATTCGGCGATGAAATCAGCCAGCACTTGAGACTTGATGGTTCGCCGTGGTTTGTATGTTATGTCGAATGGGAGGAGCTCGATGGCCCATTTCGCAATCCGGCCCGTGGCATCGCGGTTGTTTATTATGTCGTTGAGTGGTACTTCAGAGGCCACCGTGATTGAACACTCTTGAAAGTAGTGTCGTAGTTTCCGGGATGCCATGAATACCGCGTATGCTATCTTTTGGTAATGTGGGTACCGTGATTTGCATGGAGTGAGGACGGTCGATACATAGTATACCGGCTTTTGAAGTGGGAATTTATGTCCATCTGTCTCTCGGTCGACGACGAGCACCGCACTTACAACTTGGTGTGTTGCCGCTATATATAATAGCATTGGTTCACCAACATTTGGCGCGGCCAAGATTGGGTTGGTGGCCAGGATGGCTTTTATGTCTTCCAATCCTGCCGTGGCTGCGTCCGTCCACTCGAAGTGTTTGGTGCGCCGAAGAAGGCGATAAAGGGGGAGTGCCTTTTCTCCTAATCGGGAGATAAAGCAGCTTAGGGCCGCCACACATCCAATTAACTTCTGGATTTGCTTAAGGCCGGTTGGTGTAGCCAACTGCGACAGGGCTCGGATTTTAGCCGGATTTGCTTCAATTCCTCTACTGGAGACGATGAAGCCCAGGAGCTTTCCGGCGGGTACGCTGAAAATGCATTTTTCGGATTGAGCTTAATGTCGTATGTTCGGAGATTGTCAAACGTGAGCCTCAAGTCGTTTATTAAGGAGTCGACGTGTTTGGTTTTAATGAACACATCGTCTACGTATGCCTCCACTGTCTTGCCGATCTGCTTTTCCAGACATGTCTAAATCATGCGCTGATATGTTGCGTCGGCGTTTTTGAGCCTGAAGGGCATTGTGTTAAAACAGAAGGGGTTGTATGGAGTGATAAATGCCGTTGCGGCTTGATCAGACTCCACCATCTTAATCTGATGGTAACCGGAGTATGCGTCGAGGAAGCACAATGATTTGTGTCCTGCGGTAGCGTCGATGATTTGATCGATGCGAGGGAGAGGGAAGGGATCCTTTGGGCAAGCCTTATTAAGGTCCTTGAAGTCGACGCATAGGTGCCAGGATTTGTCCTTTTTTGGTACCATCACCAGGTTGGCTAGCCAGTCCGGATGTTTTATTTCTCTAATGAATCCGGCCTCAAGTAGCTTGGCTAGCTCCTCTCCCATGGCTTGTCGCTTAGGTTCAGAGAAACGCCGAAGAGTCTGTTTGAACAGCTTGAATCCTTTAAGAATATTAAGGCTATGCTCGGCCAATCTGCGTGGGTTTCCTGGCATGTCTGAAGCATGCCAGGCGAATATGTCCCAATTCTCGCGTAGGAACTCCCGTAGTGCGGTGTCTACAGCGGGGTTTAACTGTGCCTCGATGGATGATGTTTTTGTGTGATCCGTTGGATGGACTTGGAATTTGACTATTTCGTCGCTGGTTTAAAGGAGGTGGACTTGGATCTTTTGTCTAGTATCACGTCGTCCCTATCCACTGTGGAGCGCAGCGCGGTTAACTCCTCTGCCACGAGGGCTTCAGATAATGCCTCGAGGGCCAGTGCGGCTGTTTTGTTCTTGGCGCGGAGTGCTATGTCCGGATCACTAGCTAGAGTGATGATTCCATTGGGTCCGGGCATTTTGAGCTTCATGTACCCGTAATGGGGTATGGCTTGGAAAATCGTGAATGCCTCCCGCCCTAGAAGGGCGTGGTATCCGCTAGTGAACGGGGCCGCTTGGAATGTAATTTCTTCGGACCTGTAATTCTCCGGAGTGCCGAATACCACATCTAGTGTGATTTTTCCAGCGCAACGTGCCTCCCGACTAGGGATAATTCCTCGGAAGGTCGTGCTGCTTTGCTCTATGCGGTTGCTGTCTATTCCCATTTTTTGAAGGGTCTCCTCGTAAATGAGGTTTGATCCGCCGCCGCCGCCGTCCATGAGCACTTTAGTGAGCTGAAAACCGTCCACATTTGGACTGAGGACCAAAGCAGCTGGTGCTCTGGTTGTTCGGAATTGAGGTTCGTCACTAGCATTGAAGGTGATAGCCGTGTCGCTCCATGGATTTGTTGTTGCCACGTGGCAGACTTCGGCAAGGCTGCGGAGTACTCGTTGGCGCCTATTATTTGAGGCGAAGGTCTCGAAGACTGTCAGTACTGTATTGTGATCCCCGGGGAGGTGCTCTGGGGTGTTTTGGATGAGGAGATCCTCACCGCTTTTGGCCACCTGCCGGAGTACCCAACATGCTCTAAGGTTGTGTGTTGGTATGGCATCCGTTGTACTATGAATTTTGCAGGGCCCATTAAGCCATCCCTCCAATACGGTTCCACGCCCTGTAGTGGGTTTTTGCTTCTTTATAATTGAGTCGGGCGACTTATGAGAGTGCACCCTTTTAGTTCGGATTGGGGGTTTTGTCAAGGCCGGATTATCCCAGAATTGTGATTGGGTTTTCCAGGCGCTTTCCATCGCACAGTATTTCCGTACTATGGCCGCTAAGTCGGCGAAGTGTGCAATGTCGCGGTGACTTATGGCGTTGAGGATCCCCTTGTCCATGCAATTGTTGCAAAAGAACGAAATTGCGTATTCCTCGCGACAGTCCTTGACCTTGTTCATTACAAGGAGGAATCTGGCCCAATAGTGATGTACTATCTCTTGGAGCGCTTGTCTAATGTGGGAAAGATCGCTTGTATCTGGGTGGGTGGGTGGATTTAAGTCCAGACCTTGACCCAATTTAAGATCCCGGGGCGGGGGAGTTTCCGATCTTGGAAGTTCAGACTCCGGGATGTTGCTCCACGGGTTCGATATGTGACCTGATTCCAGGTTCAGGGTTAGGGAGATGTCCTCCCGTGAGCGAGTATCCGGCTCGGAGAGCTCGGGAATCCAGACATAGTTCGTCCTCAGGATAGAGGGAGAAACGCCGCATTGTTCCTCCACCATCGTTATTTCATGGGTGACCGACGGAGAGTTAATCTCCCTTTGGTCGGGTTTAAGCCCGATCCGATCGTAGTCCGTAGCGACTCCCAGAGCGGCGATGCAATCCAATAGCTCGTTCAAAGAGGAGAGCTCCATTGGATCCACCTGCTCGGTAAATTTTGAGCCGATGAGGAGGCTGTTTTCGATGACCCGAGAAGTCATCGTTAGTGCAGCAGCCGAGCGGGCGGTCATGACGAAGCCACCTAGTCGGAGAGTTTGGCCTACAGCCAGGGCTCCCCCAGAAGTGATGTTGTCTTTGACGATGAGACGATCCATCCCCCTTTGCGATGACGACACAGTGGAACTCACAATGAAAGCACCAATGTCGGTGTCAAAACCGGCGGATCTCGGGTAGGGGGTCCCGAACTGTGCGTCTGAGGCGGATGGTAACAGGAGGCGGGGGACAAGATGCTTACCCAGGTTCGGGACCTCTTGATGGAGGTAATACCCTACTTCCTGCTTGATTGTTCTTGATGATATGAGTATTACAAGAGTTGATATACCACGAGATCGTAGAGGCTAACCCTAGAAGCTAGCCTATGGTATGATTGTATGTTGTCCTACGGACTAAACCCTCCAGTTTATATAGACACCGGAGGGGGCTAGGGTTTACACAAGGTCGGTTACAAGGGAGGAGATCTACATATCCGTATTGCCTAGCTTGCCTTCCACGCCAAGGAGAGTCCCATCCGGACACGGGACGAATTCTTCAATCTTGTATCTTCATAGTCCAACAGTCCAGCCAAAGGATATAGTTCGGCTATCCGGAGACCCCCTAATCCAGGACTCCCTCAAATACCCTACTTCCTGCTTGATTGTTCTTGATGATATGAGTATTACAAGAGTTGATCTAGCTACCACGAGATCGTAGAGGCTAACCCTAGAAGCTAGCGTATGGTGATGAAGCTATGTACCTAGGGTAGGGGCATGGACCTGTCCTAAGTACCCTACCCAAGGACATCCCTAGAAGAAGTCACCTTTCAATCGACTTGGAGGTATCCCACTCGATGGATTCAAGACACTCGACCGCGAAGCAATCACTCGACCAAGACCCAACCACTCGACTGCCAGGAGATCTAAAGTCACCCTGCACGTAAACGGTCGGTCATTAAGTAGCTTTTATGGTCATCATAGCACTTTATTAGGGGCGTTACCAGTAACCCCTAGTCTTAATGTACTTTAAACCCTGCATTACTGAGGGCTGGAGGGGCCTGGCGAACTCTAT
Organism: Triticum urartu; assembly: GCF_003073215.2. NCBI lineage: Eukaryota > Viridiplantae > Streptophyta > Magnoliopsida > Poales > Poaceae > Triticum > Triticum urartu. The sequence goes on from NC_053026.1 coordinate 301,648,379, forward strand.
ATAAGCCACCCCCCTCCTCGGTATCAAGGGTTCGCACCCCTGTTATTCATACACACATAATTCAGTCGACCGCCTCCGGGCACCGAGACGTAGGGCTGTTACTTCCTCCGAGAAGGGCCTGAACTTGTAATCCTCGTGTGTTTACAACTCCTCCATAGCTAAGATCTAGCCTCTCCATACATACCCCACTACATCACTGTCAGAGTCAGAACCACGACAGTTGGCGCCCACCGTGGGGCCAGGAGTCTTAGCGCCTAGTTGGAGAAGTTGCGATTTTTTCCGATCTCTTTGATCATGGTTTCAGACGGAGCTTTAGTGGAGGGCCGCGAGATCTGTCTCGGCGCGCTCACGTTCATCGCCGACGACTCCGCTTGGCTTCAGGAGGCTCCACTCGACGTCGACGCGCTCCCCGTCCGTGGGGCGACGCACTTTCGCGCATGTGTCTGTGGTGTCCTCCTGCGGCAGCCGTCGACCCAGTATCGGTTGGCTCCTGTGGCATCTCCCCGCCCTGTTTCTCGCCGGCGCAAGCACTCCGGTCGGTCGAGGCTTCAGAGGTGGGTGAGGCATGCGGTGGCCCGCCAGTCGGCCACCCCACAAGTCGCGGCAATCGAGCCCGACGAATCCCTCTATGGCCTGTTCGACCTGTCGACTGGCTCCGCAGAGACCGCATCCGAATGCGACAGCAGTGACCCAGCTGCAGAGGTTCTGGTGATCGATGGGCCACACAGTCCTCCCGGTTTCCCCCGCGCTGACGGAGGCGCGGATGGGGGCGACCCGTCGCGTCCTCACGAGGAGTATCTCCCCGAGCCTCTCACGTCGTTGCAGCGGGAGGAGCTTCGCCGCCGGAACATGGATGCACTCCACACTCCTATCGTTGGAGAAATCCCCGAGGCCCGAGCCTTGGAGGACGCGCGCTTGGCTAACTTGGCCGAGCGCACTCGACTGGAGAATCTCCAGCGAATACTCGACGAGCGAGCGCGTCAACGGGCTCCAGAATCCAGTCGACGTCAACTCTTTCTGCCCCCGTAGGTATATCGTACTCCGATTCAGAATTTGGCGGCTGCGGCCCGTATAGCAGAGTCGATTCATCCCTCCCAGTCAAAGGCTGGCAGAGGCTTGTTGCAAATCAGAGCGTTGCTCCGGGCAGCGGGAGACCAGAATTCCGCTGTTTCTCAGTCGCGGAACAGGATCCACAGTCGATCCGTTGCAGCGGATACAGTCCAGTCGGCTCACAGCCCAAGATCGCCTCCGAGGCGTGAGGGACATGGAGACCGGCGTGATCAGTATAGAAGGAATGAGCGGTATGATCACCGATTCGATCGTGATGATCGACGTCGAGTGCCAACCCCTCCCCCGAGGAGTGGATCATATGTGCCTCGACAGCAGGATGACAGACGCCCTCATAGTGTTGGGCGGAGAGTTCCAGTCGACCCCAGGGAACCAGGCTTTGATGCAAGGTCCATTCTCGTTCAAGGTTTGGTCGACAGGAATAGAGCTCACCGAGAAGGCCACGACAGAGATGCGCCTACCAGTAGCAGAGTATATGTTTCAGGGCCGGAGTGTTTCAGTCGAGCCATCAGAGCCGCTGTAATTCCTCCCAACTTCAGGTTGGCGACTGGAGTTAGTAAGTTCACCGGTGAGTCCAAGCCCGATACTTGGCTCAAAGATTACCGAGTGGCTGTCCAGATTGGCGGTGGGAATGATGAGGTAGCCATGAAGCACCTGTCTCTCATGTTAGAAGGCTCGCCCAGAGCGTGGCTGAATCAGTTAGCACCCAGCAGCATTTACACTTGGGAGGATCTCTCCCGAGTGTTTGTCACCACATTTGAAGGAACATGCAAGCGACCTGCAGGCCTTACAGAATTGCGGTCTTGCATGCAGAAACCGAATGAAACTCTGAGGGATTACATCCAGAGGTGGATCACATTGCATCACACAGTTGAAAATGTACCAGATCATCAAGCAGTTTGTGCCTTTAAAGAAGGCGTTAAGTACAGAGAATTGAATCTGAAGTTCGGTCGAACCGGAGAGATGTCTCTGAATCGGATGATGGAGATTGCCACCAAATACGCTAATGGTGAAGATGAGGATCGACTTCGGAGTGGCAAGCATAAAGCAGTCGCCCAGGAAACCGGAGGAAATTCCAATCGAAAACAGAAGCGGAAAGCCGAGCCAGCCGCTCCTGGGGAGGCCCTGGCCGTAACCCAGGGAAAATTTAAGGGAAAACCCAAAGGACCTTGGAACCCCAAGAAAGTTAAAGACCAAGATGGAAATGATGTTTTGGATCTACCGTGTCACATCCACACCAAGAAAGATGAAGAGGGTAAACTCATTTACCCAAAGCATACCACTCGACAGTGTCGGCTTCTGATCCAGCAGTTTCAGGGCAAGCAGTCCAAAGATAAGGAAAAGGAGTCGGACAATGTTGAGGACAAGGAAGATAGTGACGATGGGTACCCCCAGGTCAATTCCACCCTGATGATTTTTGCTGATGTTGAGAGCAAAAGTCGACTGAAGGTTATTAACCATGAGGTAAATATGGTTGCTCCGGCAACACCCAATTATCTGAAGTGGTCCCAGACTGCCATCACATTCGACCAGTCTGATCACCCTACGCACATTGCCACCCCTGGGAGGCAAGCTCTGGTGGTCGACCCAGTTGTCGAAGGCACTCGACTGACCAAAGTCCTGATGGATGGAGGCAGCGGTTTGAACATACTGTATGCAGAAACATTGAAAGGGATGGGCATTCCGATGTCCAGGCTCAGTACCAGTAACATGAGTTTCCATGGAGTCATTCCTGGGAAGAAAGCCGAGTCACTCGGCCAAATTGCTCTTGATGTGGTTTTCGGTGATTCCAAGAATTACCGCAAGGAAAAGTTGACATTCGAAGTTGTGGATTTCCAAAGTGCTTATCACGCTATTTTGGGCAGGCCAGCTTATGCACGCTTCATGGCTCGACCATGTTATGTGTATCTCAAATTGAAGATACCTGGTCCCAAAGGTGTGATCACTGTTACAGGCAATCGAAAGAAAGCAGAAGAGTGTTTTCAGAAAGGCTCAAAGATTGCTGACGCTCAGATGGCAGTGGTCGAGCTACAAGAGTATCAAAAGACTGCAGATCCGAGTGAGTTGCTACGAGCTAAGAAGCCTGCTTCAGAATCAGCTTTTCAGTCGTCCGGTGAAACGAAGGCAGTTCACATTCACCCGACCGATCCAAACGCTGCCCCGACTCACATCTCAACGACGGTCGACTCCAAATAGGAAGAAGCGCTCATCCAGTTCCTCCGTGAGAACTGGGACATCTTCGCATGGAAGCCTGCTGACATGCCTGGAGTTCCCAGGGGGCTGGCTGAGCACCATCTACGAGTCGACCCAAAATTTAAACCTGTGAAAGAACATCTTCGATGGTCCGCCATCTAGAAGAGGAAGGCCATTGGCGAGGAGGTGGCTCGGCTCTTAGCAGCGGAGTTCATCCAAGAAATTTACCACTCCGAGTGGCTCGCCAATGTTGTCATGGTCCTCAAGAAGGACAATTCACTTCGCATGTGCATTGATTTCAAGCATATCAATCAGGCCTGCCCGAAAGATCATTTTCCTCTCCCCCGCATTGACTAGATAGTCGACTCGACTGCGGGATGTGAGCGTTTGTCTTTTCTAGACACCTATTCCGGGTACCATCAGATCCGTCTGTACGGGCCCGACGAGATCAAAACAGCTTTCATCACTCCATTCGGGTGCTCTGTTATGTCACCATGCCGTTTGGCCTCAAGAATGCCGGAGCCACGTTCATGAGGATGATTCAGAAGTGTTTGCTCACTCAAATCAGTCGGAATGTGGAGGCATACATGGATGATATTGTGGTTAAGTCACGGAAGGGTTCCGACCTGCTGACTGACCTTGCTGAAACCTTTGCCAACCTCAGGAGGTATGATATCAAGCTCAATCCGTCAAAGTGCACATTCGGAGTTCCAGGTGGGAAGTTACTCGGTTTTCTCGTTTCTGAACGGGGAATCGACACCAATCCTGAAAAAATTGGTACTATACTCCGGATGAAACGTCCTGTGCGTGTGCATGACGTCCAGAAGCTTACAGGATGCTTGGCCGCTTTAAGTCGATTCATCTCTCGCCTCGGTGAAAAGGCATTGCCTCTTTACCGACTGATGAAGAAGTCCGACAAGTTCGAGTGGACTCCAGAAGCTGATGCAGCGTTTACAGAGCTCAAAGCTCTGCTCTCCACCCAGCCGGTGCTTGCTGCCCCAATCAGCAAGGAGCCTTTGCTGCTTTACATGGCAGCCACAGGACAAGTTGTCAGTACAGTACTTACGGTCAAGCGGGAAGAAGAAGGAAAGGCCTTCAAAGTTCAGCGCCCAGTATATTATGTTTCTGAAGTTTTGACTCCTTCAAAGCAAAGATATCCTCATTACCAGAAGCTTGTATATGGGATTTATATGACCACGAAGAAGGTTGCACATTACTTCTCTGATCATTCCATTACAGTCGTCAGCGACGCTCCACTATCAGAGATTTTGCACAACAGAGATGCAACTGGTCGAGTGGCCAAATGGGCGATTGAACTTCTTCCCCTAGATATCAAGTTTGAGGCAAAGAAAGCTATCAAGTCCCAAGCAATTGCAGATTTCGTCGCCGAGTGGATCGAACAGCAACTTCTGACTCAAGTTCACTCGGAGCACTGGACCATGTTCTTCGATGGATCTAAGATGTTCAATGGTTCCGGTGCTGGGGTAGTATTGGTTTCCCCCCGAGGAGATAAGCTCACATATGTTCTCCAGATTCACTTCGATTCCTCCAATAACGAAGCAGAATATGAAGCACTTTTGTATGGGTTGCGCATGGCCATTTCACTCAGCGTCCGTCGCCTCATGGTCTATGGCGACTCAGATTTGGTGGTTAATCAAGTGATGAAGGAGTGGGACGTCAGAAGTCCAGCTATGACTGGTTATTGCAATGCAGTGAGAAAGTTAGAGAAGAAATTCGAGGGGTTAGAGCTTCATCACATCCCCCGACTGAAAAATCAAGCGGCTGATGATTTGGCAAAGATAGGCTCCAAGAGAGAAGCCATGCCCAGCAATGTGTTTTTGGAACACATCCACTCGCCATCAGTCCAAGAAGATCCTTTTACAGATGAAGCCCCGCAGCCAAAGAGTGCCACAGATCCGACTGAAGTTGAAATTTCGGCAGTGGTCGACCTAATCATGGAAGTTTTGGCAATCACCCCCGACTGGACGATACCATACATCGCGTATATCCTGAGAAAGGAACTCCCGGAGGACGAAGAAGAGGCTCGACAGATCGTCCGTCGATCCAAGGCCTTTACAGTCATAAAGGGACAGTTGTATAGAGAAAGCGCGACTGGAGTCGGTCAGAAGTGTATAACACCAGAAGAAGGTCAGATAATCCTTGATGATATCCACTCGGGGACCTGTGGTCATCATGCGTCCTCTCGGACCATTGTGGCTAAAGCATACCGAGCGGGATTTTACTGTCCAAGAGCGAATGAAATGGTAAAAGAGATAGTCGACAAGTGTGAAGGGTGCCAGTTCTACTCCAACATGTCGCACAAGCCTGCATCAGCCCTGAAGACCATTCCACTCATCTGGCCCTTCGCTGTTTGGGGACTGGACATGGTTGGCCCATTGAGAACAGGCAGGAGCGGTTTCACACATGTGCTCGTGGCAGTCGACAAGTTTACCAAATGGATTGAAGCTAAGCCTATCAAGAATCTTGATGCTTGCACTACTATCAGTTTCGTCAGGGAGTTAACATTCAGATATGGAGTCCCGCATAGCATCATCATCGCCAATGGGTCAAACTTTGATTTAGACAAGTTCAGAGCTTTTTGCGCCTCTCAAGGCACACGAGTCAACTACGCATCGGTCGCCCACCCCCAGTCGAATGGACAAGAAGAAAGGGCAAATGGTCTGATTCTCAAAGGACTAAAGCCTTGGCTGATGCGTGATCTCAAGCACGCAGCAGGCGCTTGGGTCGACGAGCTTCCGTCAGTTCTGTGGGGATTGAGGACCACCCCGAATCGGTCGATTGGAAGAACTCCGTTCTTTCTGGTTTACGGAGCGGAAGCAGTCCTGCCGAGTGATCTACTTCACAATGCACCCCGAGTCGAGCTTTATACCGAAGATGAAGCAGAACAAGCCTGGCAAGACGCAGTCGACCTCCTGGAAGAAGAAAGAGAAATGGCTATGATCCGATCGACCATTTATCAGCAAGACTTGCGTCGATTCCATGCCAGAAATGTGAAGAGTCGAGCCTTCCAAGAAGGAGATTTGGTCCTCCGAGTGGATCAACAGAAACCACACAAGCTCGCTCCTACTTGGGAAGGTCCCTTCATCGTCACCAGAGTCCTCCACAATGGAGCGTATCACCTTTACAATGTCGATCGCCAGATCGATGAGCCACGAGCTTGGAATGCAGAACTGCTCCGCCCCTTTTACACTTGAATTCTCACTCGGATGAGATGTAATAAGAAAAACTTCTGTAGTCTATTTATCAAAGACAACAGTGTTACAATTTTTCCTATAATTGTTGTCACTTTTGTTTGCGTGTGAAATCCCCCAGTGGGTGTCTTAGCTGCGTATCCGTTTCGCCTAAGTTTGTAAAAAAAATCCTACCGAGTGGTGAGCCAGATTCCCACTCGGAGGCTTAGCTGCAGCCCAGTGCTCGCCTAAGTGTTTAAAAATCCTACCGAGTGGTGAGCAAGACTCCCACTCTGAGGCTTAGCTGCAGCCCAGTGCTCGCCTAAGTGTTTAAAAATCCTACCGAGTGGCGAGCCAGACTCCCACTCGGAGGTTTAGCTGCGGCTCAGTGCTCGCCTAAGTGTTTAAAAATCCTACCGAGTGCTGAGCCATACTCCCACTCGGAGGCTTAGCTGCAGCCCAGTGCTCGCCTAAGTGTTTAAAAATCCTACCGAGTGGTGAGCGACCCTCCCACTCGGGGGCTTAGCTGCAGTCCAGTACTCGCCTAAGTAATTGAAAATCCTACCGAGTGGTGAGCGACCCTCCTACTCGGGGGCTTAGCTGCAGTCCAGTACTCGCCTAAGTATTTGAAAACCCTACCGAGTGGTGAGCGACCCTCCCACTTGGGGGCTTAGTTGCAGTCCAGTACTCGCCTAAGTGTTTAAAAATCCTATCGAGTGGAGAGAAAACCTCCCACTCGGAGGCTTAGCTGCAGCCCAGTACTCGCCCAAGTATTTAAAAATCCTACCGAGTGGTGAGCCAGACTCCCACTCAGAGGCTTAGCTGCAGCCCAGTGCTCGCCTAAGTGTTTAAAAATCCTACCGAGTGGAGAGCAAACCTCCCACTCGGAGGCTTAGCTGCAGCCCAGTGCTCGCCTAAGTATTTAAAAATCCTACCGAGTGGTGAGCCAGACTCCCACTCGGAGGCTTAGCTGCAGCCCAGTGCTCGCCTAAGTATTTAAAAATCCTACCGAGTGGTAAGCCAGACTCCCACTCGGAGGCTTAGCTGCAGCCCAGTGCTCGCCTGAGTGTTTAAAAATCCTACCGAGTGGAGAGCAAACCTCCCACTCGGAGGCTTAGCTGCAGCCCAGTACTCGCCTAAGTATTTAAAAATCCTACCGAGTGGTGAGCCAGACTCCCACTCAAAGGCTTAGCTGCAGCCCAGTGCTCGCTTAAGTGTTTAAAAATCCTACCGAGTGGAGAGAAGACCTCCCACTCGGAGGCTTAGTTGCAGTCCAGTACTCGCCTAAGTTTGAAAAAATCCTACCGAGTGGAGAGCGGACCTCCCACTCGGGGGCTTAGCTGCAGTCCAGTACTCGCCTAAGTTTGAAAAAATCCTACCAAGTGGAGAGCAGACCTCCCACTCGGGGGCTTAGCTGCAGTCCAGTACTCGCCTAAGTTTGAAAAAATCCTACCGAGTGGAGAGCAGACCACCCACTCGGGGGCTTAGCTGCAGTCCAGTACTCGCCTAAGTTTTTAAAATCCTACCGAGTGGAGAGCAGACCTTCCACTCGGGGGCTTAGCTGTAGCCCAGTGCTCGCCTAAGTACGGAACACATCCCAATCCGCAAGGACGACGAGGTGCAAATCGACTGCTACCTTCTCCTTCGGAGCTGCACCACAAATACAAAGTTATTTCGAGTGAAGAACAAGTTCCACTCGACAGATAATTCATGAAGATATTCAACGATAAATCAAGTTCAGATAAGATCCAAAGGTCCTAGACCGTAGATCAAAGTACTCGAGCCTCCAGCTCGACAGAGTTTAACGGTTACAAAATCCACTCGGCATTCCGAGGCAAATTTAAAGTGAAGCATAAAAGTTTTTATTCCTCAGGCGGAGGACTGGAAGGGACGACGAACTCGTCCAAGTCGATCCCTTCTGCAATGTGAGTGGCAGCAGCAATGAAAGTCTCCATGAAGTCTTGAAAGTTGTGCTTCCTGGTATTGGCAACTTGGATGGCGGCCAACTTTTCTTCTCGCGCCTCCTTGCAGTGGACGCGGACCAGAGACAGAGCGACGTCAGCGCCACATCTAGCAGAAGATTTCTTCCATTCCTCCACTCGACCTGGGACTTCATTCAGTCGAGTCATCAGGGACTCGAGGTCATTCTAAAGCGTTGTCCTAGGACAGAGCGACGTGTCGATCCACAACATCGCAACCTTCAACCGAGCAAGATAGTCAACAACGCCGGCAACACGAGATTCCAGTCGGAGCATGTTCATAGCAGCGTCGTCCTTCACTGGAGAATTGATGGGGTCCAAGTCTGTCTCCACTCGACTGGTCTCCTCTTCGAAGTTCTGGCAGAATTCTGTAAACACAATTCAAGGATAAGTCAGTGGCTCTACGCAGGTTTGGTAACTGCAAGTCAGTCGGGCCGGAGTAATTACCCTCGAGCATGACGAACAGCTTCTTGGCGAGTCCACCGAGATAAGCCTCCAGATCGTTCCTCTTCCCCGCCAGTTCACTTGCCTTGTCATTCAGAGCTATATTGCCATTCTTCAGACGGCTGACCTCTCGATTAGCCGCGTCGAGAGCAGTTTTCAGCCTGGAGTTTTCCTTTTCAAGAGTACCAACTGAAGCCAGTTTTTCTTCAGCAAGCTTCATTTTGTTCAGGGCCTCCTTCTGCGCTTCGGCAAGGTCTTGATCCTTCTTCTTCAGAGCCTCCTCCATTTTGTCTGCGAAACAGCAAGTGAGATCAACATCGAAGACGGCCAGAAAGAAAGGACAGTCGACAAAAGCTCACCAGCCATACCTTTTGCTTCGTCCCTCGCCTTCTGCAAGTTCTCCTGAGCAAGCTTCAAGTCAAGGTTCAGCTGGATCTGTTTGTTCTCCAACTCAGTGTAGAGAGCCACAAGTTCGCAGGATTTCTGCAAAAAATCAGTCGACAGACATCCAAGATAAGTTGCTTCCGAGTAACCAAGAGACAATGATGGCGTTTCTAAGACTACAGCCGAATCAAAAACATTCGACGGTAGTCTCGGGGACTACACCCAGTGGGTGCACTCAGCGTGCCCCCACTGGTTCGACCAAAAAAATCGACTGCCCGCAGTCGACCGTGTACAGTTCCATTCGACATGGCCTGACCAGACCGAGTGAAGAAGTTCAACTAAAGCAACACAATATAAAGACTACATTCGACTGCCAGCAGTCCACCGTAGTCTCGGGGACTACACCCAGTGGGTGCACTCAGCGTGCCCCCACTCGTCAAAAATATTAATAGACACACCCAGTGGGTGTACAGATATAAAGATCTTCGGAAAAGAGATTCTTCAGATAGCATACCCTAACAGAACAAGCGGTGAATCGACTGACCTGGACGTTGCTCTGAAGAGCTGAACTCGCGTCATAAGCTGCTTGGCTGGCTTCCCGAACCACCTTCACTTGCTCCATCATGATCCCCGCCTGGCGTATAGCCTCTTTAGCGGCACCCACTTGGTCCTCAGGGACGTGGTGTGTGGCAAAAAGCGAAGGCGGATTTGCAGTCGACGTCGAAGGCCGGACACTCGTCAGAGGTTCAGCGAAGGTCACAGAAGCCCGAGTGGTATCACCACCCTCCCGGACTATGGCCTTAGGCGCCGGAGTGCTTTGTGGGGTCTTGCCAGCCGGCGCCCTCCTGTTCCTTCGCCCCCTCAGCGGCGCTTCGTCGTCATCATCAGGGAGGTCAATGATATGAGGAGGAGCTACAAGAAAAATCCAATCGACCGGAATTATAAGAAATCGTCAGTCGACTAAAAGCAGAGCATCAGTAATCGTACCGGGGTTGGAGGTAACAGCGTCTTCCATCTCTTGATCATCGTCCTTGGCGGAGATCTCCAAGGTGGCAGCACTGCAAATTTCGAAAGTCAGTCAGCTTATTCAATGAGTCGACCAAGAGTCCATCATGTTCAACAAAGGAAAACAAATTCTACTATTACCCAGAAATGGTGGGGACAGTCATCTTCATCTTGGGCAGAACCTTGGGCGGCTTGGACGGCGTCACGCGTGGGTGCTTGGGAGCTTTTTCTGTCGGCGCTGGAGATGAGGTCCGAGGGCGCTTCGATGACTGCCCAACAGGGACAGTCGCCTTACCACGTTCCCGCACAGGGTCGTGTGTAAGCTTGGATCACCGTTCCGAGCGGGGAGGTTCGACTTCTTCATCCTCCTCTTCACTGGAGTCGTCGTCATCCCCCTCTCCTTCGCCGTCAGATTCCCACTCTTCTCTCTCGTCTCCACTTTCGCCTCCGCTCGCCTCTCCTTCCTCGGCCTGCTCCTGTGCTCCATTGGGTGTCGAGTACATCTCAGCAATGGCCTAGAGGACAGCAAACAAGACAAAAGTCAATCGACTGATCCAAAGAGAACAAATAAAGAAAGCAAGATCACAGTCGGAAACGCAAGGTCAGACCTTGTCCACTTCGTATGTTTGGTCGAGTGGAGGAATCCTCCTGGCTCCTCGGGGGTTGTCCTTGTTCCATGTGATACTCGACAGCCACCCTTCCAACATCTCATCGGTGACCTCCTCTGGGTGAATCCGAGTGGTGTCTTCGAGACCCGAGTACAGCCACATCGGGTGGTCACGAGCCTGAAGCGGTTGGATGCGCCTCCGAAGGAAGACTTCCAACAAGTCCATGCCAGTCACACCCTCGCGGACAAGCTAAACCACTCGACCGACCAGCACCTTGACTTGCGCCTTTTCCTCCGGCGTCACTTTCAGAGAGGCAGGTTTTTGTGCTCGATTCAGAGAAAAAGGGGGAAGCCCAGTCGACTGTCCTGGGGTCACCTGGTCTTTACAGTAAAAACAAGTCGACTGCCACCCACGGACTGACTCGGGAAAAGTGATAGACGGAAAGGAACTTTTTCCCCTCATCTGGATCGCCAGGCCCCCGCACAGCTGGATCACCTGCGTCCGTTCGTCACTCGACTTGGCCTTCTTGACCGACTGAGAGCGGCAAGTGAAGATGTGCTTGAAGAGTCCCCAGTGGGGGCGGCAACCCAAGAAGTTTTCACACAAGGAAACGAAAGCAGCAAGATACACAATAGAATTGGGAGTAAAGTGATGGAGCTGCGCTCCGAAGAAGTTCAAGAAGCTCCGGAAAAAAGGATGAGGAGACAGAGAGAATCCGCGATCAATATGGGTGGTGAGGAGGACGCACTCACCATCAAGAGGCTGGGGTTCGACTTCTTTCCCCGGGAGACGCGCAGATTCGTGGGGAATGAATCCCCCCTCGACCAGATCATCGAGATCATCCTGCCGAATCGCCGACGGCATCCAGTTGCCCTGGATCCAATCCTTGGGCAGAGCAGTCCTCGAGGAAGATCCGCCCCGAGCGGACTTCTTCCCCTTCCCCTGCACCGCCGCCTTCTTCACGCGCTCCAGAGCCGACGCCTTCTCCTTCACCATCGTCGCCGGCGAAGCTCGAACAGACCTATGGCACCAAGGTGAGAGCGGAGGTGGCGGAGGGTCTTGTGAAGGAAGGGGGAAAAGTGAAGGCGCACTGTTCGGGGGTCCCGAGCCGGCAGCTTATAAGAGGTCGCTTCCGAGTGGCTGACTGGTAGGCCCAGGCAATCCCGTCAAATCCCGCAACAGGCGCGCGCGGTACGTGGCGAAAAAGGTGGCGCGGGGATCGAGGAGCTTCCGTCCTATCCCATCCGGTTACTGCGGCCACCCCCGTCCCGCGCGCTTCCCGAAATTCAAATCCCGCAAAATCCGCGGGCCGCAGAACAACTCGTCAAACAGAAGATCCCTTTCACACCGTCACTCGGAACTTCACAAGTAAAGAAATTCACTCGACAAGAGGCCAAGAATGGATCAAGGCGACTGAAAGAAGTTGACGACGTCATCCGTGACAATTGATCCAAAACAAGACGTTCATATAACATGAAGAACCAGTCGGAAAGATCCCCAACTCCTTCCCCACTCGGACCTCAATCCATTCGGAGGCTAATGATGAAGCTATGTACCTAGGGTAGGGGCATGGACCTGTCCTAAGTACCCTACCCAAGGACATCCCTAGAAGAAGTCACCTTTCAATCGACTTGGAGGTATCCCACTCGACGGATTCAAGACACTCGACCACGAAGCAATCACTCGACCAAGATCCAACCACTCGACTGCCAGGAGATCTAAAGTCACCCTGCACGCAAATGGTCGGTCATTAAGTAGCTTTTATGGTCATCATAGCACTTTATTAGGGGCGTTACCAGTAACCCCCAGTCTTAATGTACTTTAAACCCTGCATTACTGAGGGCTGGAGGGGCCTGGCGAACTCTATATAAGCCACCCCCTCCTCAGTATCAAGGGTTCGCACCCCTGTTATTCATACAAACATAATTCAGTCGACCGCCTCCGGGCACCGAGACGTAGGGCTGTTACTTCCTCCGAGAAGGGCCTGAACTCGTAATCCTCGTGTGTTTACAACTCCTCCATAGCTAAGATCTAGCCTCTCCATACATACCCCCCTACATCACTGTCAGAGTCAGAACCACGACATATGGTATGATTGTATCTTGTCCTACGGACTAAACCCTCCGGTTTATATAGACACCGGAGGGGCTAGGGTTTACACAAGGTCGGTTACAAGGGAGGAGATCTACATATCCGTATTTCCTAGCTTGTCTTCCACGCCAAGGAGAGTCCCATCCGGACACGGGACAAAGTCTTCAATCTTGTATCTTCATAGTCCAACAGTCCGGCCAAAGGATATAATCCGGCTGTCCGGAGACCCCCTAATCCAGGACTCCCTCATCGCCACAACTCATTGTGTTCTACTCGTGCATATAACATCTACGCATAGACCTGGCTCTGATGCCATTGTTGGGGAAATCCTACGATCACGCAAGATCTATCTAGGAGAAGCATATCAATGAGCGGGGAGAGTGTGTCCATGTACCTTCGTAGACCGAAAGCGGAAGCGTTTAGTAACGCTATTGATATAGTCGAACGTCTTCGCGATCCAACCGTTCCAAGTACCGAACGTACGGCACCTCCACGTTCAGCACACGTCCAACTCGATGGCATCCCTCGATCTCTTGATCCAGTTGAGGACGAGGGAGAGTTTCGTCAGCACGATGGCATGATGACGGTGATGATGAAGTTACCGGCGCAGGGCTTCGCCTAAGCACTACAACGGTATGACCGAGGTGTGTAACTATGAAGGGGGGCACCGCACACGGCTAAGAGAAGACTTGGTGTGCCTTTGGGGTGCCGCCTCCCATGTATATAAAGGGGGGTGGAGGGGTGGCCGGCCCAAGGGGGGCGCGCCATGGGGGAAGTCCTACTTGGACTCCTGGTCCAAGTAGGATTCGGTCCCCCCCTTTACTAGTCCAAGTAGGAGAAGAAGGGAAGGAGGAAGAGAAGAGAAGGAAGGAGGGGGCGCCCCCCTCCACTTGTCCAATTCGGACTGGGCAAGGGGGGCGCCACCTCTGGCCGGCCCTCTCTCTTCTCCACTAACCCGGGGGGGTTCCGGTAACCCCGGGTACTCTGAAACTTATCCGAAACGACCCGAACTATTCTGGTGTCCGAATGTAGCCTTCCAATATATGAATCTTTATGTCTCGACCATTTCGAGACTCCTCATCATGTACGTGGTCTCATCCGGGACTCCGAACAAACTTCGGTTCATCAAAACACGAAACTCATAATACAAATCGTCATCGAACGTTAAGCGTGCGAACCCTACGGGTTCGAGAACTATGTAGACATGATCGAGACATATCTCCTGTCAATAACCAATAGCGAAACCTGGATGGTCATATTGGCTCCTACATATTCGGTCAAACCGCATAACAACATATGTTGTTCCCTTTGTCATCGGTATGTTACTTGCCCGAGATTCGATCGTCGGTATTATCATACCTAGTTCAATCTCGTCACTGACAAGTCTCTTTACTCATTCCGTAATGCATCATCCCGTGACTAACTCATTAGTCACATTGCTTGCAAGGCTCATAGTGATGTGCATTACCGAGAGGGCCCAGAGATACCTCTCTGATACACGGAGTGACAAATCCTAATCTCGATCTATGCCAACTCAACAAACACCATTGGAGACACCTGTAGAGCATCTTTATAATCACCCAGTTACATTGTGACGTTTGATAGCACACAAGGTGTTCCTCCGGTATTCGGGAGTTGCATAATCTCATAGTCTGAGGAATATGTATAAGTCATGAAGAAAGCAATAGCAGAAAAATTAAACGATCATTATGCTAAGCTAAAGGATGGGTCTTGTCCATCACATCATTCTCTAATGATGTGATCCCTTCATCAAATGACAACACATGTCTATGGCTAAGAAACTTAACCATCTTTGATTAACGAGCTAGTCAAGTAGAGTCATACTAGGGACACTCTGTTTGTCTATGTATCCACACATATACTAAGTTTCTAGCTAATACAATTCTAGCATGAATAATAAACATTTATCATGATATAAGGAAATATAAATAACAACTTTATTATTGCCTCTAGGGCATATTTCCTTCATGTCTTCATTAGCTAGCCCATACATGTGTGCATACTATACACAAAGATGGAGAAGAAGCACTTCATCTATATGCATTTGTTGGTTGAACTTGAGTGGGTCAAACAACTGGCTCATCGCTATTACCAATTCGTCTTAGAGAAAGTTGTGGCATTCGAGAGTCCTAGATCGGACGAATTAGAGTAGAGTGTGAACACGAACCTATGGATTGACTTCCTCAACATTCTCATTCTTATTGACAGCGTGAAGCACCCCAAAGAGGACTCTGGCAGGTGTACCCAAGTTGGGCCCTGAAGGTGACATTGGCATGGGACATGATGTGTGATGCCTAGGATTCGATTTCTAATCTGGCCATGCTCAATGTAGATGAAGGTGGTGATCCAACCATGCCAACACAAGATGGGCCTCCGGCCAAGAAGGTGATTAGGGACCGGGAGTGGAAGTGGGAGGAGGTGAAGTAGAAGCGAGAAGGGGTCGTGGCCAAGATGACAGAGAAGTTCGAGGCTTCATGACGAAGGAGGAGGAGGCTAGTGTCGCGTGCAATAAGGTGAAGAAGGGAAAGAAGGCGGAGAGGTTTGGCATTCTCATGGACATGTAAGAAAAGAAGCTCAAGCTACAAGAGAAGAAGCTTGAGATCAATGCTGCTTCAGAGGACTCTAAAATTTTGTTCATGAAGACGTCAGACTTGGGTCCCGATGCGGCAGTCCAAGCCTACCATGCAAGCTTATTGAAGCGCTTCGTACAAACAGAGGAGGTCGGACCATCCGAAGAGTGAGGTCTTTGCCACGAACAGGCGGCCTGGGAGCCAAAGACGAAGGTCTTTGTGTGGACAACTGGATTAGCAACTTCTGGAATCGGTCGATTGAAAAACTTATTAAACATCCGGTACTTTTATGATTGTGATTTCATATATTTGCAACTATTAAACGTATGCTTGAATTTGTATTGATTTAGATATACATGTGAAATGGAGGAGGCCGGAACATAGGTGAAGATTTGATGACTCTTATTGGATGGCATCCGTCTCTATTCTTATGCAGACGTGCCATAGATATTTGAAGTTATCCGTTCTCATGAACAGAGTCAAACATGCATATAGATATTTGGTAGTATCCGTTTTGATAAACTACGTTGAAGTTGCCCCTAGGATGCAGGTATTCAATGGTATTCGTTTTGGTAAATGGCGATCGGTGGGCTCTTTGATTCGCGGGATTCTCAAAAATGAAAAATAAAAAAAATACAGGAACATGATGTCATGTCCTATAGTACCCTATAGAATTTGAGAGAATGTCTGATAGCGCAGGAAAAAACAAAGAAATCCTAGGAAAAGGTTTAGGATAGGATTTCTATAAAAAAAATTTCTTCAAAGCCCGTTTGTTTATAGGAATATAATCCTATTCCTACGGCGGAATTCTTCCTATTCTCTACATTTTATAAAAAACTAAATATTAGCCTAGACTCAATGAAAAGAATCATATGATGTGAATTAAATGACATTTCTTTTTCTATTTCTATTCATAGGATTTGAAATATATGTCATCTCATTCCTATGACTTTTATTTCTATGATTTTTCTACCCTATGAACCAAAGATGGCCTAAGTGGATGCGAACTTTCCTAGATCAGATTGGGGACATGTGGCGTGGCAGGACAGCAGCGGCGCAACAAACGTCGCAGCTCTATCTATATGGAAAAGAAGAAAGAACAATTAACCTTAGGTCAGCAAAAGCAACTTCCTTTTGCTTCTAGTTGTATCATGCAGTATACCAGAACCATTCATGATTTGAGAATTGGACACCAGAAAAAACACAGGCCAAACACCTCGTTCCAAATAAGAACACATTGGACAGGTAATCGAACTGTGCACACTCTCATGTTGATCAGTAAAGTACAGGTCGACCTCCAGTAATTTTCTCTATGATTTCATCTATCTCCTGCTTCTCTATATACAGGATACGGCACAACAAAAGAACCTCCCAGTCCACTGAACGAAACATACATATACAACATTGTTCCGATGACGTCTGTTCTGTACACAACTCCGCTCCACCTTGGTGCAAAGCCTCGTTCTACACCATCATGTTCATGTAAGGCTGACAGTCAAGACGACGATAACAAGCATTTCTCATAATCTCATCGTACAAGCACATCTCGAGACTGTTGTTGCCATATGTCGCATCGCTCTTGCTCGACCTGCAAAGACCACACGCTTACTATTAGACATTATGCTGTCAAAGCTGCAGTTCAGTTGGTATATCTACAGAATACATCATAAAAGACAGATGAGAAGTGTTAATACAAATAATAATTCAACTTCAAATCTTCTATACCTAGGCTTGTAAGGGGGCAAGTAGAATACCTTGAATGGTTTATCAATCCACTGGAAAGCACAGCCGCGAGCCTCAACGACTTTGAGCATATGGGGAGGCATCATAGATCTGAACGCTGCGTGAAGCTTCACCCTTGTCAAACCACCAGAGACCATAAGAGCAGCCATCAAGCCATTAGGTGTAATACCCGCCAAGTGTACAATCGTCATGTTCTGAAGCCCACATATGCTAGAGAGGGACAGAAGTCCAATGTCGGTGACTGAACAGTATGACAAGTTTATCTGTCATGATGTAGCAATGTTAATGACACAATTATGGACACGGTATGACAAGTTCTTTTCTCAAAAAACAAACAAACAGCAAAGGATCATACCTGACGGAGGCTATGAGAGAACTGGGAAAGAAAAAGCATCCCCACATCATTGATCGCAAAGCATTTCTTGACATCAAGCTTGGCAAGTAGCCTGCATCCGATTGCTATTTCTGAGAGCCCAGCAGATGAAACACTGGGGCAACCACGGATCTCCAGTGTGTTCAGCTTTGCGCATTTTGAGAGCGACACCAACGAAACATCTGTTATTTCTGTACAGTAGGACAGGTTGATAGACTCTAACATTGGGCAACCTTGAGCAATTTGAGTAACCCCCTCATCACTAATACCCCCAGACCTATACAAATCAATATCTCGGAGTTCTGGACAAGACTTCCCAATGTGGATAAGGCCTTCATCACTTATCCTCATGCATATTCCAATTTTTAAGCTTGATAGTTTTCTGCATCCAGACAGAGCTTTCAAACCTGCAAAGGAAAGATCTCATCACCGTTAATTTTTTGTTGTCATTGTTGCGAGAAACAGTTAATTCGGCATCCATTTACCAAAAATAATTAGATATTTGAATTTCAGTACAAACCTTCATCGTCCAAATCACTGTCGGTGATGTCCAACTCTTCCAAATGGCAACATCGCTTCCCAATCAGTCGGAGCCCTTCACTAGAAAAATGGCTACAGGACTCCATTCTTAGAGAGACGAGGGAAGGGCATGAGCTAGTGATGGTAGCTAACGAAACATCAGTGATATTGCGATTGCAAGTAATGTCCAGCTTCAGCAAATTCTTTAGTCTTGACACAACAAAAGAAAGATCAGTATCTGTCACTCCTGAACACTTGCTCAGGCTCAACTCTCTTAAAGAGACGCAAGAAATTCCAATGTATTTTAGTCCATCAGCCATGAACTTGCAGCCTTCCAATTTCAGGGTCTGCAACTTAGGAAGCATTTGGAAGCATTTTCCCATAGATGGAGTAACCTGCCAAAAAGAAGAATGTAAGACAAACTAGAGAAGGTCAAGTTATGCCCAGATGATGCTACTACAGTTAGATACTTACATTACAGCAGTACGACAGATTCAACTCCAAGAGATTTGGCACTGCCTTCACAACTGATGAAACTCCCGTATGAGTGACATTTCGACAGGTTGACAGATCGAGCACCTGCAAGAGTAGAAGTGTTATTTTCAAGTTTATTGGCCACGATACTGGTAAACTTTGTTGAGCGCCTACACATGTTCTAATGTAACTACTTGTTTCACATCGACATGTATAGACGTGCCAAACATGCTATATTAAAATCCTAGCGACATCAACAATATAAACCTACACAAAGAGTTGAGCCTAATAGTGATCAAATGAAGGTGACATGACACACACAACACTAACACATGAAACAAAATGGTCTAGTTTGATGATTACCCGTAGTGATTTGCTGCATTCATTCTCAAGACCACTAAGGGCATCATCATCTATTCCAACACATCCCACCAGTGCCAACACCTCAAGATTGGGTAGCTTCATGATGGCTGGAAGGCAGTCTTTGGAGATCTGCAATGAAAGATAAGTATTTGTTAGTCCAACAAAATTAGTGTGTTTGTCTATTTGGCACCTCAGAAGAAAGTAGCCATTCCCATCCTCAAAAGGTATTTTCTTTGACCGAAATTAATTAAGCAATAAAATGTACTACTGGTTCCCATCCTCACAAGAGTGAGGTAATGATCATGAAATGTACAATGCATAGTCCTTGCAGATATTTTTAAAAAACAGCTGCTCGAAAAAAAATTCAAGAAAAGTAATTTTCACTGCGATAGTCCAATTCCATGAGCATTTCTTGCAAAAGGAAATATAAACAGAGTTGCTAAAAACATCAAACCGTTGTGCTAGTATCTCCTACAAAGATCGAAAGGGAAAACTGCCAGACCGTAAGGAGAAATTCACGTGAGAGACATGTAAATCTAAACTTTCCAAAAAAGCACCAAAATCAACTCTCTTTTTTCCATTAATTAAAGTGTTTCTGGAATCAAGAAACGCATGAACGGGGAACCCCAAGCCACAACTCCCTTCATCCAAGAAATGGAACAGGACGTGATGGAGAGAGATCAAGAAGAAGCATGGCTCACCATGGTGTAGGATAGATTCAGGGTCCTGAGTTTCTTGCACTTGAGGGCGAGGAGCTGGACCCCCAAATCCGTGATCCCGAGGCACCAGTTGAGCGTGAGGTCCCGCAGGTCCGGGCAGCCGACGGCGATGCAGCCGAGTCCCATGTCCGTCATGGGCTTGCAGCGCGAAAGGCAGAACCTCTGCAGGCCCCGCGCCCGCGCCAGCTCCGCGGCCGCCGCGTCCCCGAGGTCGACCCCATTGGAGAGGTCGAGGTCCGCGAGGCCGGGGCAGGCGGCGAGGAGCGCGGCGAGGCCGGGCGCCCCGAAGCCGCGGGAGCGGGAGAGGTCGACGGCGCGGAGGGAAGGCACGGGCGCAGAGGAGAGGGCGGCGAGGGCCGCGGCGGGCACGCGCGGGCAGAGGGTGAGGTCGAGGCGGGCGGCGGTGGGGTAGCGGGCGAGCGCGGCGCTGAGGAGGTCGGCGCGGTACGGGCGGAGCACGCGGCGGTGGCGCGACTCGGCGGCGTGGCAGGCGCGGGAGGCGAGCGCGAAGGACTTGAGCGCGCGCGGATCGGCGGCCGCCACCCGGTCCAGGACCAAGAAGAGGAGCTCGTCGGCCAGCGAGTCGATCGGCGCGGCCGGGACCGCAACCGCAGCAGGGCAGACGCGTCGGCGCTTGGCAATGTGGCCGTGGGTCGCCATGGCCATGGCGGGCAAGGCGGGCTGGCAGTTGGTTGTTCGCCGGGACACCGAGAACGGAGGGAGGAGTAGCAATGGCTGGCCACGGCCTACTCGCACGCAACAATCAAGAAGGAGGAGGGAGAGGGAAAAAGCAAGGAATGCTGGAAATGTCGAGACTGCCCCTGCGTCGCCTTATCACGGCTCCCTTGAGACGCCGCACCGCGTTTCCCATTTTGCCCCGCGTGCTGGAAGGGGAGCGGAGTACGGCGCGGGCGACGACCGGGGGCGGCATGGTCATTGCGCGGCGGGGAAAGGACGGTACGGAGGAGGTACAGGCGGGGGCAGGGGTGGAATAACGGAAAAGATGGCGGGGAAAGCGAGGTGAGAGGAGAGGGAGAGCGGGGAGGGTACGATGTGGGGGAGGGACGGAACGGAACGGAACGGATCGTACAGCCGGACGGGTACGATGCGCCACCGCTACGCGCACCTGCTTCGGCCCTTACCCGCGTCTTGGATAGTCATGGTGACGTGTGGGTCCGGTGTGTGTTGATGGAGGGTGAGGACGGGCGGTGGTGAGAAATGGGGAGGGGGATTTTTTTCATTTGACTGGTCCCGTACTACCCGGGGACGGCACGCACTGGGGGACTGCGTGGAGTTGCTTCCAAGGCAGAGAAGCACTCCGGTTATCACCGCATAGATTATGTCTTTTATAAAATATAAAAAAAATACTTCCTCCGTAAGTTGAGTCATCTATTTTAAAACAAAGGAAGTAGGTGTTACGGCATCACCGACTGCGTCCAGCAAATCACAACGTCTGAACCAAGGTGTTCTCACGTTTTCTTATCACCAAATATGGTGCGGCATTAATGCATGATTTATATAGCAGAAGCCGCGTGAAGCATGTAGGTGTGTGTGTGTTTTTTAGCGGAAGCAAGCTGTGTATTTTGTCGGAAGGCGCATGAAGCATGTAGGTGTGTGTGTTTTAGCGGAAGTAAGCTGTGTATTTTAGCAGAAACCGCATGAGGCATGTAGGTGTATGTGTGTTTTAGCGGAAGCAAGCTGTGTATTTTGTCGAAAGGCGCATGAAGCATGTAAGTATGTATGTGTGTTTTATGGAAGCAAGCTTGTATACTGGGAAGCCCTCATTAACAAATAGAAGCGAGCTATTTTTCAAGTAATAGAGATGGACATTTAAGGTATAAGATTGGACGCGCCCAAACACATTTCAGACGTTTAGTGTGCTCAATCTATGACATGGCGTTGGATATGCCCTTATGATTATTGTGATTGTTACTGTTATAGCACTGACACCTGAAATATAGAAATTCAAGAAATGCTTTCTCAAACGACATGAATTTGTATCTTCCAATGCATTAGTGCTAGGTGAGGTGTTAACTGCATTAAAAAATTAGCAATTAATCTTTTCAATACATAAGTGCTTAGTTTTTAGGCTGGTCATAGTGGGGAGTAACTTAGACTAGTGTCATGCATATGACACTAGTCTAAGTTACTATTTTTATAATGCAAAATAACATAATAGTAGTGTCATAGATGGCTTCATTCATTAACTTGTAGACTCATCTTGTCTTCGGAAGCGCTATGTTAGACTAGCCACAATGGGAGTAACTTCAGCAGTAACATCGAGTCCACCTCAGCAAATTTGCTTATGTGGCAATGAGTTAATGAGGAGAGAGATAGTAGTAGTAACTTAGCTAGTTACTGTAACATCACATGTCCCAATGCAATATGAGTCTATAACCTAATAAATGAAGCTATGCATGTTACCGCACTTATGTTACTACCCACTATGAAGATAGTAATATAGCCTAGGAATACGTGTATGTTACTAGTGTATGTTACTCTCCATTGTGGCTAGTCTTACAGTAACATATTATGTTGACACCTCATATTAAATACTTGCCATATAAGCAAAAATTTCTTGGAGTGCGCTATGTTACTAGCTAAGTTACTCCCACTATGAGGCTAGTCATAGTGGAAGTAACTTAGGTAGAGTGCGCTATGTTACTAGCTAAGTTACTCCCACTATGAGGCTAGTCATAGTGGGAGTAACTTAGGTAGTAACATAGCGCACTCCAAATTTTTTTTGCCTATATGACATGTAGTTAATGAGGAGAGAGGTATTTAGAGTAACATAATATGTTACTGTAACATAGCGCTTCCCGAGAAAGGATGAGTCTACAAGCTACTCCCTCCTCCCATAATATAAGAGCGATTTTGACACTATATTATGGGACGGAGGGAGTAATAAATAAACTCATCTATAACACTACTATTATGTTACTTTGCACTATGGAGGTAGTAACTTAGATTAGTGTCATGCATATGACACTAGTCTAAGTTACTCCCCACTATGACCAGCCTGACTAGCCTTATAGCTAAGCTTCTCTTATTTAATTGTTTAATACTTAAACTTCTTCATCCATTGGTCGGTAGCCATTTTGCATAGATTCACTTGTTTAGCATCGTTTTCCTCTTTCTCCTCTTTAATTGCTCTGTCACATTATTTTTTGTTTATGTGTCATTTTTAGCATTCGTATACCTTGGAGCACTGCAAAGGGCTCAAGGCCACTGCACATCTGTTTAGACTTTTAAATCCAAATTCGAGATCGTGTAAGGTGAAAGATGCAAAAAGATGAACACATCTTTTACAGCACGACCGTTCTTCCAAGACGCCTCATCAGTGTGAGGCATGGGAACAAAATTCCAGAACACCCATGCTGGTTACTAGCAGAAAAAATACGACAGGCATAATTTTATTTCCGTGGCTAGCAGGTCAATAATTACATGTTAGGTATGTGTCGATTCGAGGGCAAGACCAGCCTTGATGGCTCCACTTCCGTGCGCGCAAAAGTCAGAAAAGCATGTAACGGGAACAATAAGCTATCGATCACCCACTAGCTCGAGCATCTGCAAAAGTGGCGTTTCTATGTGCTCCTACCTAAATTCGACTCAAAAAAATGCACCCATACCTAAATTCTGTCTACTGTGATCAATAATTTCCTTTATTTTTTAGAGTGGATTTCTTTTATTTTTCGGTCCACAAAAACTAGGGGTTAAAAATAAAATTCACTTTTTTTAACACGGTATAAATGTAGACACTTATGCATATACATATACACTCACCTCTATAAAAATTGAACCCTAATAAAATGTCAAACCTCAGATACGAACACATAGCAACTTCAAATGTTTGTTATGACAAGTTTAGTTACGTGAGGGGGAAACTTTGGCAAAACATCGCAACGTTTGTGCTTCAGTTCATTGTTAATAAAAACGTGTCGTGTGTCACTGGAACGTGTCATCCTTATGTGACTGGAATTGCCATAAAAACGTCAGGACATAAGTGCCACATACCTGACGTGTGGCACCTATCATTTAGGTAAAATAATAATGATAGGCTGTGTGTTTCTAAAAAATAATTAGTAGTATAACCCAAAAAGTTCTTGCAGACCTAATTTGAGAGAGAAACTACTGAATGCACTCACTGTAGTTCCTGTTGGAAATTATTGGGGTGGTCGCGGTCACATGCATGATGCATGGCTGGCCGGCTTAGATTTCCTTTCGTACGAGTAGAAAATAGAAAAGCAAGTATATACATAATAAAGAAGAAAGATGCCCCTCCACCAGCTGATGCCCGGGCGGGTGATGACGGTGGAGTGCGCGTGTGGCGACCGCCGTACCAAAAAGGACCCGTTCCGTTCTGTACTACCCCTACGTCCTCAGTACACACCTGGCCCTGATAAGCACTCTCCCAGAAGAAACGATAAGATATGATGATGGGGAACAGCCGAGCCGAGCTGATCTGATCTGATCTCATCCCATCTCGCCTCCTTTTCCGTTTGGAAGGTTGCTTGATAGCCTCCCTCCCAGCCCGGCCCTTTCCTGGGAAGGCTCCATCTGCGGCTCCGCCTGGCTGTCCCTGCCTCCGCCTCCGGTACCTACCTGCCGACGCATCAGCGGGCCCACCCGTCTGTTGTCCCCATCCGGCAGTGGCACCCTCACGTCCACGCCATGTCCATGGGTGCGGATAAGGACTGTTTTCAAGATCTCCCAAAGAGATTTGAAAGAACAAAAATTACTCCCTTCCTCCCGTGAAAAGTGTATATATAAATTTTTTTAAGGTAAATTACAAAGTGGAGTAAAACATTGCATTGAAAAGGTTCAAGCCGTCATCTCTTTTCTTTAATTACCCAACCCCAATGAGATAAGTGCGTGTAGAAATTAAGAAGACGATGTGTAGAATGTTATCGATCTTGATTATCGCGTGATGAGAGAGAAACATGTTTTTCTGCTTTAAAGTGCATTGGTAATATAAAAGTACATTCTTTTGTGGTCAAATTTTAAAGCCAAATATACACTCTTCACCGGACGGAGGGAATATGTTGACATTCATGGAATGGGACCAGTCTACAAAAAAGGGCATCTCTGTCGGCCCAGTGAAAACCAGGGTGCCACGGGCCCACTGCCTACGGCTTAGGAAGCGACACCTAAAGAAGACCTTGAGAGGCGGCCCAGCCGTGGGCGCCGCGAAGCAAGCCACCTCATGAGGACCATGCCTCGTGAGGACCCTCGCCACGAGGCGAGACTACCGAGGACAACATCAAGCGGCCTCATGAGCCCCCCCTCTCGAGAGGCGACCCCCCGCAAGGCCCTTCGCGCGGGAGGCCGCACGACGTCGGTCGCGCGGCCATGTGCCCAACACGTGGGTGACGCGTCGCGCCAGATGATGCCAGCGAAGACCGTGCCAGCAGGCGCTGCCAGAGTAGATTTCCTCTTTGGTGATAAGGGAGCAACGGCGCCTGCCTCCCCATAGAGCGAGCTCCAAAGGTTACCACTTCGGTGCAAGAAGATTGGGAAGACACGGCGCACTAGGACATGCATCATCGCTAGGCCAACCCGCGCGTCAGAATAGCGTCTTTAACAGGAGAAGACAACTTTTTTCAGGCTAAGGCTGAGCGTCCGTCCCACTTTGAATTGCCATTGTGTGGCAACCCATCCCGCAAATGTTCTCGAGGGAAGAGGACCAAGGCAACTATAAAAGGGGCAGTGCTGCCACCATAGAAGGGGATCGCGCAATTGCCCCCCGAGATTCACCTTGTAGCTCCAAGAGCACCGTCTCCACAAGCAATCCCACGAAGCAGGAATAGGGTTTTACACCTCACGGTGGCTCGAAACTGGGTAGCTCGTTGTGTCCCTGTCGTGTCTTGCGTCCCTCCGTCGTGCCTCGCTTACTGTAGCCACGCCAAGCTCACCGTCTAGTGCTAGGTCACGAACCACGGCCCAGAGTTCGAACAAGGGTTTTGGAGGATTTCCTGTAGCAGAAATCAATCCACCGACATTTGGCGCGCCAGGTAGGGGCCTTGGTTTCCTGCCTTCAGCCTCGATATTGACATGGCCGACACACGACGCGAGCGCGCCCTGCGTAGGGCCTGTCAGGTCTAGACGGAGCCCATCATCAACTACAACCTTCCGGGTCTAGACGAAGCAAATGATTCACAAAAGGAAGCTACTATCTCTGAGTCAAGTCCATATTTAGTACTAAACTTATGAAAAGCATTTGTTTCCATAAAAGATTCAACACAATCAAACTCAAGTTTTACACCTCACTCATTACCTTTGTTGAATTCTCAATCTTTAGAGTTGCGTTTAATTCTTTCCAAAAGATACCATTTGAATTCAATAGTTTTCTTCATAAAGGAGCCAACAGAAGAAGTATCGAGTATGGATCGATCATTATGAGAAAGCCGAGCATAAAAGTTTTGAATAATATTTTTTCTTGAGAGCTCATGATTGGGGCATGTGTGCATCATGGACTTAAGCCTCCCCCAAGCTTGAGTGATAATTTCTCCTTCACGAGGCCAAAAAATATATATATAATTCTGATCATAATGAACCAAATGCATATGATAGAACTTATAGTGAAACTCCAATTTCAATCGGTTCCATTCTCATGTTCCAATTGAAGGAAATATGCCCTAGAGGAAATAATAAAGTTGTTATTTATATTTCCTTATATCATGATAAATGGTTATTATTCATGCAAGAATTGTATTAATCGGAAACTTAGTACATGTGTGAATACAAAGACAAGCAGAGTGTCCCTAGTATGCCTTTACTAGACTAGCTCGTTAATCAAAGATGGTTAAGTTTCCTGACCATAGATATGTGTTGTCATTTGATGAACGGGATCACATCATTAGAGAATGATGTGATGGATAAGACCCATCTATTAGCTTAGCATAATGATTGTTTAGTTTTATTGCTATTGCTTTCTTCATGACTTATACATGTTCCTCTGACTATGAGATTATGCAACTCCCGAATACCGGAAGAACACCTTGTATGCTATCAAACGTCACAACGTAATTGGGTGATTATAAAGATGCTCTACAGGTGTCTCCGATGGTGTTTGTTGAGTTGGCATAGATCGAGATTAGGATTTGTCACTCCGTGTATCGGAGAGGTATCTCTGGGCCCTCTCGGTAATGCACATCACTATGAGCCTTGCAAGCAATGTGACTAATGAGTTAGTTGCGGGAAGATGCATTACAGAACGAGTAAAGAGACTTGCCGGTAACGAGATTGAACTAGGTATGATGATACCGACGATCGAATCTCGGGTAAGTAACATAGTGATGACAAAGGGAACAACATATGTTGTTATGCGGTTTGACCGATAAAGATCTTCACAGAATATGTAGGAGCCAATATGAGCATCCAGGTTCTGCTATTGGTTATTGACCGGAGATGTGTCTCGGTCATGTCTACATAGTTCTCTAACCCATAGGGTCCGCACGCTTAACGTTCGATGACGATTTGTATTATGAGTTATGTGATTTGATGACCGAAGTTTGTTCGTTGTCCCGGATGAGATCATGGACATGACGAGGAGTCTTGAAATGGTGAGAGGTGAAGATTCATATATTGGAAGGTTATCTTCGGACACCGGAATGGTTTCAGGAAGTATCAGATAAGTTTCGGAGTACCGGGGGTTACCGGACCCCCCCGGAAGTTAATGGGCCACACATGGGCCTTAGTGGAGGAGAGAGGGTCAGCCAGGGAGGTGACCCCCCTTGCTAATCCCAATTGGACAAGGGGTGGGGGCGGCGCCCCCCTTTCCCTCTCCTACTCCTCCTCTCTTTTCCTCTTTGTTATTTCGAAAAAGGTAAAAGGAGAGGGGAATCCTACTTGGACTAGGGAGTCCTAGTAGGCCTCCCCACACCTGGCGCACCCCCTTGGGCCGGCCACCTCTCCTCCCCCCTTTATATATGTGGGAAGGGGGCACCCCAAAGACACACCAAGTCTTCTCTTAGCCGTGTGCGGTGCCCCCCTCCATAGTTACACACCTCGGTCATATCGTTGTAGTGCTTAGGCGGAGCCCTGCACCGGTAACTTCATCATCACCATCAACACGTTGTCGTGCTGACGAAACTCTCCCTCGTCCTCAACTGGAACAAGAGCTCGAGGGACGTCATCATGCTGAACGTGTGCTGAACACGGAGGTGCCGTACGTTCGGTGCTAGAATCGATTGGATCACGAAGACGTTCAACTACATCAAACGCGTTACTAAACGCTTCCGCTTTCGGTCTACGAGGGTACGTGGACACACTCTTCACTCTCGTTGCTATGAATCTCCTAGATAGATGTTGCGTGATCGTAGGGATTTTTTTTGAAATACTACGTTCCCCAACACCAATATCATCCAATAGCCTATACCATGTCAATGCCTTCCCTCCAAAGACAATTGGAAAACCTTCTTCTTAACCCCATCCTCGGATAAACCTGCCAGCTTAAACAATCGATAAAGTTCTTCTGCATAGATTAAGTGCATATCACGATGTACTGTTCGTCTGTTCCATCTCCTGCATAAGGATTAGCTAGCAATTTTTCTAACATACCCGAAGGAATCTCTTAATAAATATTTTCAGTAGGTTCAGTGGGTGGAAGGGCTACTCTTAATGCTATTTGTCGAGGTGAAGATACCCCGAACAAACCACTCAAAGGATTATTTTCCATAGTGACAAGTCACAGAAAATTTCAGCACGTAATATAAATGTTTCCTTACCAAGTTCCACTTACCAAAGGCGCTTCACTCCCCGGCAATGACGCCAGATAAGAGTCTTGATGACCCATAAGTATAGGAGATCAATCATAGTCCTTTCGATAAGTAAGAGTATCAAACCCAACGAGCAACTGAAGGAAATGACAAGCGGTTTTCAGCAAGGTATTCTCTGCAAGTGTGGGAAGTAACAGTGATAGATAGTTTTATAGCAAGATAATTCGTAACAAGTAACAAGTAGAAATAGTAACAAAGGTGCAGCAAGGTGGCTCAATATTTTTTATAGCAAAGGACAAGCATGTACGTTATCTTATAATAAGCAAACAATTCCCGAGGGCACATGGGAATTGTTGTCTAGTCATGTTCATCATGTTTAGTTGATTCGCATCGCTACTTTGATAATTTGATATGTGGGTGGATCGGTGCTTGGGTGATGTTATTACTTGAATAGGCAACCCACTTATGATTACCCCCTCTCGCAAGCATCTACAACTATGAAAGAAGAATTAATATAAATCTAATCATAGCATGAAACATGTGGATCCAAATCAGCCCCTTACGGAATAACGCATAAACTAGGGTTTAAGCTTCTGTCACTCTAGCAACCCATCATCTACTTATTACTCCACAATGCCTTCCCTTAGGCCCAAGTATGGTGAAATGTCATGTAGCCGACGTTCACATGACACCACTAAAGGAAGCAGCAACATACATATCATCAAAATATCAAACGAATACCAACGTCACATGATTACTTATGACAAGACTTCTCCCATGTCCTCAAGAACAAAAGTACTACTCACAAATCATATTCATGTTCAAGATCAGAGGGGTATTGAATTTGCTTGAGGATCTAAACATTTAATCTTCCACCAAATAAACCAACTAACATCAACTACAAGATGTAATCAACACTACTAGCAACCCACATGTACCAGTCTAAGGTTTTGGGACAAAGATTGAATACAAGAGATGAAATAGGGTTTGAGATGAGATGGTGCTGGTGAAGATGTTGATGAAGATTGGTCCTCCCACGATGAGAGGATCGTTGGCGATGTTGATCGCTTCAATTTCCCCTCCCAAAGGAAAGTTTTCCGGCGGAATCGCTCCGTCAGAGGGCAAAAGTTTCCCCAGCGGCGCTTAGTCCTGAAAGTCTCTTTTTCTTATTCTTTTTTCTAGGGCAAATGGCTTCATATAGCAGAAGATTGGCACCGAAGGCCTGCCAGGGGGGCCCACAAGCTCGGGGGGGTGTTCCCAGGGGGTAGGGCACGCCCCCAGGCTTGTCGCTTCTTGGTGGGTCCCCTCCTGGTATTTCTTCCTCCAATATTATTTATATATTCCAAAAAAATCTCTGTTAATTTTCAGGTCATTTGGGTTTGTGCGGAGTAGCCATCTCTGTTGTGGCCCTTTCCGGTCCAGAATTCGAGTTGCCGACAATCTCCCTCTTCATGTCAAACTTGCAAAATAAGAGAGAAAAAGGCATAAGAATTGCATCATAAAGTGAAATAACAGTCCAGAACACAATGAATAACAATAGGAAAACATGATGCAAAAATGGATGTATCATAGGGATAGCGTTCTTTAGCATTTCTATTTTGAAATGCATGATTGTTTGTTGGTATGCATGAGTATTGATTTATGCATATCAAATTATAGACTACTTCTTTGAATCATTTGGATCTTAATATTCATACCATAAAATAAAGATTACATGATGCACATGTTAGGTAGCATTCCACATCAAAAATTCTGTTTTTATCATTTACCTACTCCAGGACGAGTAGGAATTAAGCTTGGGGATGTTGATACGTCTCCAACGTATCTATAATTTTTTTGGTTTCATGCTATTATATTATCAATCTTAGATACTTTATATACAATTTTATATCATTTTTGGGACTAAACTATTAACTCAGTGCCTAGTGCACTTGTTGTTTTCTGCTTGTTTTTGGTTTTACAGAAAATCTATACCAATCGGAGTCCCAACACGACGAAACTTTTTGACAATTTTATTCTAGACATAAGAGACCGTAGAAGCTTCGGGGTGGGACCAAAAGATATATGAGGAGATGGCAAGGAAACAGGGTGCGCCCTGATGTCTTGTGGGGCCCTCGTCACTCCGTCTAACCTAATTTTAGTGCTATAAATTTCCAGATATTGGAAACCTCCCAGAGCATCCATCAAAACATTTTGTCTGCCGTCGCAACTGCAATGCCATCTGGAGGCTTTTTCTGGTACTCTACTAGAGGGGGAGTTGACCATGGAGGGCCTCTACATCAACCTTGTTGCACCTCCGATGATGTGTGAGTAGTTTACCACAGGCCTACGGGCAGTGGAGGAGCTAGCATTTGACAACAGGGTGGTTCGCCGCAAAAAAATTGATAAGAAAAATGACATGTAAATGTTCTAACTGATTACCAATATCACATAGAAATATATCAATATGGTCTTACAAACCCACTAAAATTCTCAATTAAATCTTAGTTTTGTATAAAGAAGCATACATAGTATATACTACATGGACAATAATACATACCTTGAGAATCCAAAAGACTACATTTCTGGC
This sequence comes from Triticum urartu, assembly GCF_003073215.2. NCBI lineage: Eukaryota > Viridiplantae > Streptophyta > Magnoliopsida > Poales > Poaceae > Triticum > Triticum urartu. The sequence continues at coordinate 301,679,410 of NC_053026.1, forward strand.
CTACGCTTTCGCATTGCCATGAAGGTATCAATTATATTATATTCATAGCTTCTTTCTCGAAAAGAGAAACAATGTTTCCGGTCCTCTTCATTCCCAAAAATTCTACATTTTTTTACTTTCTATCAATAAAGCTAATTGAGGCAGAATAGATATGCAAAATTATATATGTGTTGATGTACTGGATAGCTTAGTGCAAAAACCCTAAATCAGAATTTGGGGGTATTTTGATACTTTAAATCAGGTTGCTCTTGCAGTCCTGCTCGCTTGCTGGCTTGCTACGACCAGGGACTACTGTTGCTGCTACCGGCTTTGCAGGGGGCGGGGCAGGGCAAGGCAGCCCGACAGAGGAGCCAGGCAGCCGGGGAAGGGGCACAGTCTCGCCCGCGCAGGGCAGAAGTGCACGCAGGGGGGGGCTGGAGCCGGGCGGGCAGACAGGACAATGGCTTTGGCCGGCGACCGACGAGGCCGCGATGTCGCCGAGGAACGGCGAGGTGGTTGTACACCTGCCTTGTGCAAGGGCGTTGGGAGAGGCACAAGTGGTTCCGCTCGATGTGGACGATGGCCTGTGGGTGCGTTCGTCTAAGTGTTATTGGGCCTTTTTCTTTTCTCTAGCCGAGCGAGAAATGCATAGCTATATAGGATGATGCAAAATCCCAGGGTGTACCGTGGCCCACCCTGGCCACCCTATAGCTCTGCTCCTGCCTACGGGTCCATATTGATTAGCCATATCCCCCTCTCTCTGATCTTTAATATAGTGTTCTCCTCGGAGTTTTATTCGATGTAATCTTGTTTTGTGGTGTGTTTGTTGGGATCTGATGAATTGTTGGTTTATGATCAGATTATTCATTGAAAGTAATTGAGTCTTTTATGAACTTTATGATGTGTGATTGTTATAGCTTTGTATTTCTCTCCGACCTATCCGTTTGGTTTGGCAAACTAGATTGATTTATCTTCAGCGGGAGAGGTGCTTTGGGGTAGGTTCAATCTTGCGTTGTTCTCTCCCCGTGTTAGAAGAGGTAGCGAGCCATGTATTTGTATTGTTGCTACTAAGGGTAAAATAGTGGGGTTTAATCATATTGCTTGGCTTTATTCGGTCTACATTATGTCATCATACTCTCCATGCATTACTCTGTTTGTTATGAACTTAATACGTAGAGAGGCAAGCATAAAAGCACTCCTCGAAGTGGAGTAGTAGTAGTAGATGCAGGCAGGAGTCGGTCTACTTGTCACTGACGTAATGCCTATGTACATTATCATGCCATGAATAGCGTCATAACTATGCGCTTTTCTATTAATTTCCCAACAGTAATTTGTTTACCCATTGTATGCTATCTTTATGAGAGAGATGCCTCTAGTGAAAACTATGGCCCCAGGACCTATTTTAATCATATTGCTAAAACCAAAAATATCTTGGTGCAATTTTATTTCTTTTATTTTACTTTGCAATTTATCTATCACCTATTACTAGATTTGGTCCTTGCAATTAACTAGTACAAGGGGATTGACAACCCTCTTTCTCATGTTGGGTACTATTGATGGGTGTTTACATGGTTCTCCTATTGGTTCGATAACCTTGGTTCTCTACTGAGGGAAATACTATGCAATACTATATTTGTTCACCCTTCTTCTTCAGGGAAAATCCCAACACATCTCACAAGTAGCAGGAGGCCATGACAGGTGTGGTGCCGAGAGGAGATAGGGGTGGAGGAGGTTTGGATGCGGTTGTAGCCGAGCCTGAAGTTTAAATAGCGGGAAAATGGCAGGGCAAGCGAACAAGGTGGTTAATGGTGGGCGGTAGACGGATTGATAGGTGGCGCTGGACCAGGTTCCTGACAACCGCACATGTTTAATTTAGGGAGGCAGACAGACGGGTCGTCCTTTGAACGCGCAGCAGCTGCGTGCACCGGGAAGCATCGCTGGCGGCGCTCTCGGCCGGCATGTGATACGTCCATTTTGCATCATGTTTTATTACTGTAATTTATAATGTTTTTATACATAATAATGCTTTTTGGAGTAATTCTAATGCATTTTCTCTCATAATTTGCAAGGAACACACTAAGAGGGAGAATTCCGGCAGCTGGAAATCTGGACCTCGAAAAGCTACGTTAGGCCACCTATTCTGCACAACTCCAAATGAGTTGAAACTTTACGGAGATTTTTTATGGATTATTTGAGAAATAATGGAGCCAATAAACACCAGAGGGGGGCCACCGGGTGGGCACAACTCACCTGGGCGCGCCAGGTGTTGGGGAACGTAATATTTCAAAATTTTACCTACGATCACGCAAGATCTATCTAGGAGAAGCATAGCAACGAGCGGCGAGAGTGTGTCCACGTACCCTCGTAGACCGAAAGCGGAAGCGTTCAGTAACGCGGTTGAGTAGTCGAATGTCTTCGCGATCCAACCGATCAAGTACCGAACGCACGACACCTCCGCGATCTGCACACGTTCGGTTCGGTGACGTCCCTCGTACTCTTGATCCAGCTGAGGCCAAGGGTGAGTTCCATCAGCACGACGGCATGTTGACGGCGATGATGAAGTTACCGACGAGCGCAGGGCTTCGCCTAAGCACTATGACAATATGACAGAGGTGTAAAACTGCGGAGGGGGGCACCGCACACGGCTAAAGATCAACTTGTGTGTCTATGGGGTGCCCCCTCCCCCGTATATAAAGGAGGGGAGGAGGAGGCCGGCCGGCCACAAGGGGCGTGCCCAAGGAGGGGGATCCTACTCCAAGTAGGAATCGGTCCCCCCTTTCCTAGTCCAAGTAGGAGAAGAAGGAAGGAGAGGGAGAGGGAGAGGGAAAGAGGCCCCCCTCCGCTAGTCCTATTCGGACTCCCCTTGGGGGCGCTGAGGGAGTCCTGGATTAAGGGGTCCTCAGGCGTCCGACCTGTGTGACATGGGCCGGACTAATGGGCTATGAAGATACAGAAGACTCTCTCCCGTGTTTGGATGGGACTCTCCTTGGCGTGGATGGCAAGCCTGGCGTTCGGATATGAAGATTCCTTTCTCTATAGCCAACTTTGTACAACCCTAGTCCCCTCCGGTGTCTATATAAACCAGAGGGTTTAGTCCGTAGAGGCAATCATAATCATACAGGCTAGACTTCTAGGGTTTTAGCCACAACGATCTCATGGTAGATAAACTCTTGTAATCCTCGTACTCATCAATATCAATCAAGCAGGACGTAGGGTATTACCTCCAGCAAGAGGGCCTAAACCTGGGTAAAACATCGTCTCCCCTGTCTCTTGTTACCATCGACCTTAGACGCACAGTTCGGGACCCCCTACCTGAGATCCGCCGGTTTTGACACCGACATTGGTGCCTTCATTGAGAGTTCCACTGTGTCGCCATCAGAAGGTTCGATGGCTCCATCCATCATCTGCAATGATGCTGCCCTAGGGGAGGTTTTTCTCCCCGGCCAGATCTTCATATTCGGCGGTTTCGCACTGTGGGCCAACTCGCTTGGCCATCTAGAGCAGATCAACAACTACACCCCAGGTCACCATATTAGTTTTGGAAACTTGGCTTATGTCATTGATATCCGAGGAGACTTGATCTTCCAAGGATTCACGACCCCAACCTCCGCTCCAGCCTTAGAGCCAGAGCGCCTTGCCAGGACCGAAGACGGGATTTCTAAACCCGCTGGACTATCTGTGGCCACTAGGCCCAGTACTGGAGAGCCGGAGGAAGCAGTTGATACGTCTCCAACGTATCTATAATTTTTGATTGTTCCATGCTATTATATTATCAGATGTTTTATATGCATTTATATGCTATTTTATATGATTTTTGGGACTAACCTATTAACCTAGAGCCCAGTGCCAGTTTCTGTTTTTTCGTTGTTTTTGAGTATCGCAGAAAAGGAAAACCAAACGGAGTCCAATTGACCTGAAACTTCACGGAACTTATTTTTGGACTAGAAGAAGGCCAGGAAGTAAAAGAATTGGGCCAGAAGAGCCTCGGGCTGCCCACGAGGGGGGGGGGGGGCGCGCCCACCCCCTGGGCGCGCCCCCTGCCTCGTGGACAGCCCGGAGACCTCCCTAACTTGTTCTTGATGCCAAAACCTCTTATATATATATAGAAACTTCCAGAAAGAAACCTAGATCGGGAGTTTCACCGCCAGAAGCCTCCGTAGCCACTAAAAACCATTCTAGACCCGTTGCGGCACTCTGCCGGAGGGGGGAATCCCTCTCCGGTGGCCATCTTCATCATCCCGGCGCTCTCCATGACAAGGAGGGAGTAGTTCTCCGTCGGGGCTGAGGGTATGTACCAGTAGCTATGTGTTTGATCTCTCTCTCTCTCGTGTTCTTGATTCGGCACGATCTTGATGTATTGCGAGCTTTGCTATTATAGTTGGATCTTATGATGTTTCCCCCCCTCTACTCTCTTGTAATGGATTGAGTTTTCCCTTTGAAGTTATCTTATCGGATTGAGTCTTTAAGGATTTGAGAACACTTGATGTATGTCTTGCACGTGCTTATCTGTGGTGACAATGGGATATCATGTGATCCACTTGATGTATGTTTTGGTGATCAACTTGCGAGTTATGTGACCTCGTGAACTTATGCATAGGGGTTGGCACACGTTTTCGTTTTGACTCTCCGGTAGAAACTTTGGGGCAATCTTTGAAGTTCTTTGTGTTTGTTGAATAGATGAATCTGAGATTGTGTGATGCATATCGTATAATCATACCCACGGATACTTGAGGTGACATTGGAGTATCTAGGTGACATTAGGGTTTTGGTTGATTTGTGTCTTAAGGTGTTATTCTAGTACAAACTCTATGATAGATCGATCAGAAAGGATAACTTTGAGGTGGTTTCGTACCCTACCATAATCTCTTCGTTTGTTCTCCGCTATTAGTGACTTTGGAGTGACTCTTTGTTGCATGTTGAGGGATAGTTATATGATCCAATTATGTTATTATTGTTGAGAGAACTTGCACTAGTGAAAGTATGAACCCTAGGCCTTGTTTCCTAGCATTGCAATACCGTTTGTGCTCACTTTTATCATCAGTTACCTTGCTGTTTTTATATTTTCAGATTACAAAAACCTATATCTACCATCATTATTGCACTTGTATCACCATCTCTTCGCCAAACTAGTGCACCTATACAATTTACCATTGTATTGGGTGTGTTGGGGACACAAGAGACTCTTTGTTATTTGGTTGCAGGGTTGGTTGAGAGAGACCATCTTGATCCTACGCCTCCCACGGATTGATAAACCTTAGGTCATCCACTTGAGGGAAATTTGCTACTGTCCTACAAACCTCTGCACCTGGAGGCCCAACAACGTCTACAAGAAGAAGGCTGTGTAGTAGACATCAAGCTCTTTTCTGGTGCCATTGCCGGGGAGGTTAGCGCTTGAAGGTATATCTTTAGATCTTGCAATCGAATCTTTTAGTTTCTTGGTTTATCACTAGTTTAGTCTATAAAAGAAAACTACAAAAAATGGAATTAAGGGTACCTCATATGCTTCATCTTTTTAATGTCTTTCGTGAAAATAAGGATTCCGATAATTGTGCCAAAGTGTTAGAAGAAGAATGTATTAAAATGTCTGGCACTAAATCTTTGGATGATGAGCATGATTGCAATGATGTTAGTATGAATTCTTTGAATACCCATGATGCTAATGATATGCAAAGCCACAAGCTTGGTGATGCTATGTTTGATGAAGATGATATTTTTTGTCCCCCAAGTTTTGATGAGAAAATTTATTATGATGAAAGCATCTCTCCTATCTATGATGATTATTGTGATGACACGTATGCTATAAAGAATAATGATATCCATGAAACTTGTCATCATGATTTTAACTTTCAACTGGATTATGCCTCACATGATAGTTATTTTGTTGAGTTTGCTCCCACTACTATTCATGAGAAGAAATTTGCTTATGTGGAGAGTAATAAAAATTCTATACCTGTAGATCATGAAAAGAATGCTTTATGTGATGGTTATATTTTTGAATTCATTCATGATGCTACTAAAAATTATTATGAGGGAGGAATATATGCTCGTAGGAATTGCAATAATCACTACAAAAAAAGACACATCCGTGACATTTTGGGCCGAACGAAATTTTATTCTGTCATACATATGACACTTCTATGACGATAATTGTGACAAAACCCGGTATCATCATAGATGTGGTGGGCTCCTACTTCTATGACAAAAAATCATGACAGAAAATGGGCTTTTCGTCCTGGGCGGGCCGGAGACGCAGCTGCATGACATTCTTTGGGCCGTCCATGACGGAAAAAACCGTGGTAGAAGCGAGGGGGGGGGGGATTTCGGGGAGTTCCCGGTTACGGTGGGAGGTCGGGGGCCGAGCGATGCGCGTTTCTCTTGTACACGTACGCGCGTGTGTGCGAGGCGTTGGCTCTAACTGAACCCGAGCGAGGCGTTGGGCTCTAACTGAACCCGAGCGATTGCACTGCAGGCTACGCGTTACTGAACCCGAGCGATCGATCGATGGCTGTTAACTGAACCAGATCGAGCTATTCGTTTGCTACTGCTGCTAACTGAAGCCGATCGATGGGATGAACAGTGAGCATTGCGGGGGGGTTTGGATGAACAGTGAGCGGTGGCGTTGCCTCTGGATGAACATGACCCCATGGTGTGGTGGAAGGCTGGATGAACAGTAGACGGTGGAGGGGTGCCCGTGGAGGGGTGGATGAACAGGACCCAGTGGTGTGGAGGGTTGGATGAACAGTAGACGGTGGAGGGGTGGTTGAACAGGACCCCGTGGTGTGGAGGGCTGGATGAACAGTAGATGGTGGAGGGGTGGTTGAACAGGACCCCGTGGTGTGGAGGGCTGGATGAACAGTAGACGGTGGAGGGGTGGTTGAACAGTAGCCGGTGGAGTAGCGCGCGGTGGAGGCTGGATGAACAGGAGCCCGTGGAGGCTGGATGAAAAGGAGCCCGTGGAGGCTGGAGGAGGTCGACAGTGGAGATGAACAGTATCCCGTGGAGTCCCGTTTTGCGGTACGCCACACCCCTCCCGATGAACAGGACCCCCGTTTCGACCGTAGCGCTCCAACACAAGTCCGTTTCCTCCGTTTTGCGGTACGCCACACCCCTCCCGATCAACAGGACCCCCGTTTCGACCGTAGGAGGTCCGTTTCCTCCGTTTTGCGGTACGCCAGACCCTCCCGATGAACAGGATCCCATTTCGAACGTGGCCGGTCGAACACAAGGCCGTTTCCTCCGTTTTGCGGTACACCAGGCCTCGTTTCCATCATCTGTTCCGTCCAAACCCTCCCGATGAACATGACGCATTCCGTTGCCTCCCCATGAACACAACGCATTCCGTTGCCTCCCCATGAACACGACGACGACGCTGTTTCTCTGTTCCGACCCAGCCATGTACACGAGCCCTGGCCGTACGTATGTGCGAGTAGGCGTTCGAGACCCCGCCCGTATGTACACATACGTGGCCATATTTTCTTTCTTGCACCTTGGTCGCTGTACATACGTGTAAATGCTACGTACGCGCCTCTACTACGACACGTGTGCGCCTCTACTACGACACATGCACGCCTCTACATCGACCAGTATGTACGTACATGTTCGCGACCAGAATGACAACGCTACGTATGCTTCGACCAGGTGGGTCCCGACTGTCAGGCACTTCCTTGCCTGCGAAGATGTAGCTGGTCGGTCCCAGCAGTCAGGGGGCGAATCATTTTGTTTTTTTGCCGGACGCACTTCCTTGCATGCGAAGATGTAGCTGGTGGGTCCCAGCAGTCAGGGGAAAACGTTTTTTTCGCGAAATACAGTGGCCCGTCCGGTGGGTCCCAGCTGTCAGGTGGAGGAATCATTATTTCCCGCGTAATAAGGAGGTATTTCCTTGCTGTGACCGTGGACCCAGCTGTCAGCCTCTCCACGTACAATCCACGTCCGATGGAAGTCGTTCCCTGACCACGTTGACCACGCCGCACCGAGAGCACCAGGGCTGTGGACGATGGCGAGGCCTAGGAAGGGGACGACACGGAGGCAGGGAAGACTTGGCAGTTGTTTCCCACGCGGAGGGGAGTACGACTGTACGAGGGTTCACTGGTTCATCTGCCATCGCCGGAGAATAACAACAGGTGTGGGTGAGTATAGGGATGGCTAGGCCAGCGATGGGAGTACGGTCGGGCGGTGAGGCCTGCGCGGCAGCACAGCCGGCCGCGAGGAGGAGGGAGTAGGCAGTCCCACCGGCGCTTGTTTGAGCGGTTGGAGCAGGAAGAGCAGAGATTGAAGAAGCACGATGGTCGTTGGATGGACATCCAACAGTCAGTGCTTGTGCGTCAACCTTTTTTTAGGAAAGCCTCAAATCTATGGAAAACAGCATACAACCCATCTGCCATTATTTTTAATAATTTACAGCCCATTTGCTAACTCTTAAGGTTTTTTTGGAGCCCATATTCTTTTTGTTAGCATTACAACCCATATTGTGGCAACGGTTAAAAAATTATACGAAATTTTGCATATTTCGGTGCGGTCCGGACTGTTTTTAATCCCGAAATTTTGACTCACATTCAAACTGATTTTAAAAATAAATGTATATCAATATAAAATCCAACAAATTCTCCACGCATAAAAATTAATGTAATTTAAAATCTTGAAATGAAAAAAAGATATTTGAAACTAATTGCCGGTTTGATGTGTTTTAAAAATGTACAACCCATTGCTCATTACTGATGGGCCATTTTCTTGGCCAGCCGAATGAAAGCTCTCCTCGTCTTAGAAGATTTGCAGCCCAACAGGCCTGACAAAGCGACTTATTTGGCAAATCACAAAAAACTGGGTTGTGGCCATGGACCCAGCTGTCAGCCCCTCCACGTACAGTACTATTCCGATGGAAGTCGTTCCTTGACCACGTTGACCACGCCGCGCGGAGAGCACCACGGCGGTGGACGACAGCGAGGCCTAGGAAGGGGACGACGCGGCAGTGGAAGCCCGCGCGGAGAGGATTACGAGGGTTCACTGGTTCGGCTGCGGTGTGAGGCTGCCGTCGCCGCAGGGCCTGGCCAGCGGTGGGAATAGTAGGGGGCGGTGAGGCCTCTGCGGCAGCACAGCCGGCCACGGGAGGCAGGAGCATGCGACACGACCGGCGCTGCTTTGGGCGGCTGGAGCAAGAAGACCAGAGGTTGAAGAAGCACTACGGCCGTTGGATGGACATCGTACGGTCACTAGAGCTAGAATCATTCATATTGACTAAGTTGACAAAGCCCTTCATCCCCTTCAACTTAGTAGGCCCACAAGTCATCCTCCCAGCAAGGTGGGTCCCAGCTAGCCGGGGGAGTATTCATTTTTTTGTGCGTAATAAGGAGGCACTTCCGGTGGGTCCGAGCTGACAGCGGGGGGAACGTTTTTTTTCACGAAATATGGTGGCCCGTCCGGTGGGTCCCAACAGTCAGGGGGAAACGATTTTTTTCGCAAAATACTGGTGGCCCGTCCGGTGGGTCCCCGCTGTCAGGTGGAGGAATAATTATTTTTCGTGTAATAAGGAGTCACTTCCTTGCGGCTGCCGTGGACCCAGCTATCAGCCTCTCCACGTACAGTACTCTTCCGATGGAAGTCGGTCGTTGACCATGTTGACCACGCCGCGCCGAGAGCACCAGGGCGGTGGACGACGACGAGGACTAGGAAGGGGACGACTCGGAGCCGGGGAAGACGCATGGATGCCCATGCGAAGAGGAGTACGAGGGTTCACTGGTTCGGCTGCAGTGTGAGGCTGCTGTCGCCGCAGAATAACAGGGGTTGTGGGTGAGTAGAGGGATGGCCTGGCCAGTGGTGGGAGTAGTAGGGGGCAGTGAGGCCTCCACGACATCACAGCCGGCCACGGGAGGCAGGAGCACGCGGCACGATCGGCGCTGGTTTGGGCGGCTGGAGCAAGAAGACTAGAGGTTGAAGAAGCACTACGGCCATTGGATAAATATCGTACGGTAACAGGAGCTAGAATCGTTCATATTGACTAAGTTGACAAAGCCCTCCGTCCCCGTCAACTTGGTAGGCCCACAAGTCAGCCTCCCACTATGCTGGGTTCCAGCTGGCAGGGGGAATATTCATTTTTTTGTGCGTAATAAGGAGGCACTTCCTTGCGTGCGAAGATAGCTGGTGGGTCCGACATGTCAGCGGGGGGCACTTTATTTCGCGAAATACAGAGGCCCTTCCGGTGGGTCCTAGATGTCAGGTGGAGGAATAATTATTTTGCACGTAATAAGGAGGCATTTCCTTGTGTGCAGCCGTGGACCCAGCTGTCAGCCTCTCCACGCACAGTCTACTTCCGATGGTGTCGTTTGTTGACCATGCCGCGCCGAGCGCATCCAAGGTGGTGGACGACAGCGAGGCCCCGGACAGCAACGAGCCGGAGATGGGAAGACGCAGGAGTAGAGTCGCAGACAGAGAGGTGTACGAGGGTTAACTGGTTCTAGTGTGATGTGGTTCGGCAATCGGTGGAGAAGAACAGGAGGTGTGGAGGGGTGGAGGGATGGCCTGGCCAACGGTGGAGTAGCGCTTCATAGTGAAGCGTGCTAAGTAGAGCTGCTAGCAGTAGGAGGCGGGAGGTGGTCCCGGCGGCGCTGGAGGAAGAAGATGAGAGATTGAAGATGGACGCCGGTCGTTGGATGTAAATCCAACGGCTAACATGTCAGAATCATTTGTTGACTAAATTGACAATGACTTGCATTGGCTTCGACCTATTGGCCCACATTTCAGCCTCCAAAAATGTGGCACGTATTCAATCCATTTTTTCAGAATTTACAGTCTTTTTTTTACGCGGTAGAATTTACAGTCAATTTGATCTTTTTTTTTGAATTACAACCATTAGCTGGGCTGGGTAAACAAATAATGTAGCGTCCATGCGGCCCGTTTATTTTATTTCCTAAAAAATTACAGCCCATTTGCACTTTCTCGAAATACACGATTTTGCTGGGCTGATTCTAATTATAATGTTGGGTTGGGCCAGCAATGTTATCAAAAAATAAAAAGGGGCTGAGCATTTTGTTATAAATATATTTAAATAATAAGTGATATTATTACATCCGTCCTTAAATTTACAGTCTTACCAAGCTTTATATAATAACATATAAAATAATTTTTTTAGAAAAACAGGGAGCATCTCCCCGGTTCCATTGCTGAGAACGAAACCACAACATATTCTGATACAACAGCTCAAAGAGCATTTTGAAAGAAAAGGTAGAAAAGCTACAAACTAGGGGGGTGGATGAACAAGTTCTCTGAATAACACAAATCACCCGAGCGGTGCCAAAGGCAGAGCGGATAGAGCACTCAAATGACACAGGGAGGGTCCAGCGAAGCCTTCATGGTCTTCAGCCGAGGGGCCGTGTCAGCCTGCGGTGACCAGTAAGCAAGCGGAGACACCGGGCTGGAAGGCATAGCATGGTGGATGTCCCTCTTTTTCGACGCCAGGTGCCCATCATCTTCATCAGAGATCTTGAGACGAGCCCACGGGTCCAGCCCCAGAGCAGGTCGAGCCTTGTTCAGCCACAAGTGATCGCCGACGGTTTCTGGAGGGATCTTGTTAGGGTTTCCACGAAGCTCATCAACTTGTCCTTGTCCGATCCGAAGGAGAGAATCGCCCAGTTCCTCCCCATGTTCCTGATCAACCTCAAGACCTGCGGAATGGAAATCCAGGAGGTGTTACTGAAAATCATAGCATTTCTATATTTCTAGAGGCGCCAAAGGACAACTGAGCTAACAGTGTTTAAAACTGAGCACTTTTTGGTAGCAATCTAGAATCTGGCGACAGATTCAAAGGATGAGCCAATCTGACTAGAGAAATATTCCTCAATGTGGGCCCAGAGATGTTTAGCAACTATACATTCAAAAATAGGTGAGAATAAGACTCTTGTTCCAAGCAGTAAACACAATCAAGGGGTTTGATGATGTGTCTCTTCCTAAGGTTATCCCTAGTCATAAATTTGTTTTTGGAGAGAAGCCAGAGAAATACATGAATTTTAGGGGGAACTCTCAATTTCCAGACAACAGGGATAAACACGGGTTGAACCCCTCTAAAATTGATAACATGATAGAGGGAGCTGGAGGAATACTTCCCCTTATTGTCCACCTACCAAATCAGGGCATTCGGCTCGGCAGTAAACGTAATGCTTTTGGCAATTTCCTCTAACTGGAACCATTGTTCCATGAGACTATCACTAAAGTTCCTTCTAAAAGAGAGTTTTAGGCATTGACCGTCCCAAACTTCATTGACACTCTTGTTAAGCTCATTGCGGACAGAGTAAATAGGCCAAAATTGGACTGCTAGGGGGGATGTGCCAAACCAAGTATCTTCCCAGAACCTGGTTCTGCTCCCATCCCCTATGTTCCATCTGTAGCCAAATTTCATAGCATGCATAATAGATTTTAATCCTTTCCAGAATCTAGAGGTCTTAGGGTTGGAGGAAGGGACAAAAATATTAGGTTTATTTCCTAGGTATTTATGGGCAACAAGAAGCTTCCAGGGTTTCAGATCTTCCTCATAGGATCTTTTAATCCAAGACCCTAGAAGACAGATGTTAATTTCTTGGAGGTTAGGTATGCCTAGGCCTCCAAAATCTTTTTTCATAGAGACTAGGGCCCAATTAGCAAGGTGTAGCTTCCTATTTCCCTCAAAATCATTCCACAAGCAATGAAACATCTGAGAATTAATGAGGTTCACTGCCCATTTAGGGAACTTGAAGAAGGAGAGGAGATACACTGGAATGCTAGCCAAACAAGCTTGTATGAGGATCAATCTACCTCTGTAAGAGAGAAGTTTGCCCCTCCACCCAGCAATCCTTTTAATGATTTTATCCAGAAGGGGTTGGATATCCTCTCTCCTCAGTTTATCATAGTGGAGAGGGATACCTAGGTACTTAATGGGGAAGTTACCTTTATTACAGACTAGAATAGAGAGGAAGTCAACTAACTCCTGATCATCCATGTTGATAGGGATGAGTTCACTTTTAGAGTAGTTGATTCTCATGCCTGAGACTTGTTCAAACCAGGTTAGAACAGTTTTCAGATTGCTAGCATGTGTGGAGTCATTGTCTAAGAAAAGGATGGTATCATCTGCATATTGAAGGCAGATGATGCCACCAGGGCAGACCTCAGGACAGAGCCCTGCAATCAGACTATGATCAGCAGCTTTGCTCAGCATTTTAGTAAGAACGTCCACTACTAAATTAAACAAAAGCGGGGAGATGGGGTCACCTTGCCTAAGGCCTTTACCAGCAAGGAAAAAAATCACTTTCACAGTTATTTAACTTGACCCCAACAGACCCCCCATGAGTAAGTTGCTGGATCCAACTCTCCTCTATGAAAGGCTTGGAAAAGATCTAAGAGATCATTTTTCACCAAGTCCCAAAAATGCTGGTAAAACAAGAAGGGAATCCCATCAGGACCAGGAGCCCCATCAGGATAAGAGCTAAAAATGGCTTCCTTCACCTCTGTCTCTGAAAAAGGGGCTTCTAGCAGCTCATTTTCAGCAGGAGAGACTTTTTCAGAAGCAGAGAAAAAAAATTTGTAGAGAGAACCCAGAAGGGTTTTCTTTCTTAAACATGTCTTTGTAGAAGTAACTAGCCACTTTCAGCATCTCATCTACCTCAGTAACAGGGCCATTAGGGCCATCAAGGGAGTGAATGAGGGTTTTTCTCCTCCTCTGGTTAGCTACTGCATGGAAGTAAGCAGTATTTCTATCACCCTCCTTAATGTTCCTATCTCTAGACCTTTTTTTGGCTTTGATTTCTTTTTGAAGCCAAATTTTCTTGAGCTCTCCATGGATAAAGTTTAATCTATTAGTCTTAGCCTCAGAGAGGTCAGTGGTTTCTGCCTTAATATCTAGAGAATCAAACTCAAGGAGGAGAAGCCTTTTGTATTTTTTAAGATTAGCTTCCTCATTGGAGTTCCACCCTTTGGTATTTCTTCTAAATCTCCTGATTTTGATCTGCCAATTTTCTAGGGGGCAGCTGCTCCCAGTAGGCTCATTCCAGATTTTCCTGACTAGCTCAGTAAAATCTTCTCTAAGCAACCACCACTTTTCAAATTTAAAACTATTGCTCTTTGGAGTTTGGTTAAGACCAGAGTCCCAGAGTAAAGGAGTGTGGTCACTACCATATTTGGGCAGAGCTCTACAACTAGAAAGGGGAAAAACTATCAAATTCCGTGTCACAGAAAATTCTGTCAATGGTGGACATAATCCTGGAGCAGCACTTCCAACATATCTAGTAGAACTATGGGTTTTCCTTCTAACAGGGAAATTCTCAACTTTATGGGTAATCATTTTGCATATAAAACAACTCTTGGGCTTGACACATTTATCCAAATGATGCCATGGTTCCCCACAGTTGTAGCAGATCACCTCAGAGTATGCCATAAGGCCCGAAGCAGGGGCAGGAGCAGTTTTCTGGATGTCCTATCTCTTCTTTTGCTGATTCTTGCCTTGAGATTTCCCACTGATCTGAGAGTCAGAACCACCAGCAGATTGATCTTGGGCAATTACAGGAGCCTGCCCAGATTGTGCCCCCATTTGGGGCGGAGGTGGGCCGTACCACTGCCCAACCGGCGCTCCCCCCATTGTGATAGGGGAAATTCATTGGAGTTCCTGGTTCCTTCTCATCCTCCAGCCAGATGTTGTCTCTCAGGAAGCAGAAATAACCACTAGACAGCTCAATTGAAGCAGATTGCAAGCCTAATTTCAATCTTCTGCAGGTTTGGGGGAGAGGTATGGTAGGGGATCCACCTGCTCCGGCTCCGGTGGCGTGCTGGTGGGCAGGAGTCTAGTCAAGCATTCCCATCTCACAGCACGGCATGGATCTCCTGAATTCACTTCTCCTTTCGCCCATCGAACGAACGCAATCGGCGGCTCACTGGGGTGGGGCATCCTGTGCTTCTCCGAGAAATCTCCTTCGAAGTAGATCCGCAGGGCTAGATCCAGCAGCTCCCAATCCACATGATCCTTGCACATCCGAGCATACCTGCGCGAGTGAGAGAACAGATTCGGTCCCTCCTTGGCTTCCTCCCTCGCAGCTTCCTCCTCTGCTTCCCTCCATTCGCGCGTGCACTGGGTCCAGGAGAGAGCGTCATCGCGGATCCGCATAGCCCGCTCCCTCCATCTGCTCCCTCGAGTCTCCCGCAGCACCGTCGGCGCGACGAAGTCGAGCGGCTGGAGCATCCGCGGGAAGGCTTTGTAGACATGTGGGAGATGCATCTTGTACATCTGCCTGTCTTCCAGCCATTCCCCCGTGGATATGGCCGGCGACTCCATGGGGCGTGCGAGCGGACTTGCTGAGGGGGGCAGGCGCGCGGCGGCGAGGGTGGAGGTAGTGGCGGGGGCGGCGGGGAGGGTGGAGGTGGTGGCGGGGGCGAAGGGGATCGCGAGAGCGGTCATCTATTTGCCAATTATGTGAACTAAACATTCAACATATAAAATAATTTAAACATATATAATATAGTTAGAAGGGAAACATAAGTTGGACCTGGCGTTCCTATTCTTATATAGAAAAATAGAACATACCTCTGTGTTTTCTTCAAAAAAATACATAAATTGGGCTGCCAAAAATAAAACCTCGGATGGGAGGTCCATAGGCCGGACGATACATGACGGCCCTAAGAAAATACAAACAGGCCTATGGACCTCCCATCCGAGGACGTGGGCTGCGCATGTTAAAAATGAAAGCCTAGACGGGGCAGCCCAAAACCACGTCCAACACTTGCCAAAACTCCGTCCCTCGTTTTCTCTGTGTTTCACACACTCGACATTGTGTGGGCATTTTGACTGTGCATCATATGAAGATGTGCTATGCATGAATGTTGATCAACATGATGTTAACTGGCTGGTAGTTCCATTTTTGACCATGAATAAAACTTCCAACATGATGTTAACCCTGTTTGAAAAGGCCGTGTTAATATAAATGCTCTGCCTCTAAAAGTTGCAGTTTCTTATCTGAAACTGAAACTTGCAGTTTCTTCTCTGAGAATCACATTGTCTGCACTTTTATACTCCTATGAAACTACAT
Organism: Triticum urartu; assembly: GCF_003073215.2. NCBI lineage: Eukaryota > Viridiplantae > Streptophyta > Magnoliopsida > Poales > Poaceae > Triticum > Triticum urartu. Next base: position 301,695,423 of record NC_053026.1, read on the forward strand.
TTTTTAAGTGCTAAAAATAGATATCTAGAATTCATAAAATACTTCATATGCTCAATACTGCAAATCTGAAATTCAAAAGACATTCATATCTGAAAGTACTCTCAAAATACACAACACAAAACACAATTCACAACCTGCAAATACTGACAACCCTAAGCTCCTCCTGACAATTCACAACCTGCCCGAGTATTGGGCTGGGGGGCAGCCCCCCCTATTCCTCGGCGGCAGACAGCCGCCCCGTGAGACGATGTGAACGACGAGGGAGACGATGGTGGGGATGCATCGTCGGGCCAACTGCTTTTCTCCTCTTGCAGTTGGGTTCGGTCGACGAAGACTCCACCGGCTCGCTCTGGCAGGACACCCTCACAAACGGCACCCTGTAGATGCTCAATCCTTCAATCTCTGGTGGATGCTCCATCTGGGATCGATACTCCCACCACCGCTCCCTCACGATCGGATTCGGTGAATCTGTTTGCTCCATGGCCCAAAGGAGCAGCTCTATGTACTCCGGCGCGACTCCCTCCGGGAGTATCGCCGCCATTTCACTCTGTTGCAGATATTTGGCCATGGATGTCACCGTCGCCGCTAGTTGGTCCTTGTTTCAAACCTAGACTGTATCTCCAACATCCTAGCTAGCTTCACAGGGTCGCCGTCTGCGATCCTCATGTATCGGTTGTACTCCTCCATCGATCTACTTCTCCACAACACCTTCACTCGCCGGCGGTGGTTTTTGAATGGAAGAGGAGAGGAGCAGCCCTGGTTTTGGATTAGAACAGGAGAGGAGCGATGCTAGTTTTGGACTGGAACAGGAGAGGAGGGGCGGTGGTTTTGAAATGGAAGAGGAGAGGAGCGGCGCTGCATTTAGATTGGAACAGGAGATGAGCGGCGGTGGTTTAAGAGGAGAAGAGCGGAAGAGCGGCGCTGGTCTTGAAAGTATTGTTTTGTTGTTTCGCGTATTTTGGGTCAAAGTTTGACCACGTACTGTATTTGACAAGCAAAATGTGAATGCATATCACCAAATTGATTTTGATTTTGATCCAGTCAGAGCGCACCGGCCCTCTCGTCCAATCCTAAATCGCTGCCGCACGCTCCTCTCCCTCTTCTCCATTGCAAAACCACCTCCTCTCCTCTACACCATATCCATTCCAAAACCACCGTCTCGCCTCTCCCTCTTGTCTATTTCTAGACGCTTTGCTCCATGGCGCGGGCGCAATTCATGGATTCAAAATTAGTATACTGTATACTATTTAAAAGTCGAGGGTAGGGCTTTTCCTGCGCGGTAGGCAGCGGGGCAATTCCGCCTAGTCGGTTCGACAGAGACGCGAGAAGACGAGGGAGTAGGCTGCTGCAAACGTAGGGCTGTGTGATTTGACAGCGAGTTACTGTTGGACAGGTGGGGCCCCGTGATTTGACTTGCCATTATCATTTTAACTACGGCGCTACGACCGGCGTGAGTCTCCCAGATTCCTGACCACCTCCATACAGGTGCCTCTTCCAATGCTCCACCATGTAGTAGAGGCTGGCTCTTGCATGAGAGCCCACTTCTCCACTTTTTCCTTGCCTCTCTTTCCTCCACATATGCAAAAATGTCATGTAAAGCGCACTATTGTACTTACTTTTACTTGCTCCTACAGGTGCTTAAGCTTGCCACATAAGCATAAAGTCTGATGTGGCAAGTTAATCAAGAAGAGAGAGACTAGTTTGGTGACCCAAGGAAGAAACGGTGCTAAGCGCGTGTACCTAGGTGAAAAGACAATTTTGAGTCTATAGCTAACTAAATGAAGCAAACTTAGCAACACCATTTCATTGGAAGAGGCCACTCCTTGGCAAATGCAATAAATACACGCGCTTAGCACCGTTTCTTCCTTGAGTACGAAGAAAGAGATTGAGAGGAGTAAAAAAATACACTTATAGCCAACCTTGTTGTAGTATGAGTGACTAAGTGATGACTACGTATGACATGCCAACATCAGATAGCCTAACGCACTGTGTTAAATCTCCAAGGGCGCGACTGCGCGAGTGACGCGACGGTCGTGGTAGGCGCGACCATGATACGGGCTGCTGGCAGCCCTTGGATCTGAGATCAGACGGTCGCATGCTAAGTTGCTGAAAATTTGCAGAATAACCCTCCAGGATAGGATATTCACCCATAGGTCTAGAATCACGCCATGCAACCATTCGATCTCAGATCCAAGGGCTCTCGGAAGCCCGTATCATGGGAGAATGGAAAGCCACTACCCTGCCATTCGCACGCTGGTAGTTCGCTCCTACTCGTCCCCGCACGTCCTTCAATACTACGGCGGTTCGCTCCTAGTCGCCCCGTCCATTCACATTACGGCAATTCCACTAATCCTAACCCTCCTCCCAAATCCATGGCGCCCCAAATCTTCATGATCGGCGGTGAGTACAAGGTTAGAACCATCATCGGCGATGAGTTCAACGTCATCTACACCCGTTCTTCCGCGACGGTGAAAGGATGCCTTTCTCGCTTCAGACGCATGTTCGAAGACTTAGATGATGAGTGGGTCGCTGGGCTAGATGTTGAGTACACCACAGTCCTGGGACGAGAGAAGGATCTAAAGGACGAAGAGAGGAAGAAGCCCGCCGTGATCTAGGTTTGCGTGCATGACTTATGCTTGGTCTACCACATATGCCATGCCGACGTTGAGTGCCAGGATTTTAAGGACTTCCTCGAGAGCAACCTAGTCAAATTCATTACTGTATACTTTGGTAACGACAAAGAAGTCCTGCATCGAATAGGTCTCGTTGTAGGCAACACCTTCAACCTCTAGAAGAATCAGCTGGTGTCCTCTCGTCAACCTTCAATGCTGACCCTGGCAGGAGCCATGGTTCATCCTTCGTACGGTAAACTGGAGAAACCTCATTACACGTTTCATCATCGTGCATGGCAGCGGAATTTACTAGATATAGACCACATCCACTACGCTGCAATGGATGGCTACCTTTGCTTCAATATCTACAAGGGTTGGATGAAGATCAACAACCAAGTCTGTGGTTCAAGCAAAGAAGTATCGGCCAAGAGGAACATGGACAAGGACGAAGTCGAGGACGTGGACGAGGACTCCGAGTAAGGTGGCAGTGTCGTTGCTCATGGTGGTTCTGATGCAGTGTCTATCGGAATAGTTGCAAAGTTTAATTTCAGGTGTGCTTAATTTAATTTGAGGGGTGTGTTGTGCTGAGCCCCCAGCAGAACTATGTTATGTTTCTTCTCGTTACTTTAACTCTTCAGTACGTACATACTAGTATTTCTTACATTTCATCTTTTAGTTGGTATAGTACTACCACTCGTTTCTTCACATTATATACGTACAATATTATGGCCAACATCATATAGCCAGCAGTTTAGTTGTCAAAGAATTTCAGGGTGCTTAGTTTTGTCAAAGAATTCCAGGATGCTTAGAGGGTGCTTGGATCAGAGGGACTTATTTTAGTCTGACAAAAAATAGTCGCTTTAAGAGGCTAAAGTTCCAAGCACCCCTGACTAAAGAGGGGCTAAAACTAGTCTTGAGACTAAATTTTTTTAGTCAGGGGTACCCCTACTAAAATGTGGATTAGTCCTCTCTCTACTCATTTAACTCCTCTCCTTTAACACAGGCGAGTTCTGGATTGGAGGGTTTGGAGGATAATAAATGCTCACTAACTTGATTTTAGCCTTTTTAGTATTTGGATCCAAGCATGGGTGAGGCTAGCATGTTTTAGTCCCACTACTTTTAGTCATGGGACTAAAACGTATCCAAGCACTCTCTTAGTTTTATTTAAGGGGTGGGTTGTGCTGGACACCATTATTGTGACTAGCCTTTTTAATAGTACTATATGCATAATTTGGCGACGAGCGCTCTCTATATGTACCACCTTTTTTTTAATTTCAAGTTTTTCTGCATGGCGCAATCCATTGATACAACTGTTGTACAAAAGTATACATTTTTTAAAAGGCTAGAGGGCGGGGCAGTCTAGCTTGGTCGGTTTCACGAGAGGCGAGGGCCTTTGTGATTTGACGGCTCATTACTGCTGGAAGGCGGGGCCTTGTGATTTGACTGCTCGTATAAATGCGCCGACGACCTGATCGAGGAGGAGCAAAGACCGTGCGGTATACTCAAGTTTTCCACTGGAGTAGTACTGCGACGGAGGAGCACGAAACACGGCAGCCTAGTGCCATATGGCGATAAAAATGATCTAATTTGCTAGTCATCTCATTATTAGCATTGTTCTATTCATTCCCTAAAAAAACATTGTTCTATTCATGCCTCGCAAAGAACATGACACGTGCGGTGAAACACCCGAAGCAAAAGATGAAACACAGGAGCAAAAGAAGAAGGAAGATTATCACCCCAAATGATCTAATTCGCCACGGAGTCGTAACTGCTTCTTCATCGCCTCCACGACCTCCATCTCCTTGCGCGTCTCCTCCGCCATCTTCATCATTGTGTCCATGACGCGACATTTCTTGACGTGAGCCTTCATCATCTGTTCGACGGCCATATTACGCACCTTGACAGAAGCCGGGTGCTCGATGCGGAGCTTCGCCAACTCTTCCTTCTGTTCCATGGCGAGGGTCTGCATCATCTTCATCGAGGAACTACTATTCTCATGCAGCTTCTTCCAGCCGGCGTTCTTCTCCTTCAACAGGTCGATCTCGTGGCAGAGCATCGCATTGTCCTCCAGAAGTCGCAGGATTTCACCGGTCGCCTTCTTCTCCGCGGCAATGCTCTTCTTCAGCAGCATCACAAAGCCGACGGTCAACTCCCCCTGCTGATTGAGCTCAGCGGGCATGTCGTCGAGGCTCTCCTTCAGCAACTCCATCAAGCCTTGGATGAACTTCTTCTGCTTATTGAGCTGATCGGGCATGCCGTCGAGGGATAATGACTCCAGCTTCGCCGGCTCAGCATGTTCGCCTCCGCGGCTAGGGCGCTCCTGGGAGCCATCGCCTGCCCGTGAGAGATCTTTCGAGGTCTCTGCGTGGCGGCAAGCCCTCTTTTTTTCCACAGCCTTGGTTGCCGCTCCCTTGTTACGAGTAGTTCTCGACCTAGAGCTCTGCTCACCGGCCATGGCAACGACGGACGAAGAAGAAGCACTTATGAGGAGGAAAGGTAGAGTGATTTTCGGTTAGGTAGTTCCCCTTTTTATAACCTAAGTACTAGCACTAGTACTAATACCTGCATAGTGGGAACACGTTCAGGTTTGGTACGTACTACTAGTAGGTGTGAGCAGGCTTTCTAATGTGATGGAAACAAGGTAAAGATTAATTTATGGTTTTGGTTTTGAGGCCCGAAACGGCTCCCGATGAGTTTAACGGAACATAAATTTCAAGTACTACTACACTGCTCAAATGCGTAAATATTATGTTACTGTCAAAAATTGGCACAAAATATGAAGGAGACCAATGGAAGTACTACTAGCAACCCACGATTTAACTACTCGCATGCGCGCAGTGGAGTAATAATGTCTTTCTTCCACCCTCACGTCCACTCAATTTGCATGCGCTGTATTAATTGACCATCAATGAAGTGAACGACTTTACACGCGTCAAATTATCACATGGGGTGGATCTTGGTACAAAATTGCGTTCGCCCGTGTACCCGCGTGTGCATGCGAGGAATGAGTGCATGCATGGCGTGCGTGCACATCTTCGCTTCATGCATGTACCGCCAGTATGGCTCAGGGAGGATGAGTACATTCTTGTGGAACCAGCAGCACGTCACTGTGATCAATCCACGCAAGGAGGTCGCGACAACGCCTACACATGTGCCACGTGGCTTCATGAACTGTAAGAGAGACACTGTGTAGCGTGCCATTGGTATTCTAATTTACGTGTTTTGCACATACTCGAAGTACTAGTAAGGTACACGTGCATTGCACACATCAAATTTTGCAACCAAATTATGAATAAATACCACACTATAGCATGTAAGCTCTGAGTCATATATGCCTGATGTAGCCCTTCGTTTAATTCTTATAGTTCATCTCATTCAAAATCAATTAGTTTTTATAAAAAATCTAAGAACGCGGGAATAGGAAAAACATGGGATTATAGTGAAATGTCGTCTTGAATCCTACAGGATTGTACGAGTGTTTGATTGTGCATAGAAAAAACGCAGAATTCTTTCAAAGAGGTTTGAGTGGATGGGATGTTTCCTATGAAATCTAGTGCAAATGAATCATATGGAAAAATTCCTATGGTTTACAATCCTACGAATCAAACAACCAAGATAGGAAAAATTCCTAATGATTAGAATCCTCCAAAATTCCTTTGAGAATCCTTTGAATCAAATAAGCCCTTAATCTATTTTATGATTCATGGAATTGTGCATTGTAAAGCATAAAGTAAAAACAAATAATGGCAATTCAACTAGAAAAAAGTTTGGGCAGTTATGATACGGAAGATTCTAGAACAAAAGAGAACCACTGTTGTTTTGAGGTTTGTGCATTATGCTTAAGTTCAACCATGGAGTCTGCTAGATTGTACATGTGGCAAAATCCGGTGGGGGGCTAGAAGATGGTGCGAGGGGCCGAGTGGAGGGAGACTATGAAGGAATGCACAAGTGTGAGATCGATATTTAGAGAGAGAGGGCGAACACGTGCGCTGATGCGCGCAGTGGCGGAGTCATGAAAAATAAATGAGCTAGGGGGCCAAGAATTGCTAATCCTTTACGAGGGGGGTCAATTCATGAACTTAAACCATTTTTAGCAGCAATTGTCTAATGATCACATTCATATTAGCCTTGATATATAGTGATGTTAGGGGGGAGGGGGGCAGAGCCCTTACTGCCCCTGTCTTCGCCATTGTGCACACGTCTGAGAGATGAAGCGGAAGGCATGGATAATGAGAGGGGGACGTTGGATACATAATTAATGTGGGTGTATTAGCTATATATGTTAATCCTATATAGAGAGGTATAGATTGATCGATGTGGACGTGGGAAAGAGGGTGAGACCTCACTGGATATATCGATTGATCGGTTTGTGTGGAAAACTATGAAAGACCTAGCTATATACACACACACACATAGAGGAACATCGATCGTTGCGCATGCACGCGTGAGAGATAAAGAATGCCCGATATGATGGAGAGGGGGATGTGTGTTGGTGTGTGCCTTCATGGGAGACCGACCTGAAGAAAAAGATTGCATGCGTGCGATGGATAATACCGACTGGTAGTGTGTGTGCATGCATGCACGGGAGAAAGTTAGTGGTACAATTATAAAGAGAAGACTACTGTGTGGGTGTAAAAGAATGGCTGAATAGGTGAGGCCACAATCAATGTAAAGTTGAATTCAAATATTTGAATAAGAGATCCTGATATTTGAAACCCATGCATGCATGAATATAACGGAGATCTGCGCGGTGTGGTTTGGAAACGAGCATGTTGTAATGTATACACATTGAACAAGGTCAGTCTGATTTGAATTTGAGATACCGATGGCAGACATCATTTGGCCACATCGCATCCGTGCATGGACACACTATTCTAATTGGAGATGATGGGCGGTTTTTGCATCACATATCTATATCTATACCCCTATATATATTATATTTTATATATTTTTTATATTGTTGTGAGCAACTTTAACTCTTAAAGATGGTCGTTGGATGAGGCGAATCCGATGGTCCAAAGATGGCAAATTTGAGCACTACTGGCCGTTGGATATCATCTAGATTCCACCAGATTTCGCCACATGTATAATCTAGAAGACTCCATGGTTGAACTTAAGCATAATGCACAAACATCAAAACACAAGCACTTCTTATTTGTTCTAGAATCTTCCATATCAGAATTGCCCAAATGTTTTTCTACATGATTTGTTATTATTTGTTTTTACTTTATGTCTTACGACGCACAATTCCATGAATCTTAAAATAGATTATCTTTCTTATAAAAACTAGATGATTTTGAATGAAATGAACTATAAGAATTAAACGAACATCTACATCATGCATATATGACTCAAATCTTGCATGCTATAATGTGGTATTTGTTCATAATTTGATTGCCAAATCTCATGCGTGCAATGCACGTGTACCTTACTCTAGTCTAAATGGTGTTTGTGTGTGTTGTGCGTGTTGAGGTGAAAATTGTCTTTTTTTGGGTACACGTTAAGCTTGTTCTTCCGAAATTTCAGGCCGCGCCTTGTTATGCCGAAAATTCAAGCTAGCGTCTCTGTCTATCGTGCTGCAAAAGTCCCGCCTCTTCAACCCGCGCCTTGTTAGCCCGAAATATTTAAGATATATCTTTGTCTCGTTGTGCTCCGACAACTCCCTCCATCTCAACCCACGCCTTGCTATTCCGAAATTACAACGCGCGCGAAAACTCCCACCTCCTGTGAAATCCCGACTTGTGAAATGCCCGTGGTACCCCTGAACTGAAAGAACCGCCTCAAATCGGTGGGGGTACTTTCGTAACTTACCCCACATTTCGGAAAAGCGCGTCTCTAAGCCATGGTTCCCCACTGCCATCCCATCCGCCCACCCATTCGTACACCGAGGCCGCGAAAACCCGCGACGAAACCCCACACCCTGCTCCGTCCACCACCCAGCCGGAGCCTCTTCCCCAACGACGTCGTCCACAGCAACACCTCGACGTCCCTCATCCACCGTACCAGATGAGGATCCATCGTCGATCTCATCGTCCCGCCGGTTCAGCCACACCGTCCTCCACCTCCAAGGAGCTGCCCCGACGTTCCCCTCGTCTTTCGCGCCACCTCCATTCCCAAGCCGCCGTCTTCACCTGCACCACCGGAAGAGCATCATCATCACCGTTTCCTCGGATGGAGCTGCAGCCTAATCAGCACCACCAAAGAGGTTGTACACTAATCGCCACATTTTCTTCTTGATTTGATCTCACGGTGCTGCCGGCGCTCGGTCCCGAGCCGACACGGCGCGGCTCCATCCACGGTGGCGTTGCCGGCCACTTCCTCCACGGCGTCGCTTCCTCGGCGGCGACGTCCACATCAGTAGGACCTGCTGCTGCTTTAGCTCTCGCTCGCGCTGCTGCTCTGCTCTTGCTCTCGGTCCCCTGCCTGGTTTGCTCTTGCTCGCGCTGCTGCTCTCGCTCTTGCTCTTGCTTGCTATGCTGCTCCGATTTAGCTACACTTCACTCCGATGCCGCCGGGGTGAAGGAAGAACCAGCCGCAGCGGGGAGGGGGGCTCGCCGGAGAGGTACCCCACTATCTATCTTAGGGTTCAGGATGGGGGCGGTGGTCATCGGCGGTGGCGGGGCGTTGGCGGGGCGATGGCGTGGGGATCGCCGGAGAAAAAGCTCGGCACAGGGGGCCTAGAGGGGGGGGGGGGGGGGGGGGGGGGCCGGGGGGGGGGGGGTGTTTGGGGGGGGGGCGGGGCGGCGCACCGCCGGCCGCGGGCGGCGGGGGGCTGCTGTTTGGCCGGCTCAGGGGGTGGAGGTTGAAGATGAACCGTAGGCCCTTGATTTCGTATCCAACAGCTGCAAAATCGACTGACCAGAGATGAAAAAGTCAGTCGGCCGACGTGTAGCCTCGCCTTGCTAGTGCGTTCAGTTTCGATAGCAAAATTCAGTTTCGACAGTTAAGTTCAGTTTCGATAGTTAAGTTCAGTTTCGACAGTTAAATTCAGTTTCGACAGTTAAATTCAGTTTCGACAGTTAAGTTCAGAGATGAGTGGCTGATGTATTTTACATCTAGACTTTGTGTTTATGTATTTTACGTCATGTATTGGAGATGCTATTAGAATTCCACTCAGGTTAACGTTGTTCGTTGACTCTCTTGTCCTGCTTCAGCCTCGGCGTCGTACAACTCACCAGAGCTGCTCTAATGACGAAACCCTCCATCACAGCGGAGCAGTACCTCGGGCTCCATCTCCAGACGCCTAAGATCTTCTTCCCCTCCTCCGACAGCCAAGTCAGCCGGAGCATCCTCATCGGCCAACCCAATCACGCTGAGATTGACATGGCTTCACCAAAGAGGTTGTACACTTGTTGCATCTCTTTTTTACTCTACATGTTATATATATTATCCACTGAGCACTCGTAGTAACGGGAAATACGATTATTTTATCCTACTATATGACAAGCAGTGATGTACCAGGCAACTTAGCTATCCGTGATGGACTCTCTTGAACGCCATCATTATTTATCTCTGCGCGTTTGAGCTGTGCATTTGTCGATGGGCCTGGGAGTTGAGCTAGTATGGCAGTGGCCTGGGTCCAAAGTAATAGAAGTAGCACACAAATATTTTTTAGTGTAGGATTTTCCTTGCTCAAGCCTGCCTACTAGAATCGCTAGTGCTTGAAAGGAAAAGTGAATGAAAAACATCGGAATTGGAAAGTTTCCTATGGTACTACTTTTCATGAATTTGGTGCAAAGGAATGGAGGAAAGGAAAATTGTAGGATTTGTTCCTTTAGTGTCTCCTTGAAAGAAAAACCGTAGGAATTCTAATTTCCACTTCTCCTCCTTTTCATATTCCTATTCATCAAGCACAAGACTAAGAGATAGTAGCATAATAACATTATAACCGTACATTTTCTTGTGGTTTGACTTAATCTCACCATGCTTTTTTGCATCCTGTGATCTTCCAATTGTTGTGAATCAAACACCCAGATTGGCAGAAATCCTGTGTTTTTAAATTCTCTGTTTTGCACGTGCATTCCTATCCTATTCCTGTCTATTTCCTATCCCTGCATTGTTAGAATCCTTAAATTCAAACAAGCCCTTACTCAATTACTTCTGTTACAGATTTGTGTCAAAGAAAACCTTGTGTGGTTTGTCCTGCTCCTGCGGCGCTGTGTTCCACCCCAGCTCAGCTGCTCCAACGATGGAAGGGTTCACCATAGCAGGGATCCGCTCTCCAGACTGTCTTTCGCCACCTCAGATCTTCTTCCCCGCTGCCGGAAGCCCCGGCAACTGTATTACCATCATCAACTGAGCAGATGACCTTGAGGACTACACGGGTCCGCAAGAGAGGTCGCACTCTTCTGTGTCTGCTTACGTTGTGCGTCGCTTAATATGATGACATGCTACATTATCATCGTGTTCACCTATTAGACTCCGAGTCAGGTCCAAACTAATGCTGAAACTTGAGTTTTTAAATGGTTGTGGGGTACATATTGGGGCAGCAATCAGTACTATCTGTTACTATCTAGTTAATCTCTGGTGTCTACTATGAGTTTCATGTTGGGTGCAAACAAACATTAAAGGAGCCATTATCTATATTTTTTAACTAAAGCTATTATCTGCCTGCTATCATTGGTTTTGGGTCTATCCACAGTTTGCTACCATCACTCTGGATTTGTGCATGCACTCCTTACATAATCTCACTATGTTTTATTCCTATGCATGCCAGTTATTGTACACAATGGAACTGATCATGTAGAGCAAAAGAGACGAACCTTGCGTGGCAATAAAATTTCATGCAGACGTCGTTCCATGGTGGGCGCAAAGGCAGCCCCCCTCCACCCATTTGGGATCGTAATCAAGAGGAAGATAACTGTTATGAGGGGGATTCAGAAGGAGAAGACCACTCCTATTTACCCCATGAGGTCTTCGCTCTAACTTGGCATGCTGATGTTGGTAATATCATGCATATGGTGCCTTGCATTGCTTACTGTATACATTAAAGATGTCATCTGCTTAGTTTAGACATGCTTTGTGTCAATGCCATCTGTTTATATCTTTTAGAGCACGGTGGTGGTTCTATTTTATAGAAATAATTGATCTCTCATGCTTCACTTATATCATTTTGAGAGTCCTTTAGAACAGCATGGTAATTTACTTTGGTTATAAATTTTAAATGCTAAGAGAAGTTGGATGCTTGATAGTTGTTTTGAGATATAAAGGTGGTAATATTAGAGGTGTGCTAGTTGAGTAATTGTGAAATTGATGAATACTTGTGTTGAAGTTGGCAAGTCCCGTAGCATGCACGTATGGTAAACGTTGTGTGACAAATTTGAAGCATGGGGTGTTCTTTGATTGCTTTTCTTATGAGTGGCGGTCGGGGATGAGCGATTGTCTTTTCCTACCAATCTATCCCCCTAGGGGCATGCGTAGTAGTACTTTGCTTCGAGGGCTAATAAACTTTTGCAATAAGTATATGAGTTCTTTATGACTAATGTTGAGTCCATGGATTATACACACTCACCCTTCCATCATTGCTAGCCTCTTCGGTACCGTGCATTGCCCTTTCTCACCTTGAGAGTTGGTGCAAACTTTGTCGGTGCATCCAAACCCTGTGATATGATACGCTCTATCACACATAAGCCTCCTTATATCTTCCTCAAAATAGCCACCATACCTACCTATTATGGCATTTCCATAGCCATTCCGAGATATATTGCCATGCAACTTTCCAATGTTCCATTTATTATGACACACTCCATCATTGTCATATTGCTTTGCATGATCATGTAGTTGACATCGTAGTTGTGGCAAAGCCACCATTCATAATTCTTTCATACATGTCACTCTTGATTCATTGCACATCCCAGTACACCACCGGAGGCATTCATATAGAGTCATATTTTGTTCTAAGTATCGAGTTGTAATTCTTGAGTTGTAAGTAAATAAAAGTGTGATGGTCATCATTATTAGAGCATTGTCCCATGTGAGGAAAGGATGATGGAGACTATGATTCCCCCACAAGTCGGGATGAGACTCCGGATGAAAAATAAAATAAAAATAAAAAGAGGCCATAAAAAAAGAGAAGGCCCCCCCCCCAAAAAAACAAAAAAAATGAGAGAAAAAGAGAGAAGGGGCAATGCTACTATCCTTTTACCACACTTGTGCTTCAAAGTAGCACCATGATCTTCATGATAGAGAGTCTCCTATGTTGTCACTTTCATATACTAGCGGGAATGTTTCATTATAGAACCTGGCTTGTATATTCCATGGGCTTCCTCAAATGCCCTAGGTCTTCGTGAGCAAGCAAGTTGGATGCACACCCACTTAGTTTCTTTGATGAGCTTTCACATATTTATAGCTCTAGTGCATCTGTTGCATGGCAATCCCTACTCCTCGCATTGACATCAATCAGTGGGCATCTCCATAGCCCATTGATAGCCACGTCAATGTGAGACTTTCTCATTTTTGGTCTTCTCACATAACCCCTATCATCATACTCTATTCCACCCATAGTGCTAGGTCCATGGCTTGCGCTCATGTATTGCGTAAGGGTTGAAAAGGCTGAAGCGCGTTAAAAAGTATGAACAAATTGCTCGGCTTGTCATCGGGGTTGTGCATGATGGGAGCATTTTGTGTGACGAAAATGAAGCATGGCCAAACTATATGATTTTGTAGGGATAAGCTTTCTTTGGCTATGCTATTTTGACAAGACATAATTGCTTGGTTAGTATGCTTGAAGTATTATTATTTTTATTTCAATAATAAACTTTTATCTTGAATCTTATGGATCTGAATATTCTTGCCACAATAAAGAGAATTACATGGATAAATATGTTAGGTAGCATTCCACATCAAAAAACTTATTTTTATCTTTTACCTGCTCGAGGACGAGCAGGAATTAAGCTTGGGGATGCTTGATACGTCTCCAACGTATCTATAATTTTTTATTGTTCCATGCTATTATATTATCAACCTTGGATGTTTTATATGCATTTATATGCTATTTTATATGATTTTGGGACTAACCTATTAACCTAGAGCCCAGTGCCAGTTTTTGTTTTTTCGTTGTTTTTGAGTATCACAGAAAAGGAAAACCAAACGGAGTCCAATTGACCTGAAACTTCACGGAACTTATTTTTGTACCAGAAGAAGACCAAGAAGTAAAAGAATTGCGCCAGAAGAGTCTCGGGCTGCCCACGAGGGTGGGGGGCGCGCCCACCCCCTGGGCGGGCCCCCCGCCTCGTGGACAGCCCGGAGACCCCCCTGACTTGTTCTCAATGCCAAAACCTCTTATATATATAGAAACTTCCATAAAGAAACCTAGATCGGGAGTTTCGCCGCCAGAAGCCTTCGTAGCCACCGAAAACCAATCTAGACCCGTTTTGGCACCCTGCCGAAGGGGGGAATTACTCTTCGGTGGGCATCTTCATCATCCCGGCGCTCTCCATGACGAGGAGGGAGTAGTTCTCCGTCGGGGCTGAGGGTGTGAACTAGTAGCTATGTGTTTGATCTCTCTCTCTCTCTCTCTCGTGTTCTTGATTCGGCACGATCTTGATGTATCGCGAGCTTTGCTATTATAGTTGGATCTTATGATGTTTCCCCCCTCTACTCTCTTGTAATGGATTGAGTTTTCCCTTTGAATTTATCTTATCAGATTGAGTCTTTAAGGATTTGAGAACACTTGATGTATGTCTTGCACGTGCTTATCTGTGGTGACAATGGGATATCATGTGATCCACTTGATGTATGTTTTGGTGATCAACTTGCGAGTTCTGTGACCTCGTGAAATTATGCATAGGGGTTGGCACACGTTTTCGTCTTGACTCTCCAGTAGAAACTTTGGGGCACTCTTTGAAGTTCTTTGTGTTGGTTGAATAGATGAATCTGAGATTGTGTGATGCATATCGTATAATCATACCCACGGATACTTGAGGTGACATTGGAGTATCTAGGTGACATTAGGGTTTTGGTTGATTTGTGTCTTAAGGTGTTATTCTAGTACGAACTCTATGACAGATCAATCAGAAAGGATAACTTTGAGGTGGCTTCGTACCCTACCATAATCTCTTCGTTTGTTCTCCGCTATTAGTGACTTTGGAGTGACTCTTTGTTGCATGTTGAGGGATAGTTATATGATCCAATTATGTTATTATTGTTGAGAGAACTTGCACTAGTGAAAGTATGAACCGTAGGCCTTGTTTCCTAGCATTGCAATACCGTTTGTGCTCACTTTTATCATCAGTTACCTTTCTGTTTTTATATTTTCAGATTACAAAAACCCATATCTACCATCATTATTGCACTTGTATCACCATCTCTTCGTCGAACTAGTGCACCTATACAATTTACCATTGTATTGGGTGTGTTGGGGACACAAGAGACTCTTTGTTATTTGGTTGCAGGGTTGCTTGAGAGAGACCATCTTCATCCTATGCCTCCCACGGATTGATAAACCTTAGGTCATCCACTTGAGGGAAATTTGCTACTATCCTACAAACCTCTGCACTTGGAGGCCCAACAACGTCTACAAGAAGAAGGTTGTGTAGTAGACATCAAGCTCTTTTCTGGCGCCGTTGCCGGGGAGGTTAGCGCTTGAGGGTATATCTTTAGATCTTGCAATCGAATCTTTTAGTTTCTTGGTTTATCACTAGTTTAGTCTATAAAATAAAACTACAAAAAATGGAATTAAGGGTACCTCATATGCTTCATCTCTTTAATGTCTTTCGTGAAAATAAGGATTCCGATAATTGTGCCAAAGTGTTAGAAGAAGAATGTATTAAAATGTTTTGGCACGAAATATTTGGATGATGAGCATGATTGCAATGATGTTAGTATGAATTCTGATGTCAATACTGATGACACGCATAAGCATCGAAACAATGGTGACAATACTGATGATATGCCGGTCAATGCTGGATTCAGTGGCCCCAAGTCCGGTCAGCGGAAGAAGCCATATAAAAGGAATAATCAGGGATCTTCTAGCTTGGACCGGGCACTCGATCGTCCATGTCAGATCCATGACACCCCTGACAAACCATCCAATCATACCCACCGGAGCTGTTGGGTCTTTAAACAGGCCGGCAAGTTAAATGCCGAAGACAAGGAGAAGGGGTCGCAAAGCGAGAATGATGACGAGGAGCCCCGTCCGCCGAACATAGGGGGACAGAAGAAGTTTCCCCGTAGGTCAAAACGGTGAACATGATATACGTTACCCATATCCTCAAGAGGGTGCGCAAACGTGCGCTCAGGGACGTCTATGAGATAGAGCTAGTCGCCCCAAAATTCAACCCATGGTCGTCCTGTTCGATCACCTTCGATCGCAAGGACCATCCGACCAGTATCCGTCATGGCGGTTCAACCGCACTCGTCCTCGACCCAATCATTGATGGATTCCACCTTACACGCGTCCTCATGGACTGTTGAAGCAGCCTCAACCTACTCTATCAGGACACAGTCTACAAAACGGGCATCGATCCGTCAAGAATCAAGCCCACAAAAACTACCTTTAAAGGAGTAATACCAGGTGTGGAGGCCTGCTGCACAGGCTCAATTACATTGGAAGTCGTCTTCGGATCTCCGGACAACTTCCGAAGCAAGGACTTGATCTTCGATATCGCCCCTTCCGCAGTGGCTATCACGCACTATTCGGACGAACTGCATTTGCGCGATTCAATGCGATGCCACACTATGCTTATCTCAAGCTCAAGATGCCCAGACCACGCGGTGTCATCACAGTCAACGGAAGCACGGAGCGCTCCCTCCGTACTAAGGAGCACACCGCGGCCCTGGCAGCAGAAGTAAAGAGCGGCCTTAACAAGCAGAACCTTAATTCGGCGGCCATGCTCCCGGACACTGTCAAACGAGTCCGGACTACTCTGCAGTAGGACAGTCCAGCTCATCTGGAGCTCGACTAGCAATTCGGCCTCCGTCTCAGTCCCGACCAAATGGCGGCATACGTACCGCACATACATAATTACGCACTCAAAATACCATGGGCATAGACGGAGGCGTAACTTGATTGTGGTCCATCATACGGCTCCCACATATACTTTTCCTTTTCCTTTTTACCATTTTTTGGTCTCTTCTCTATAGGCCCCTCTTGACGGCCTGATCATCGGTCCTTTCGAAGGACGGATATACCAAGGTGGCAAGCGGCACAGACGTGTGGGGGAATCTCTAGATGTTCTTCTTGACGATCATTCTACCTATTTTCAGGACCCGTACGCATCTCCCCCTTGGTCTTGGCATGTTAAATAGCCTTGTTTCTTATCGCACTATTGTTATAAATACGCTTTGACGTATTAATTAAAATTATAGCAAACATAGTTTGCGGCCCAACTCATGTGGCATTGGCTTTTTACTTCATTTTATTTCGCTATTCTTATCGTGCATCCGTACACTTTGGTACGCCGTAATTCGCCAAGGGCTTTATTGCGCTCCATACTACGGCAACAAGTCCGAACACTTTTAAAGTATAGTTCGGGCCCCAAATTTAGCATTATATGCATCGGCTCCGAATCATGTCTTTGGTCAATACTTGGGTTGCTCGGCTCCTGTGCTTACTACCTTATGTTCCACTCTATCGTCTAGGGTAGTAAAGGGAGAACTACTGCAATTATGAGCTGGTTTATCCGGATGAGCACCTTAGTAGAGAAAGCCGAAAACTGACTGTCATGATGGGGCGTGAGCCGGTCAGCTCTTAGGGGGTTAAATTCTCTTGCAATTTTTTCCGCGTTATGCGACGGATCGGCCTTCACCCGATCACGTGTCTACAACACCCCAGTCCGGACTAACGAATACTAGGGGCTGCGCCTACATTTCTATTGTCAAACTCCTATGGCTAAGTGAGGGTGATAAAGCCACATAGTCCGATTGCCTGGTTCACTATGCTAAACACCCCCTTTAAGGACCAATTTCTTGGATCAAGAGTGTTTAGATTCCATCCCGAACACCCCCGTACCACCTACGTGGGGGCTGAAGCCGACGACTAGCCAACTCTCAGATTTAATAAAAATGTCCGCACAGGAGGAATTTTTTTAAATAATAAACAAGCATTATATTACATAACGGTTTTGTTTCATCAAACAAGACAAGATAACATGAATGTATTCATTCGAAGATAATGTCTTTTGAACACTGGCCCTCTACAATGCGGGATCCCTTGAGGACATCACCAAAATACGGCTCCGGCGTGCGGTGCTCCTTGCCAGCGGGCGGTCCCTCGGTCGCGAGCTTGACAGCGTCCATCTTCACCCACTGCACCTTGACACAGGCGAAGGCCATCCGCGCACCCTCGATACAGACTGACCGCTTAATGACGTCAAGCCGGGGGCAGGCATTAACCAGCCGCTTCACGAGCCCGAAGTAGCTGCTGGGTATGACTACGACATGCCATAGCCGGATTATTAAATCCTTCATGGCTAGTTCGGCCACCCTATGCAGTTCGACCAGCTGTTTTAGCTGATCGCTAAAGACCACCGGATGTTCTGGCGCAAGGTATTGTGACCAGAACAACTTCTCCGTCGAGCTCCCCTCTTCGGCTCAGAAGAACTCTGCAGCGTCAGCAACACTGCGCGGTAAATCCGCAAACGCTCCTGGAGAACTCCAAATCCGGGTTAGTAAGAGATACCTCTTCTTCACATATTTGCTCTGCATAATGAAGGCCTTACGCGCCGCAATTTTTCTGGCCTCTTGGATTTCCTAGAGGGCGCCCTGGGCTTCAACCCGGGCATCTTGTGCGCTTTGGTGGGCCTTGGCGAGTTCGTACTCTTGATCCGCAACGTTGCGCTCAAGGACTCGTATTTCTTCACGGCGTCCTGGAGCTCCTGCTAGAGCTCATCGACCCTGGCCTCAAGATTTTCGCGGGCGGCTTGTTCCTTTGCCGCTTTCTCCTCGGCCTCGGCCAACGCCTTCTTGAGGATCTCCACCTCGGTCGCTGCTCCAAACAAATATCATGGCACTATGGTCAACACAAATCATTCATCCTTTCTGAACCTACACAAGTTCATTGCATACCGTGATGGTCCTCCAGCTGTTTTTTCACACGGCTGAGCTCTTCCTCGGTCCACTCCAGACTCTGCTTCAGTCCGGATACCTCAGCAGCATGAGAGGTCGCAACTGGCAAAGAAGCCTGCTTATTCACATAGACATGTATGGTTAGTCTCCTGCGAAAATTAGTTGATCCTCTGTCCGACTCTTCTTTTAGAACACCTGACAGTGTCTCAGGGGCTACTGTCTATATTATGGCATTCCTTTTGCATAAATTTCGCTTCATACCTCAAAGCATGTTAGAAGGCTTGTGCAGGCTTCGGTCAGTCCGCTCTTTGCAGACTGAATCCTCTCAACCACTGTACCCATGAGGGTACGGTGTTCCTCAACAATGGAAGCACTTCACAGCGCTTCCAGTAGAGTATCCGGTGCCTCTGGATGGACAGAGGTCACTGGTGGAATCGGTGCACCTCCTTCTTTCGAAGGAGGCTGCTTGCCGGATTCCGGAGCCATATAGGTCTCCGGAATTATATTCGGCTGGGGGCCGGATTGGATACAGCCCCCATCGCCAGTCTCCATGGGGATTTGCTCCCCCATGTGTCCGGCGGCCGAGGGTTCACCCTCTGGCGCCACCCTGACGGCCTCCTGCGTCTCTCCCTGGCCTGGGAAAGTCCTTCGGGACAGCACCTCAGCATCATCCATGGCCTTGGGAGAAGAGGACGCCGGAAGGGATCTGCTATCCATTACCTTCGGATCCAGCGGTTTCCCCGAAGATGAGGATCGCTAGAGGTCGGAACGAGCCGGACTGCAGCGCATAATTCAACATGTTAAAATCATGAAGTAAAGGAGCTGGATATTTGTGTGCGTCTTCGAGTACTTACGATTCGGCCAGGGGCTTATCCCTGGGGCGCCACTCGGAGCTGCTATCAATGTCCCACGCAGAGTTGTCCGCGGCAGAGGCCTTCCCCTTCTTGGACGCCTCTGCCTCTAGATGTGTGGAGGCCACCCTTTTCATCCCTCCCCCTCCGGGGGAGAATCACTTTCCTCCTCCTCGTCGTCGTCATCGGTGTGGGAGGAGTGGGTCTCGGCATCTTCGGACGTGCCCTTGTGGTGGAGACCACTCCTGGTCTCCTTGGCCTTCTTCTTGGCCTTCTTCTCCGGCGCTTGGCAGGGCGCCGGAACCAGTATCTTCGTCAGAAGAGGGATTGCTGGGTCTTCGGGCAGCGGAGCCGGACACCGGTTCCGCTCTGCCATCTTTGTCCAGCCCTGAAAAAATGAATGGGGAAGCTTAGACGTCTTCCTTGAATATACAAGTAAAGGATACACCTTGAAATACGGAAAACTTACCGCACTAGCGGGATGGGCCAGGTCGTGCCCGCGGTCCTCGGTCATCGCTGGCCACGTCTCGTTGGCCATGAAGAGCACCTTCCAGATGTCTTCGTGCGTAGTGCCGAAGAACTGCTGCAAGGTCTGGTGCTTGGCTAGATTGAACTCCCATAGATGACAAGTCCAGCTTTGGCACGGAAGGATCCGACGAGCAAGCATCACATGGATCATATTGAAAAGCTTGACGTTCTTGTCCACCATGCTCCCAATGCGCATCTGAAGCGCTGTCAGCTCGTCTGACGAAGACCAGTCCAGGCCCTTCTCTAGCTAGGAGGTGAGCCGCATCGGGGCGCTGGACTGGAATTCAGGAGCCGCGGCCCAGGTGACTTCGCAGGGCTCTGTGACGTAGAACCACTGCTATTGCCACCCTTTTATGGTCTCCACGAAGGTACCTTTGGGCCATGTGACATTGGGCAGCTTGCTCACCATGGCGCCTCCGCACTCTGCGTGTTAACTGCCCACCACCTTCGGCTTCACATTGAAGATCTTTAACTACAATCCGAAGTGTGGTGGGATGCAGAGGAAGGCCTCACACACGACAATGAATGCCGAGATGTTGAGGAAGGAATTGGGGGCTAGATCGTGGAAATCTAGCACGTAGTAGAACATCAGTCCGCGGATGAATGGGTGGAGGGGGAATCCCAATCCGCGGACGAAGTGGGGGACGAATACCACCCTCTCATGGGGCTCTAGGGTGGGGATGAGCTGCCCCGTTGCTGGAAGCTGGTGGGCGATTTCTTTGGCTAAGTACCCGGCCTACCAGAGCTTGATGATGTCCTTCTCCTTGTCGGAGGAAACCATCCACTTGCCTTGTGCTCGAGATCCAGACATGGCTGGGGTGCTTGTTTTGAGGTGGAAAGGATGGAATCTTGGGCGCTGGAGCTCGAAAATGGATGGGCAGAGAGAAGGAAGGCGTGGGTGAAAGAGGTGAATCCTTATCCCTTTATAAAGGCTGTGAATATCAAGTGCCTCCCCACTTGCCGTAAAACTCGCCTACTCCCCAAGGGTCGTGTAGACGGCGTAGTTGGATTACCCACGCCCGTATTGATGAGAATCCCACAATAAGGGGACACGATCTCTGCTTTGACAAGACGTGCCAATAAAACCGCATCTTGAAACATGGAGCGGGAGGCTAAAGAAAAAAAAACGGTTCGAAGTAATGACCGGGCTGTGACGTGATGTCACACCACAAAAGTTGTCAGTGGATTGGACTCGTAAATTATTATACTCTCTGCGTGTGTGTGCGGTACTCGTTTTGCAGAGCCGAACACATTTTCTGTATTCAAATGCTGTTTTGGAGTGTTCAGAGGAGGAACCCGCCTTGCAATGCCGAAGACAATAAGCACGCCAGACACATCATCATTGAAGCCTGGTTCAGGGGCTACTGAGGGAGTCCTAGATTAAGGGGTCCTCGAGCGTCCGGCCTGTGTGACATGGGCTAGACTAATGGGCTATGAAGATACAAGACAGAAGACTCTCTCCCGTGTCCGTATGGGACTCTCCTTGGCGTGGATGGCAAGCCTGGCGATCGGATATGAAGATTCCTTTCTCTTTAACCGACTTTGTACAACCCTAGTCCCCTCTGGTGTCTATATAAACCAGAGGGTTTAGTCCGTAGAGGCAATCATAATCATACAGGCTAGAATTCTAGGGTTTTAGCCACAACGATCTCGTGGTAGATAAACTCTTGTAGTCCTCATACTCATCAATATCAATCAAGCACGACGTAGGGTATTACCTCCATCAAGAGGGCCCAAACTTGGGTAAAACATCATGTTCCCTGTCTCCTGTTACCATCGACCTTAGACCCACAGTTCAGGACCCCCTACTCGAGATCCGCTGATTTTCACACAGACAGGAACCACCTCCTGGCCGCTGCCCTCTCTCTCACCTAAGGCCCACTAAGGCCCATTACTTCCCCGGGGGGTTCCGGTAACCCCTCCGGCACTCCGATTTTCTCTGAAACTATCCGAAACACTTCCGGTGTCTGAATAACATGGTCCAATATATTAATATTTATGTCTCGACCATTTCTAGACTCCTCGTCATGTCCGTGATCTTATCCGGGACTCCGAACAATCTTACGTACATCAAATCGCATAACTCATAATACAAATCGTCATCGAACATTAAGCGTGCGGACCCTACGGGTTCGAGAACTATGTAGACGTGACCGAGACTCATCTCCGGTCAATAACCAATAGCGGAACCTGGATGCTCATATTGGTTCCTACATATTCTATGAAAATCTTTATCGGTCAAACCGCATAACAACATACGTTGTTCCCTTTGTCATCGCTATGTTACTTGCCCGAGATTCGATCGTCGGTATCATCATACCTAGTTCAATCTCGTCAACAACAAGTCTTTTTACTCCTTCTGTAATTCATCATCTCGTAACTAACTCATTAGTCACATTGCTTGCAAGTCTTATAGTGATGTGCATTATCGTGAGGGCCCATAGATACCTTTCCGACAATCGGAGTGAAAAATCCTAATCTCAATCTATGCCAACTCAACAAACACCATCGGAGACACCTGCAGAGCATCTTTATAATCACCCAATTACGTTGTGACGTTTGATAGCACACTTAGTGTTCCTCCGGTATTCGGGAGTTGCATAATCTCATAGTCATAGGAACATGTATAAGTCATGAAGAAAGCAATAGAAATAAACTGAACGATCATAGTGCTAAGCTAACGGATGGGTCTAGTCCATCACATCATTCTCTAATGATGTGATCATGTTCATCAAATGACAACACATGTCCATGGCTAGGAAACTTAACAATCTTTTATTAACGAGCTAGTCAAGTAGAGGCATACTAGGGACATTCTGTTTGTCTATGTATGCGCACATGTACTAAGTTTCTGGTTAATACAATTCTAGCATGAATAATAAACATTTATCATGATATAAGGAAATACAAATAACAACTTTATTATTGCCTCTAGGGCATATTTCCTTTAGTCTCCCACTTGCACTAGAGTCAATAATCTAGATTACACAGTAATGATTCTAACACCCATGGAGTCTTGGTGCTGATCATGTTTTGCTTGTGAGAGAGGCTTAGTCAACGGGTCTGCAACATTCAGATCCGGATGTATCTTCCAAATCTCTACGTCTCCCTCCTTGACTTAATCGTGGATGGAATTGAAGCGTCTCTTGATGTTCTTAGTTCTCTTGTGAAATCTGGATTCCTTTGCCAAGGCAATTGCACCAGTATTGTCACAAAAGATTTTCATTGGACCCGATGCACTAGGTATTACACCTAGATCGGATATGAACTCCTTCATCCAGACTCCTTCATTTGCTGCTTCCGAAGCATCTATGTATTCCGCTCACACGTAGATCCCGCCGCGACGCTCTGCTTAGAACTGCACCAACTGACAGCTCCACCATTCAATAAAAATACGTATCTGGTTTGTGACTTAGAGTCATCCAGATCAGTGTCAAAGCTTGCATCGACGTAACCATTTACGATGAGCTCTTTTGTCACCTCCATAAACGAGAAACACATCATTAGTCCTTTTTCAGGTATTTCAGGATGTTCTTGACCGCTATCCAGTGACCCACTCCTGGATTACTTTGGTACCTCCCTGCTAAACTAATAGCAAGGCACGCGTTAGGTCTGGTACACATCATTGCATACATGATAGAACCTATGACTGAGGCATAGGGAATGACTTTCATTTTCTCTCTATCTTCTGCAGTGGTCGAGCATTTAGTCTGACTCAACTTCACACCTTGTAACACAAGCAAGAACCCTTTCTTTGCTAGATCCATTTTGAACTTCTTCAAAACTTTATCAAGGTATGTGCTTTGTGAAAGTCCAATTAAGTGTCTTGATCTATCTCTATAGATCTTGATGCCCAATATATAAGCAGCTTCACCGAGGTCTTTCACTGAAAAATTCTTATTCAAGTATCCTTTTATGCTATTCAGAAATTCAGTATCATTTCCGATCAACAATATGTCATCCACATATAATATTACAAATGCTACAGAGCTCCCACTCACTTTCTTTTTAATACAGGCTTCTCGAAAAGTTTTTATAAAACCATATGCTTTGATCACACTATCAAAGCGTATATTCCAACTCCGAGATGCTTACACCATTCCATAAATGGATTGCTGTTGCTTGCACACTTTGTTAGCACCTTCTGGATCGATAAAACCTTCCGGTTGCATCATATACAACTCTTTGTCAATATATCCATTAAGGAATGCAGTTTTCACATCCATTTGCCAAATTTCATAATAATAAAATGCGGCAATTGCTAACATGATTCAGGCGGACTTCAGCATCGCTACGAGTGAGAAGGTCAAATCGTAGTCAACTCCTTGAACATGTCGAAAACCTTTCGCAACAAGTCAAGCATTGTAGACAGTAACATTACCGTAAGCGTCAGTCTTCTTCTTGAAGATCCATTTATTCTCTATGGCTTGCCGGTCATTGGGCAAGTCAACCAAAGTCCATACTTTGTTCTCATACATGGATCCCATCTCATATTCCATGTCCTCAAGCCATTTCGCAGAATCTGGGCTCATCATTGCTTCCTCATAGTTCGTAGGTTCGTCATGGTCAAGTAACATGACCTCCCGAACAGGATTACCGTACCACTCTAGTGCGGATCTTACTTTGCTTGACCTACAAGTTTCGGTAGTAACTTGATCAGAAGTGTCATGATCATCATCATTAACTTTGTCACTAATTGGTGTAGGAATCACTAGAACTGACTTCTGTGATGAACTACTTTCCAACAAGGGATAAGGTACAACTACCTCATCAAGTTCTACTTTCCTCCCACTCACTTCTTTCGAGAGAAACCCCTTCTCTAGAAAGGATCCATTCTTAGCAACGGATATGTTGCCTTCGGATCTGTGATAGAAGGTGTACCCAACAGTTTCCTCTGGGTATCCTATGAAAACACATTTCTCCGATTTGGGTTCGAGCTTATCAGGTTGAAGCTTTTTCGCATAAGCATCGCAGCCCCAAACTTTAAGAAACGACAACTTGGGTTTCTTACCAAACCATAGTTCATATGGTGTCGTCTCAACGGATTTTGATGGTGCCGGCAAGTCTCTTTACTGACAATCAAATCTCGGACAAATCTCGGACAAGTAACATACTAATGACAAAGGGAACAACGTATGTTGTTATGTGGTTTGACTGATAAAGATCTTCGTAGAATATGTAGGAGCCAGTATGAGCATCCAGGTTCCGCTATTGGTTATTGACCGGAGATGTGTCTCGGTCATGTCTACATAGTTCTCGAACCCGTAGGGTCCGCACGCTTAACGTCCGATGATGATTTGTATTATGAGTTATATGATTTGATGACCGAAGGTTGTTCGCAGTCCCGGATGAGATCACAGACATGACGAGGAGTATCGAAATGGTCGAGACATAAAGATTGATATATTGGACCATGTTATTCAGACACCAGAAGTGTCCCGGATAGTTTCGGGTAAAAACGGAGTAACAGAGGGGTTACCGGAACCCCCCGGGGGAACTAATGGGCCACCATGGGCCTTGTTGGAGAGAGAGGAGGGCCGCCAGGGCAGGCCGCCCCCTTGCAGTCCGAATTGGACAAGGGAAGGGGGGTGCCCCCCCTTTCCTACTCCCTCTCCCTCTCCTTCCTTCCCCCTCCTTTCCTTATGGAGGAATCCTGTAAGGATTGGTAATCCTAGTAGGACTCCCTCTCCTTGGGCGCGCCCTAGGGCCGGTCGGCCTCCCCTTCCCTCCTTTATATACGGGGGCAGGGGGCACCCTAGAACACAAAAGTTGATATTTTAGCCGTGTGCAGTGCCCCCCTCCACAGTTACACACCTCGATCATATCATTGTAGTGCTTAGGCGAAGCCTTGCGTCAGTAACTTCATCATCACTGTCACCACACCGTCGTGCTGACGGAACTCTCCCTCGGCCTCAACTAGATCAAGAGTTCGAGGGACGTCATCGAGCTGAACGTGTGCTGATCACGGAGGTGCTGTGTGTTCGGTACTTGGATAGGTTGGATCGCCATGATGTTCGACTACATCAACCGCGTTACTAAACGCTTCTGCTTTTGGTCTATGAGGGTACATAGACACACTCTCCCCTCTTGTTGCTATGCATCTCCTACATAGATCTTGCGTGATCGTAGGTAAATTTTTGAAATACTGTGTTCCCCAACAAATATACCCATATCTGCTCAAATCATGTGTGAAGGTCAGAAAATAATGATAACCGCTACGAGCATCAACACTCATCGGACCGCATACATCAGTATGTATTATTTCCAATAAGTCTGTTGCTCGCTCCATTGTCCCGGAGAATGGAGTCTTAGTCATATTGCCCATGAGGCATGGTTCGCAAGTATCAAGTGATTCCAAAAGCCCATCAGCATGGAGTTTCTTCATGCGCTTTATACCAATATGACCTAAACTGCAGTGCCACAAATAAGTTGCACTATCATTATTAAACTTATATCTTTTGGCTTCAATACTATGAATGTGTGTATCACTACTATCGAGATTCAATAAAAATAGGCCACTCATCAAGGGTGCATGACCATAAAAGATATTACTCATATAAATAGAACAACCATTATTCTTAGATTTAAATGAATAACCGTCTCGCATGAAACAAGATCCAGATATAATGTTCATGCTTAACGCTGGCACCAAATAACAATTATTCAGGTCTAATACTAATCCCGAAGGTAGATGTAGAGGTAGTGTGCCGACTGTGATCACATCGACTTTGGAACCATTTCCCACGCGCATCGTCACCTCGTCCTTAGCCAATCTTCGCTTAATCCATAGCCCCTATTTTGAGTTGCAAATATGAGCAACAGAACCAGTATCAAATACCCAGGTGCTACTGCGAGCATTAGTAAGGTACACATCAATAGCATGTATATCAAATATACCTTTCACTTTGCCATCCTTCTTATCCGCCAAATACTTGGGGCAGTTCCGCTTTCAGTGACCAGTCCCATTGTAGTAGAAGCACTCAGTCTCAGGCTTAGGTCCAGACTTGGGCTTCTTCACTTGAGCAGCAACTTCCTTGCCGTTCTTCTTGAAGTTCCCCTACTTCCCTTTGCCCTTCATCTTGAAACTAGTGGTCTTGTTGACCATCAACACTTGATGCTCCTTCTTGATTTCTACCCCCGCAGCCTTTAGCATTGCGAAGAGCTCGGGAATTGTCTTATCCATCCTTTGCATATTATAGTTCATCATGAAGCTTTTGTAGCTTGGTGGCAGTGATTGAAGAACTCTGTTAATGACACTATCATCAGGAAGATTAAATCCCAGTTGAGTCAAGTGGTTGTGGTACCCAGACATTCTAAGTATACGTTCACTGACATAACTATTATCCTCCATCTTGCAGCTATAGAACTTATTGGAGACTTCATATCTCTCAATTCGGGCATTTGCTTGAAATATTAACTTCAACTCCTGGAACATCTCATATGCTCCATGACGTTCAAAATGTCGTTGAAGTTCCGATTCTAAGCCGTAAAGCATGGCACACTGAACTATCGAATAGTCATCAGCTTTGCTCTGCCAAACGTTCATAATATCTGGTGTTGCGCTCCTGCAGCAGGCTTTGCACCTAGCGGTGCTTCCAGGACATAATTCTTCTGTGCAGCAATGAGGATAATGCTCAAGTTACGGACCCAGTCCGTGTAGTTGCTACCATCATCTTTCAACTTAGCTTTCTCTAGGAACGCATTAAAATTCAAAGGAACAGTAGCACGGGCCATTTATCTACAACAACATAGACATGCAAAATACTATCAGCTACTAAGTTCATGATAAATTAAGGTTCAATTAATCATATTACTTAAGAACTCCCACTTAGATAAACATCTCTCTAGTCATCTAAATGATCACATGATCCATATCAACTAAACCATGTCCAATCATCACGTGAGATGGAGAAGTTTTCAATGGTGAACATCACTATGTTGGTCATATCTACTATATGATTCACGCTCGACCTTTCGGTCTCAATGTTCCGAGGCCATATCTGCATATGCTAGGCTCGTCAAGTTTAACCTGAGTATTCTGCTTGTGCAAAACTGGCTTGCACCCGTTGTATGTGAACGTAGAGCTTATCACACCCGATCATCACGTGGTGTCTTGGCATGACGAACTGTAGCAATGGTGCATACTCAGGGAGAACACTTATACCTTGAAATTTAGTGAGAGATCATCTTATAATTCTACCACCGTACTAAGCAAAATAAGATGAATAAAAGATAAACATCACATGCAATCAATATAAGTGATATGATATGGCCATCATCATCTTGTGCCTTTGATCTCCATCTCCAAGGCACCGTCATGATCACCATCGTCACCGGCTTGACACCTTGATCTCCATCGTAGCATCATTGTCGTCTCGCCAACTATTGCTTCTACGACTATCGCTACCGCTTAGTGATAAAGTAAAGCAATTACATGGCGATTGCATTTCATACAATAAAGCGACAACCTTATGGCTCCTGCCAGTTGCCAATAACTTTGTTACAAAACATGATCATCTGATACAACAATTTATATAATCACATCTTGAACATATCACATCACAACATGCCATGCAAAAACAAGTTAGACGTCCTCTACTTTGTTGTTGCAAGTTTTACGTGGCTGCTACGGGCTTAGCAAGAACCGCTCTTACCTACGCATCAAAAACCACAACGGTTTTTCGTCAAGTGTGTTGTTTTAACCTTCAACAAGGACCGGGCGTAGTCACACTCAATTCAACTAAAGATGGAGAAACAGACACACACTAGCCACCTGTGTGCGAAGCACGGCGGTAGAACCAGTCTCATGAACGCGGTCATGTAATGTCGGTCTGGGCCGCTTCATCCAACAGTACCGCCGAATCAAAGTATGACATGCTGGTAAGCAGTATGACTATTATTGCCCACAACTCTTTGTGTTCTACCACTACTAGGAAAAAGCCTAGTAGTAGCGTGGGTGCCTGTGCTACTACTACGACGCCACAGCTAACTAGTAGTAGTAGCACGGTGCATCCCACGCTACTAGTATGTGTGTTAGTAGTAGCGCGGGTTCGACACACGCTACTACTAACTATCTGTAGCGCGTGATTGTTTCCCGCGCTACTATTATTAATTTCAAAAACCAAAAAAAATCTCGACCCCGTGCGTGCTGTTAATGGTGTCAATGGTTTGATCCAGCGATGACAAAGGTCGCCGGAGGTGCGGACAGGCAGCAGAGACCAGATCCAGCGACGACTATTGTAGAGGGACCGGATCCAGTGCAGAGGAGAGCAAGATGACGATGTGAGGGTCCTCTTCACGGCCAAGGCAGAGAGATCCTCATTGGCCATGTCGACGACCTGCGCATGCATGGGCATGGGAGGTGAGTAAAATCGAGGGCCATGGAGAGGGAAAAAGAGAAACAAGGAAGAAAGGAATGAGATGGAGGGCGCACCGGGGCTCGTCGCTGGTGGTAAGGTGGTGCGGCGTGGTGGCATGGAGATGCGGGGAAGGCCGACGAGCTCCGGGATGCCGGCGGCACGAGGCAGCCTCCCTCTTTTGGCGCCATGGAGGAGGAGGCACTCGACGCGAGGAGGTGAACTCGTTGGGTGCCATGGAGGAGGAGGTGTGCAGAACCATGGGAGAGCCTATGGAGAGGGGGGGGGGGTGAGGGAGAGAGGAGGGATTCGGCCGACGATATGGGGACTTCACCTATCTCGTACTTAGTAGTAGCGAGGGGTATAAAACCGTGCTACTACTATCAACTTAGTAGTAGCGTGGGTTTATACCCCTCGCTACTACTATGGCATGTCCCGGGGGGCACGGTAGAGACAGCTTAGTAGTAGCAAGGGTTAAAAACCCGCGCTACTACTACCAACTTAGTAGTAACGAGGGGTAAAAACCCGCGCTACTAGTAAGTAGTAGTAGTAGCGAGGGTTATAAACCCTCGCTACTAGTAAGCATCTTCCTATAAGATTTTCCCTAGTAGTGTACTCGTGCATATAACATCTACACATAGACCTGGCTCGGATGCCACTATTGAGGAACGTAGTATTTCAAAAAAAATTCCTATGATCACGCAAGATCTATCTAGGAGAAGCATAACAATGAGCGGGGAGAGTGTGTCCACGTACCCTCGTAGACCGAAAGTGGAAGCGCTTAGTAATGTGGTTGATGTAGTCGAACGTCTTCGCGATCCAACCCATCAAGTCCCGAACGCACGACACCTCCGCAATCCGCACATTTTCAGCTCGGTGACGTCCCTCGTACTCTTGATCCAGCTAAGGCTGAGGGTGACTTCCATCAGCATGACGGCGTGTTGACGACGATGATGAAGTTATCGACGCAGGGCTTCGCCTAAGCACTACGACAATATGACCTAGGTGTAAAACTATGGTGGGGGGCACTGCACACGGCTAAAGATCAAGTTGTGTGTCTATGGGGTGCCCCCTCCCCCGTATATAAAGGAGGGGAGGAGGAGGCCGGCTAGCCACAAGGGGCGCGCCCAAGGGGGGGGGGTAATCCTACTCCAAGTAGGAATCAGTCCCCCGCTTTCCTAGTCCAAGTAGGAGAAGAAGGAAGGAGAGGGAGAGGGAGAGGGAAAGAGGGGTTGCGCCCCTCCCCTAGTCCTATTCGGACTCCCCTTGGGGGGGGCACCTCCCGACTGCTGCCCTCTCTCTCCCCTAAGGCCCACTAAGGCCCATTACTTCCCTGGGGGGTTCCGATAACCCCTCCGGCACTCCGGTTTTATCCGAAACTATCCGGAACACATCCGGTGTCCGAATAACATGGTCCAATATATCAATCTTTATGTCTCAACCATTTCAAGACTCCTCATCATGTCCATGATCTCATCTGGGACTCCGAAAAATCTTCGGTACATCAAATCACATAACTCATAATACAAATCGTCATCGAACGTTAAGCATGCGGACCCTACAGGTTCGAGTACTATGTAGACATGACCAAGACTCATCTCCCATCAATAACCAATAGCAGAACCTGGATGCTCATATTGGTTCCTACATATTCTACGAAGATCTTTATCGGTCAAACCGCATAACAACATACGTTGTTCCCTTTGTCATCGGTATGTTACTTGCCCGAGATTCGATCGGCGGTATCATCATACCTAGTTCAATCTCATCACCGGCAAGTCTCTTTACTCGTTCTGTAATGCATCATCCCATAACTAACTCATTAGTCACATTGCTTGCAAGGCTTATAGTGATGTGCATTACCGAGAGGGCCCAGAGATACCTCTCCGACAATCGGAGTGACAAATCCTAATCTCGATCTATGCCCACTCAACAAACACCATCAGAGACACCTGTAGAGCATCTTTATAATCACCCAGTTATGTTGTGACGTTTGATAGAACACTAAGTGTTCCTCCGGTATTCGGGAGTTGCATAATCTCGTAGTCATAGGAACGTGTATAAGTCATGAAGAAAGCAATAGCAATAAACTGAATGATCATTGTGCTAAGCTAACGGATGGGTCTAGTCCATCACATCATTCTCTAATGATGTGACCCCATTCATCAAATGACAACACATGTCCATGGCTAGGAAACTTAACCATCTTTGATTAACGAGCTAGTCAAGTAGAGGCATACTAGGGACATTCTGTTTGTCTATGTATTCACACATGTACTAAGTTTCCGGTTAATACAATTCTAGCATGAATAATAAACATTTATCGTGATATAAGGAAATATAAATAACAACTTTATTATTGCCTCTAGGGCATATTTCCTTCACCAGGCCCCCCAGGCATGCCCTGGTGGGTTGTGGCCTCGTTGGCTCACCTCCGGTGGCCATCTTCTGGTATATAAGTCATTTTAACCTAGAAAAAAAAAATAAGAGGAGGACTTTCGGGACGAAGCGCCGCCGCCTCAAGGCGGAACTTGGGCAGGAGCACTTTTGCCCTCCGGCGGAGCGATTCCGCCAGGGGAACTTCCCTCCCGGAGGGGGAAATCATCGTCATCATCATCACCAACAACTCTCCCATCTTTGGGAGGGCAATCTCCATCAACATCTTCAACATCACCACCTCCTCTCAAACCCTAGTTCATCTCTTGTGTTCAATCTTGTTGCCGGAACTATAGATTGGTACTTGTGGGTGACTAGTAGTGTTGATTACATCTTATAGTTGATTACTATATGGTTTATTTGATGGAAGATTTTATGTTCAGATCCATTATTCTATTTAATACTCCTCTGATCATGAACATGTTTAGCATTTGTGAGTAGTTACTTTTGTTCTTGAGGTCACGGGAGAAATCATGTTGCAAGTAATCATGTGAACTTGATATGTGTCTGATATTTTGATACTATGTATGTTGTTATTACCTTAATGGTGTCATGTGAACGTCAACTACATGACGCTTCACCATATTTGGGCCTAAGGGAATGCATTGTGGAGTAGCAATTAGATGGTGGGTTGCGAGAGTGATAGAAGCTTAAACCCCAGTTTATGCGCTATTTCGTAAGGGACCGATTGGATCCAAAAGTTTAATGCTATGGTTAGAATTTATTCTTAATACTTTTCTCATAGTTGCGGATGCTTGCGGGAGGGTTAATCATAAGTAGGAGGTTTGTTAAAGTAAGAACAGCACCTAAGCACCGTTCCACCCACATATCAAATTATCGAAGTAGTGAACACAAATCAAATCAACATGATGAAAGTGACTAGATGAAATTCCCGTGTACCCTCAAGAACTATTTGCTTATCATAAGAGACCGTTTTGGCCTGTCCTTTGCCTCAAAAAGATTGGGCTACCTTGCTGTACTTTTGTTACTATTATCATTACTTGCTCGTTCCAAATTATCTTGCTATCAAACTACTCCACAACTTACAATTTCAGCACTTGCAGACAATACCTTACTAAAAACCACTTGTCATTTCCTTCTGCTCCTCGTTGGGTTCGACACTCTTACTTATCGAAAAGAGCTACAATTGGTCCCCTATACTTGTGGGTCATCAAGGCTATTTTCTGGCGCCATTGCCGGGGAGTGAAGCGCCTTTGGTAAGTGGAATTTGGTAAGGAAACATTTATATAGTGTGCTGAAATTTATCTTCACCTTGTCCGGAACCACAATTAGCAACCCCTCAACCTACTGCACCTACTAAAAATATTGAATATGAAATTCCTTCGGGTATGATAGAACAACTGTTAGCTAATCCTTATGTAGGATATGGAACCGAACATCCTGATATGCACTTGATATATGTGGAACAAATTTGTGGATTGTTTAAGCTTGCAGGTTTACCCAGAGGTGAAGTTATGAAAAAGGTTTTCCCTTTATTTTTGAAGGGAAAAGCATTGGCATGGTATAGGCTATGTGATGATATTGGATCATGGAATTGGAATCGTTTGAAATTGGAGTTCCACGAATTTTTTTACCCTATGCATCTAGTTTATCGTGATCAAAATTATATATATATATATATAAATTTTTTGGCCTTGTGAAGGAGAAAGTATCGCTCTAGCTTGGGGGAGGCTTAATTCAATGTTATATTTGTTGACGTATAATGTGCTTCCTAGTCTCTTCCATCAGATCGGTTTATTGGTTGCATTGGCGAGAGCATGCACTTCTACTTGGTATCAGAGCCAAAAGGTCTTGAGTTCAAGACTCGGCTGGCGCAATTAAATTGCAGCCCACTTTCAGTGCATGTTTAGGCCCGAGGGAGCCACATGTGAGGGGGAGTGTTGGTGTATAATGTGCTGCGTAGTCTCTTCCATTAGATTGGTTTGATGGATGAACTGGTTAGGTGCATAAACTTACAACCAACAGGTTCAGGGTTCAAAACCCAGTAAACACAATAAATAATTGCGGCCTGCCCCCGCTTCCGCTGCCCATGTCATATAGCTCCAAAGGAGCATAGACATGAGGGGGGGGGGGGTGTTGGAGTATATTGTCCGTCCCTCTCCCTCAGATTGTTTTTTGGTTGCATTGGCTAGAGCATGCACTTCTACATGGCATCAGAGCCAAAAGGTCTTGAGTTCAAGACCTGGCTGGCGCAATTAAATTGTAGCCCACTTTCGGTCCATGTTTAGGCCCGAGGGAGCCACACGTGAGGGGAGTGTTGACGTATAATGTGCTTCCTAGTCTCTTCCATCAGATCGGTCTATTGGTTGCATTGGCGAGAGCATGCACTTCTACAATATTCGTGCCCAATCATGAGCTCTCAAGAGAAATTATTATCCTGAATTTTTATGCTCGGCTTTCTCGTAATGATCAAACCATACTTGATACTTCTTGTGCTGGTTCATTTATGAAGAAGACTATTGAATTCCGATGGGATGTTTTGAAAAGAATTAAACGCAACTCTGAAGATTGGGAACTTGACGAAGGTAAAGAGTCAGGTATTAAACTTAAGTATGATTGTGTTAAATCTTTTATGGATACCAATGCTTTTCAAAAGTTTAGCACTAAATATGGACTTGACTCTGAGATAGTAGCCTCCTTTTGTGAATCATTTTCTACTCATGTTGAACTCCCTAAGGAGAAGTGGTTTAAATATCACCCACCTCTTAAAGAAGAAATTAAAGAACCGGTACCAGTTAAAGAAGAAACTATACTTTATAATGTTGATCCAGTTGTTCCTTCTACTTATATTGAGAAACCACCTTTCCCTGTTAGAGTTAAGGAACATGCTAAAGTTTCAATTGTGGTTAACAAAAGCTATATTAGAACACCTAAACCTGATGAACAAATTAAAGTTGAACCTAGTATTGCTATGGTTAAAGATCTCTTGGAAGAAGATATGGATGGGCATGTTATTTACTTCTATGAAGAAGCTGCTAGAATTGCTAAACCTGGTAAAAGAGATAAACATAGACCTGTTGTTGGCATGCCTGTTATTTCAGTTATAATAGGAGATCACTGTTATCATGGTTTATGTGACATGGGTGCTAGTGTGAGTGTTATTCCTTACACTTTATATGAAGAAATCATGAAAGACATAGCACCTGCTGAGATAGAAGAAATAGATGTTACTATTAAACTTGCTAATAGAGACACCATATCACCAATTGGGATTGTTAGAGATGTTGAGCTCTTGTGTGGGAAAATAAAATACCCTACTAATTTTCTTGTTCTTGGTTCACCACAAGATGACTGTTGTCCCATTATCTTTGGTAGACCTTTCTTGAATACAGTTAATGCTAAGATAGACTGTAAGAAACAAATTGTTGGTGTTAGCATTGGTGATGAGTCTCATGAGTTTAATTTTTCCAAGTTCATTAGAAATCATCATGTAAAAGAATTGCCTAGTAAGGATGAATTAATTGGTCTTGCTTCTATTGTTGTTCCACCTACTGGTCCTTTAGAACAATATTTGCTAGACCATGAAAATGATTTACATATGCACGAAAGAAATGAAATAGATAAAGTTTTCTTTGAACAACGTTCTCTGCTTAAACACAATTTGCCTATTTAAACTCTAGGAGGTCCCCCTCCACCTAAAGGTGATCCTGTGTTTGAATTAAAACAATTGCTAGACACTTTGAAATATGCTTATCTTGATGAAAAGAAGATATATCCTGTTATTATCAGTGCTAACCTTTCAGAACATGAAGAAGAAAGATTATTGAAAGTTCTAAGGAAGCACCGGGATGGCATTGGATATACTCTTGATGATTTAAATGGCATTAGTCCCACTCTATGTCAGCACAAAATTAATATGCAACCTGATGCTAAACCCGTTGTTGATCACCAACGTCGGTTGAATCCAAAAATGAAGGAAGTGGTAAGAACGGAAATCTTAAAACCTCTGGAAGCAGGTATAATCTATCCTATAGCTGATAGTAGATGGGTAAGTCCTGTTCATTGTGTCCCTAAGAAAGGAGGTATTATTGTCGTTCCTAATGATAAGAATGAACTTATCCCACAAAGTTGTTACATGCTATAGAATGGTAATTGATTACAGAAAATTAAACAAAGCAACTAGAAAAGATCATTACCCTTTGCCATTTATTGATCAAATGCTTGAAAGATTATCTAAGCACACACACTTTTGCTTCCTAGATGGATACTTTGGCTTTTCACAAATACATGTTTCTCAACCTGATCAAGAAAAGACTACTTTTACTTTTCCCTTCGGAACTTATGCTTATAGATGTATGCCTTTTGGTTTATGTAATGCACCTGCTACCTTTCAAAGATGTATGACTGCTATATTCTCTGACTTTTGTGAAAAGATTGTTGAGGTTTTCATGGATGACTTTTCTGTTTATGGGAAGTCTTTTGATGATTGTTTAAGCAATCTTGAGCGAGTTTTGCAGAGATGTGAACAAATAAATCTTGTATTGAATTGGGAGAAGTGCCACTTTATGGTTAATGAAGGCATTGTCTTGGGTCATAAAATTTCTGAAAGAGGTATTGAAGTGGACCAAGCTAAGGTTGATGCAATTGAGAAAATGCCATGTCCTAAGGACATCAAAGGTATTCGTAGTTTCCTAGGTCATGCTGGTTTCTATAGGAGATTTATCAAAGACTTCTCTAAAATTTCTAGGCCTCTTACTAATCTTTTGCAAAAGGATATTCCTTTTTTTGATGGTGATTGTTTAGAAGCCTTTGAAACACTCAAGAAATCTTTAATATCCTCACCTATTGTTCAACCACCTGATTGGAACTTGCCTTTTGAAATTATGTGTGATGCTAGTGATTATGCTCTTCTAGGACAAAGAGTTGACAAGAAACTTAATGTTATTCATTATGCTAGTAAAATTTTAGACAATGCTCAAAGAAATTATGCTACTACTAAAAATAATTCTTAGCAGCTGTGTTTGCCTATGCTAAATTTAGACCTTATATTGTTGATTCCAAAGTAACTGTTCACACAGACCATGCTGCTATTAAATATCTTATGGAAAAGAAAGATGCTAAACCTAGACTTATTCATTGGGTTCTCTTGTTACAAGAATTTGATTTACATATCATTGATAGAAAAGGAGCTGAGAACCCGTAGCTGATAATTTGTATAGGCTTGAAAATGTGCTTGATGACCCACTACCTATTGATGATAGTTTTCTTGATGAGCAATTAGCTGCAATAAATGTTGCTAATAGTGCTCCTTGGTATGCTGCCTATGCTAATTACATTGTTGCTAAATATCTACCACCTAGCTTTACATACCAGCAAAAGAAAAAAAATTCTTCTATGATTTAAGACATTACTTTTGGGATGACCCACATCTTTATAAAGAAGGAGTAAATAGTATTATTAGACGTTGTGTACCTGAGCATGAACATGGACAAATCCTACGGAAATGTCACTCCGAGGCTTATGGAGGGCATCATGCTGGAGATAGAACTGCTCATAGGGTTTTTCAATCTGGATTTTATTGGCCTACTCTCTTCAAGGATGCCCGTAAGTTTGTCTATTCTTGTGATGAATGTCAAAGAATAGGTAATATCGGTAACCGTCAAGAAATGCCTATGAATTATTCACTTGATGTTGAACCATTTGATGTTTGGGGATTTGATTACATGGGACCTTTTCCTTCCTCTAATGGGTATACACATATTTTGGTTGTTGTTGATTATGTTACTAAATGGGTAGAAGCCATCCCAACCAGTAGTGCTGATCACAACACCTCTATGAAAATGCTTAGGGAAGTTATTGGTTTGGAGTACCTAGATATTTAATGACCGATGGCGGTTCACACTTTATTCATGGTGCTTTCTATAAGATGCTTGCTAAGTATGATGTTAGCCATAGAATTGCATCACCCTATCATCCTCAGTCTAGTGGTCAAGTTGAACTTAGCAATAGAGTAATAAAATTAATTTTACAAAAGACTGTTAATAGGTCTAGGAAGAATTGGTCTAAGAAATTAGATGATGCACTTTGGGCTTATAGAACAACTTATAAAAATACTATGGGTATGTTTCCTTATAAAATGGTTTATGGAAAAGCTTGTCATTTGCCTCTTGAGTTAGAACATAAAGCATATTGGGCAGTTAAACAACTCAACTATGATTTCAAACTTGCTGGTGAAAAGAGGCTATTTGATATAAGCTCCTTAGATGAATGGAGAACCCAAGCTTATGAGAATGCAAAGTTATTCAAAGAAAAAGTTAAAAGATGGCATGACAAAAGAATTCAGAAGCATGAGTTTAAAGTTGCAGAATATGTTCTTTTGTACAACTCTTGTTTTAGATTTTTTTTGTAAGAAAACACCTCTCAAAATGGGAAGGCCCATATGTCATCGAGGAGGTTTACCGATCTGGAGCCATCAAAATAAATAACTCCGAAGGCACTTACCCGAAGTTTGTCAATGGGCAACAATAAAGCATTATATCTCAGGTACGCCTATCAATGTTGAAAGTAATATTATCCAAACCTTGACACCAGAAGAACACATAAAAGAGTCCTTCCGGAACACTCCAGAATTGAGAAAATAAGGAGGCACGTGATACGGTAAGTAAACAGACTCCGACAATCCGCAAAAATATTTTTTATCAGTTTTGGAATATTTTAAAATTTTGGAAACAAAGAAACTTCCAGGAAGCGTCCCCTGGTGGGCACAGGACAACAGGGCGCGCCAGGCAAGCCCGGCGCGCCCGGGTGGGTTGTGCCCACCTGGGACACCTTCCATACTCCGTTTTTCTACCACGTACTTGTCATCCAAGATAAAAAATCTATATATACTTACCGAACCTATTGATCATCGTATCGCGAAGAAATCCTCTATTCTCTTTTCTTGCTATTTTCTGTTAGATCTGTTGGGCCAGCCATCATGTCTTCTTCTTCCTGAAACCACATGGAAGAGGATGCTTGGTTGATGAAGATTGAGCTGAAGAGAGAAGAGCCCGCGGGAGCTATCGGAGGAGATGAGAGCAAGGAGGTTACCGTAGACTAGCTTCCGGTCTTCGAACAAGCACTGCCAGCTGACGAGGAGGAGGAAGATATCCTTAAACCTTACCTTACTCATCTTACTCCTGATGAGATTGAAGCCTTTCGCATCATTGAAATAGTTCGCATACAAAATAAGTATCTCACTCGCAAGAATATTTTGCATCAAGAGCACATCACCCACCTCAGGAGCGTCATCCGTCGATTGGTGAACCTTCTAATCCTTAAAGATAGGATCGCTTCATCACCACCATCGTCTTCTTCACCACCAAAAGAAAATTGAGTATCGGGTATGGGCACTCCCCTTGGCTTCCGCCAAGCTTGGGGGAGGTGCCCCGGTATCGTATCACCCCACTATCTTTTTGCTTTTACTTATTTTAGTTCGATCCTTTTGCTTTACATGAATAAAAGTTTAGTTCGATCCTTTCTTCCTTGAGAGTTTGCTTAGTGATCTATCCTTGTAATTGTGTGCAAGTTATATAATAAAGTTAGTTTGAGTTTTTGCTTTCTTTACTTTCATGTTGCAAATAAAGAAAAGAAATAAGAAAGAAATAAAAAGAGAAAGGAAATAAATGAAGAAGGAAATAAATAATGAAAATATTATATACTAATCCTATGGTAGGTGATAGCACCACATAAGGAAAAGTATAAGTAGAAAATTTTATTAGTGATTGACAAACATAGCATTAGTCAATGATGCAACTCATGAAAGAATTAATAAGGAAAGACAAGATTCACATATAGATATACTATCCTAGAAACCTTTTTTGATTGTGAGCCCTCATCAAAATATTATAGGCCAAAATTGTTGACGTTGGACAAGGAAGACAACTTAATGGTTTATGTTTGTTTATATTCACAAAGAAGTCACATTGTCATAGATCCTTTAACATATGGTGCTTGCCCCCTATCTTTGCTAGCCGAAAATTCCGTACTAAGTAGAGATACTACTTGTGCATCCAAAAACCCTTAAACCCAAATCTTTTTCAAGTTTCCACCATACCTACCTAGGGATTGAGCAAGATCCCTCAAGTAAGTTGTCATCGGTGCAAAAAGGCAATAAAAATTGCTTCTAAAAGTGTGAGATCATTTAGTGTAAGAGAAAACTGAGTGTTGTACGAACTTGGATGACAAAGAATAAAAGCGACAGACTGCATAATAAAGGTTGTCATCTTAAGGGGCAATATAACATGACGTTCTCTTGCACTAAGGGATTGAGCATACAAACAAATAAGCACATGTCAACCTCTGCTTCCCTCTGCGAAGGGCCTATCTTTTACTTTTATGCAAAGAGTCAAAGTTTTTCTCTCTATTCCTTTTATTTT
Source organism: Triticum urartu (assembly GCF_003073215.2). Lineage (NCBI taxonomy): Eukaryota > Viridiplantae > Streptophyta > Magnoliopsida > Poales > Poaceae > Triticum > Triticum urartu. Next base: position 301,735,589 of record NC_053026.1, read on the forward strand.
TCTCCTTTGGCAAGCATCATGTGGTGAGGAAAGATCTAGGCAGGTATGTCCAGTTGAATATAGACAACATGAGTTATTATTGTTGACATCACCCTTGAGGTGAGTATGGTAGGAGGCAAAACTATAAGCCCATATCTTTCTATGTGTCCGGTTGAAACGTTTTGCTCATGGGTACGAGGTGAGTGTTAGCAATCAATGAAGACTATATGATGGTTGAGTATGTGTACTTGCCTAAAGGCTTCGACACATGATCCTTCCTGAAAGATGATGAATTGTAGTTGCAAAGTTGACCGAGAACATAGTTTGTCGGTTTCTAATAGAGTTTTTGGTTTATACTTCGATTGTGTGATGAACTATTACTTATTCATGAGAAGTATATGATAAAAGTTCGATGATAAAAGTCCTATGTTTAATTTTTTTACTGTTATAATAATCAACATGATGCTTCTATGTCCGTATTTTGTTTTTATCGACACGTCTCTCTCAAAGCATGCAGACATGTTTTTCAATTTCAGTTTTCGCTTCAGGACAAGCGAGGTCTAAGCTTGGGGGAGTTGATACATCCATTTTGCATCATGTTTTCTTAATATTATTTATAATGTTTTTATCCATAATAATGCCTTTTGGAGCAATTCTAATGCCTTTTCTCTCATAATTTGCAAGGAACACACTAAGAGGGAGAATTCCGACAACTGGAAATCTGGACCTAGAAAAGCTACGTCATGCCACCTATTCTGCACAACTCCAAATGAGCTGAAACTTTATGGAGATTTTTTATGGATTATTTGAGAAAAATGGAGCCAATAAACACTAGAGGGGGCCACCAGGTGGGCACAACCCACCTGGGCGCGCCAGGCCCCCAGGCGCGCCCTGTTGGGTTCTGGCCTCCTCGGCCCACCTCCGGTGCCCATCTTCTGGTATATAAGTGGTTTTGACCTAGAAAAAAAATAAGAGGAGGACTTTCGGGATGAAGCGCCGCCACCTCGAGGCGGAGCTTGGTCAGGAAAACTTTTGCCCTCCGGCGGAGCGGTTCCGCCGGGGGAACTTCCCTCCCGGAGGGGGAAATCATCATCATCATCATCACCAGCAACTCTCCCATCTTAGGGATGGCAATCTCCATCAACATCTTCAACATCATGACCTCCTCTCAAACCCTAGTTCATATCTTTTGTTCAATCTTGTTACCGGACTATAGATTGGTACTTGTGGGTGACTAGTAGTGTTGATTACATCTTGTAGTTGATTACTATATGGTTTATTTGGTGGAAGATTTTATGTTCAGATCCATTATGCTATTTAATACTCCTCTGATCATGAACATGTTTATCATTTGTGAGTAGTTACTTTTGTTCTTGAGGTCACGGGAGAAATCATGTTGCAAGTAATCATGTGAACTTGATATGTGTTTGATATTTTGATAGTATGTATGTTGTTATTCCCTTAGTGGTGTCATGTGAATGTCGACTACATGACACTTCACCATATTTGGGCCTAAGGTAATGCATTGTGGAGTAGCAATTAGATGGTGGGTTGTGAGAGTGACAGAAGCTTAAACCCCAGTTTATGCGCTATTTCGTAAGGGACAGATTGGATCCAAAAGTTTAATGCTATGGTTAGAATTTATTCTTAATACTTTTCTCGTAGTTGCGGATGCTTGCGGGAGGGTTAATCATAAGTAGGAGGTTTGTTCAAGTAAGAACATCACCTAAGCACCGGTCCACCCACATATCAAATTATCAAAGTAGTGAACGCAAATCAAATCAACATGATGAAAGTGATTAGATGAAATTCCCATGTACCCTCAAGAACTCTTTGCTTATCATAATAGACCGTTTTGGCTTGTCCTTTGCCTTAAAAGGATTGGACTATCTTGCTGCACTTTTGTTACTATTATCGTTACTTGCTCGTTACAAATTATCTTGCTATCAAACTACTCCTCTACTTACAATTTCAGCACGTGCAGACAATACCTTACTGAAAACCACTTGTCATTTCCTTCTTCTCCTCCTCGTTGGGTTCGACACTCTTACTTATCGAAAAGAGCTACAATTGACCCCTATACTTGTGGGTCATCAGCATGCTGATTTATTGCCGGAGCGACATGAGGTCGCGTCTGCTTCGGGCCGGCATGAATGCGGTGCTGACGCTCTGGAGTGGGGCTGACTGCTTCGGGCGGGATGGGCGAGGGCGAGGGTTTGGGTGGGCCAGGTTTATCGGACTCTTGCCTCACAACATTCTGGACGCCTGCAAAGCCCCCACCCCCACCCCCACCCCGGTTTACTTATAGTTTGTGAGAAAAATGACGTCCAGGCCTGATACGTCTCCGTCGTATCTACTTTTCCAAACAGTTTTTCCCTTGTTTTGGACTCTAACTTGCATGATTTGAATGGAACTAACCCGGACTGACGCTGTTTTCAGCAGAATTGCCATGATGTTATTTATGTGCAGAAACAAAAGTTCTCAGAATGACCTGAAACTTCACGGAACGTCTTTTTGGAAATAATAAAAAATCCTTGCAAAAGATGAGGACCAGGGGGCCCACACCCTAGCCACGAGGGTGGGGAGCACGCCTGCCCCCCCTGGGCGCCCCCTACCTCGTGGCCCCCTGGAGCTCCTCCGACCTCAACCCCAACTCTATATATTTTCTTTCGGGGAGAAAAACTAGAGAGAAGGATTCATCACGTTTTACGATACGGAGCCGCCGCCAAGCCCTAAAACCTCTCGGGAGGGCTGATCTGGAGTTCGTTCGGGGCTCCGGAGAGGGGAATCCGTCGCCATCGTCATCATCAACCATCCTCCATAACCAATTTCATGATGCTCACCGCCGTGCGTGAGTAATTCCATCGTAGGCTTGCTCGACGGTGATGGGTTGGATGAGTTTTATCATGTAATCGAGTTAGTTTTGTTAGGGTTTGATCCCTAGTATCCACTATGTTTTGAGATTGATGTTGCTATGACTTTGATATGCTTAATGCTTGTCACTAGGCCCGAGTGCCATGATTTCAGATCTGAACCTATTATGTTTTCATCAATATATGAGAGTTCTTGATCCCATCTTGCAAGTCTATAGTCACCTACTATGTGTTATGATCCGGCAACCCCGAAGTGACAATAATCAGGACCACTCCCGGTGATGAGCGTAGTTTGAGGAGTTCATGTGTTCACTATGTGTTAATGCTTTGGTCCGGTACTCTATTAAAAGGAGGCCTTAATATCCCTTAGTTTCCACTAGGACCCCGCTGCCACGGGAGGGTAGGACAAAAGATGTCATGCAAGTTCTTTTCCATAAGCACGTATGACTATATTAGGAATACATGCCTACATTACATTGATGAATTGGAGCTAGTTCTGTGTCACCCTAGGTTATGACCGTTACATGATGAACCACATCCGGCATAATTCTCTATCACAGATCCATTGCCTACGAGCTTTCCATATATTGTTCTTCGCTTATTTACTTTTCCATTGCTATTGCTATCATCACTACAAAATACCAAAAACATTACTTTTGCTATCATTAACTTTTGCTACCGTTACCACTACTATCATATTACTTTGCTACTAAACACTTTGCTGCATATATTAAGTTTCCAGGTGTGGTTGAATTGACAACTCAGCTGCTAATACTTGAGAATTTTCTTTGGCTCCCCTTGTGTCTAATCAATAAATTTGGGTTGAATACTCTACCCTCGAAAACTGTTGCGATCCCCTATACTTGTGGGTTATCAAGACTATTTTCTGGCGCCATTGCCGGGGTGCATAGCTCTATTCTTTGAGTCACTTGGTATTTATATCTGCTTATCATTATGAAGAACTTGAGAGATCCAAAAACCAAGATTTATCCCTCAACTATGAGGGGAGGTAAGGAACTGCCATCTAGCCCTGCACTTGATTCACCTTCTGTTTTGAGTAAGCTTGCGACACCTAAACCTGCTTCTGCTATTCGTTCAGATATGTCACATGTTATTGATGATGCCACTTCTGCTATGCATGATACTTATGATGAAACTACTTCTATGCTTGATACTACCGTGCCACTTGGTGAATTTCTTGATGAACAACTTGCTAGGGTCAGAGAGAATGAAATTATTGAAACTGATAATATTGACGAAAGTGATGATGAAGACTCTCCTCCTAATCAATATGAATTGCCTGTTATTCCTGAGGGTTATGTTTTGGAAAAAGAAGCTGCTCTAGCTATTTTAGCTTACAAAGATAGATATGAGCTCAAGAGGTTATTAGCTAAATGGAAGCAGCAATCTCTTAATGCTAGAATGAAACCTGACTCTGCTTTTGCTACTTCACCTATCTGTGTTACTGATTAGGATTATGAATTCTCAGTTGATCCTAATGTAATTACTTTGGTTGAATCTGATCCTTTTCATGGCTATGAATCTGAAACTGTTGTGGCACATCTTACTAAATTAAATGATATAGCTAGCCTGTTCACTAATGATGAGAGAACTCGCTACTTTTATATCCTTAAAATATTTCCGTTCTCATTAAAGGGTGATGCTAAGATATGGTTTAATTCTCTGGATCCTGGTTGTGTGTGTAGTCCCTAGGATATGATTTATTACTTCTCTGCTAAATATTTCCCTGCTCATAAGAATCAAGCTGCTTTGAGGGATATATATAATTTTTTGCAAATTGAAGAAGAGAGTCTCCCACAAGCTTGGGGGAGGCTTCTCCAATTACTTAATGCTTTGCCTGATCATCCTCTTAAGAAAAATGAAATACTTGATATCTTTTATAATGGACTAACCGATGCTTCCAGAGATTACCTGGATAGTTGTGCTAGTTCTGTTTTCAGGGAAAGAACACCAGATGAAGCTGAAATTATATTGAATCATATGTTGACAAATGAAAATAATTGGACACTTCCTGAGCCAGCTCCCGAGCCTATTCCTAAACCAACTCCGAAGAAGAGAGGTATTCTATTTCTCAGTCCTGAAGATATGCAAGAGGCAAAGAAATCCATGAAATAAAAGGGTATTAAAGCTGAAGATGTTAAGAATTTACCTCCTATTAAAGAAATACATGGTCTTAATTTACCGCCTGTTGAAGAAACATATGATCTTAATCCATTACCTATTGAAGAAATACATGATCTTGATAACCTGACACAGGTAGTAAAGGTAAATTCTCTCTATAGATATGATAAAGTTGAAATCCCATTTACTAAGTTTCCTAGCCCATGCTTAGATGAGTTTGATAAACTTATGGTTAAGCAAGAAGACTTCAATGCTTATTTTGGTAGACAATTGAAATACAATTCAAATATGCTTGAACACTTGGGTGATTATATGGCTAATGTCAAAGGTGAACTTAAAATTATTAGTAAACATGCTTCTATGGTTACCACTCAAGTAGAACAAGTACTTAAGGCTCAAAATGATTTGCTCAATGAATTGAATAGTAAGAATAATGATTATGCTGTTAGAGTGGCTACTAGAACTGGTAGAATGACTCGGGAACCTTTGTATCCTGAAGGCCACCCTAAGAGAATTGAGCAAGATTCTCAAAGAAATAATATAGATGCGCCTAGTCCCTCTAAAAGGAAGAAAAAGAAAAATGATAGGACTTTGCATGCTTCTAGTGAACCTATTGCTGAAACACCTGAGAATCCAAATGATATTTCTATTTCTGATGCTGAAACACAATCTGGGAATGAACCTGAAACTAGTGATAATGTTAATGATAATGTTCATGATGAAGCTCAACCTAGTAATGATAATGATATAGAAATTGAACCTGCTGTTGATCTTGATAACCCACAATCAAAGAATCAACGTTATGATAAGATGGACTTTGTTGCTTGGAAACACGGAAAGGAAAGAGAGCCTTGGGTTTAGAAACCCATGCCTTTTCCTCCCAAACCATCCAAGAAAAAGGATGAGGATTTTGAGCGCTTTGCTGAAATGATTAGACCTATCTTTTTGCGTATGCGATTAACTGATATGCTCAAAATGAATCCTTATGCTAAGTATATGAAAGAAATTGTTACTAATAAAAGAAAGATACCGGAAGCTGAAATTTCCACCATGCTTGCTAATTATACTTTTAAGGGTGGAATACCAAAGAAACTTGGGGATCCAGGAGTACCCACTATACCATGCTCCATTAAATGAAACTATGGTAAAACTGCTTTATGTGATCTTGGAGCCGGTGTTAGTGTTATGCCTCTCTCGTTATATCGTAGACTTGAGTTGAATAAGTTGACACCTGCTGAAATATCTTTGCAAATGGCTGATAAATCAACTGCTATACCTGTCGATATTTGTGAGGATGTGCACTACAAAAAAAGACACATCCGTGACATTTTGGGCCGAACGACATTTTTTTCTATCATACATATGACACTTCTATGACGATAATTGTGACAAAACCCGGTATCATCATAGATGTGGTGGGCTCCTACTTCTATGACAAAAAATCATGACAGAAAATGGGCTTTTCATCCTGGGTGGGCCGGAGACGCAGCTGCATGACATTCTTTGGGCCGTCCATGACGAAAAAACCGTGGTAGAAGCGAGGGCGAGGAAAATTTCGGGGAGTTCCCGGTTATGGTGGGAGGTCGAGGGCTGAGCGAGGCACGTTTCTCTCGTACACGTACGCGCGTGTGTGCGAGGCGTTGGCTCTAACTGAACCCGAGCGAGGCGTTGGGCTCTAACTGAACCCGAGCGATTGCACTGCAGGCTATGCATTACTCAACCCGAGCGATCGGATGAACAGTGAGCGGTGGCGTTGCCTCTGGATGAACATGACCCCATGGTGTGATGGAGGGCTGGATGAACAGTAGACGGTGGAGGGGTGTGTGTGGAGGGGTGGTTGAACAGGACCCCATGGTGTGGAGGGCTGGATGAACAGTAGACGGTGGAGGTGTGCCCGTGGAGGGGTGGTTGAACAGTAGCCGGTGGAGTAGCGCGCGGTGGAGGCTGGATGAACAGGAGCCCGTGGAGGCTGGAGGAGGTCGACGGTAGCCCGTGGAGGCTGGAGGAGGTCGACGGTGGATATGAACAGTATCCCATGGAGTCCCATTTTGCGGTACGCCACACCCCTCCCGATGAACAGGACCCCCGTTTGGACCGTAGCGCTCCAAACAAGTCCGTTTCGTGCATTTTGTGGTACGCCACACCCCTCCCGATCAACAGGACCCCCGTTTCGACCGTAGGAGGTCCGTTTCGTCCATTTTACGGTACGCCACACCCCTCCCGATGAACAGGACCCCCGTTTCGACCGTAGGAGGTCCGTTTCCTCCGTTTTGCGGTACGCCAGACCCCTCCCGATCGACAGGACCCCGTTCCGAACGTAGGAGGTCCGTTTCCTCCGTTGTGCGGTACGCCAAGCCTCGTTTCCATTGCCTGTTCCATCCAAGACCTCTCGATGAACATGACCACACATTCCGTTCTGACCCAGCCGGTTGGCTCCCACGCGTTCCGTTGCCTCCCGATGAACACGACGCATTCCGTTGCCTCCCCATGAACACGATTCATTCCGTTGCCTCCCCATGAACACGACGACGACACTGTTTCTCCGTTCCGACCCAGCCATGTACACGAGCCCTGTCCATACGTATGTGCGAGTAGGCGTTCAAGACCCCGCCCGTATGTACACATACGTGGCCGTATTTTCTTTCTTGCACCCTGGCCGTTGTACGTATGTGTACATACTACGTGTGCGCCTCTACTACGACACGTACGCGCCTCTACTACGACACGTGCGCGCCTCTACATCCACCAGTATATATGTACATACACGTTCGCGACCAGAATGACAACGCTGCGTATGCTTCGACCAGGTGGGTCCCGACTGTCAGGCACTTCCTTGCCTGCGAAGATGTAGCTGGTGGGTCCCAGCAGTCAGGGGGGCGAATCATTTGTTTTGCCCGGACGCACTTCCTTGCGTGCGAAGATGTAGCTGGTGGGTCCCAACAGTCAGGGGCAAACGTTTTTTTCACGAAATACGATGGCCCGTCCGGTGGGTCCCCGCTATCAGGTGGAGGAATAATTATTTTGCACATAATAAGGAGGCACTTCCTTGCTGCGGCCGTGGACCCAACTGTCAGCCTCTCCACATACAGTCCACGTCCGATGGAAGCCGTTCCATGACCACGTTGACCACGCCGCGCCGAGAGCACCAGGGCGGTGGACGACGTCGAGGCCTAGGAAGGGGACGACGCGGTGCCGGGGAAGACCCGACAGTGGATGCCCACGCATAGAGGAGTACGAGGGTTCACTGGTTCGCTGCGGTGTGAGGTTGCCGTCGCTGTAGAATAACAGGGGGTGCAGGTGAGTAGAGGGATGGTCTGGCCGGCGGTGGGAGTTGTAGGGGGCGGTGAGGCCTCCGCCGCATCGCAGCCGGCCATGGTAGGCAGGAGCACGAGGCACGACCGGCGCTGGTTTGGGCGGCTGGAGCAAGAAGACCAGAGGTTGAAGAAGTACTACGGAAGTTGGATGGACATTGTACGGTCACTGGAGCTAGAATCGTGCATATTGACTAAGTTGACAAAGCCCTCCGTCCCCGTCAACTTAGTAGGCCCACAAGTCAGCCTGCCACTATACTGGGTCCCAGCTAACAGGGGGAGTATTCATTTTTTTGTGCGTAATAAGGAGGCACTTCCTTGCGTGCGAAGATATAGCTGGTGGGTCTGACATGTCAACGGCGGTAACATTTTTTTTCGCGAAATACAGAGGCCCTTTCGGTGGGTCCCTGATGTCAGCTGGAGGAATCATTATTTTGCGTGTAATAAGGAGGCATTTCCTTGTGTGCAGCCGTGGACTAGCTGTCGGCCTCTCCACGTAAAGTCCACTTCAGATGCATGTCGGTCGTTAACCACGTTGACTAGGCCGTGCCGAGAGCACCAGGGCGGTGGACGACGGCGAGGCCTAGGAAGGGAACGACACGGAGGCAGGGAAGACTCGGCAGTTGTTTCCCACGCGGAGGGGAGTACGACTGTATGAGGGTTTACTGGTTCGTCTACCGTCGCCATAGAATAACAACAGGTGTGGGTGAGTAGAGGGATGGCTAGGCCAGTGATGGGAGTACGGTGGGGCGGTGAGGCCTGCGCGGCAGCACAGCCGGCCGCGGGGAGGAGGGAGCAGGCAGTCCCGCCGGTGCTTGTTTGAGCGGCTGGAGCAGGAAGAGCAGAGATTGAAGAAGCACGACGGCCGTTCGATGGACATCCAACAGCCACTGCTTGTGCGTCAACCTTTTTTTTAGGAAAGCCTCAAATCTGTGGAAAACAACATACATCCCATCTGCCATTATTTCTAATAATTTACAGCCCATTTTCTAATTCTTAAGGTTTTTTGGAGCCCATATTCTTTTTGTTAGCATTACAGCCCATATTGTGGCCACGGTTAAAAAATTATACGAAATTTTGCATATTTCGGTGCGGTCTGAACTGTTTTTAATCCCGAAATTTCGACTCACATTCAAACTGATTTTAAAAATAAATGTATATCAATATAAAATCCAACAAATTCTCCACGCATAAAAATTAATGTAATTTAAAATCTCTAAATGAAAAAAAGATATTTGAAACTAATTGCCAGTTTGATGTGTTTTAAAAATGTACAGCCCATTTCTCATTACTGATTGGCCATTTTCTCGGCCAGCCGAATGAAAGCTCTCCTCGTCTTGAAAGATTTGCAGCCCAACAGGCCTGACAAAGTGACTTACTTGGCAAATCACAAAAAAACTGGGCTGTGGCCGTGGACCCAGCTGTTAGCCTCTCCACGTACAGTACTCTTCCGATGGAAGTCGTTCCTTGACCAAGTTGACCACGCCACGCGGAGAGCACCACGGCGGTGGACGACAGCGAGGCCTAGGAAGGGGACGACGCGGAGCCGGGGAAGACGCGGCAGTGGAAGCCCGCGCGGAAAGGAGTACGAGGGTTCACTGGTTCGGCTATGGTGTGAGGCTGCCGTCACCGCAGGGCCTGGCCAGCAGTGGGAATAGTAGGGGGCGGTGAGGCCTCCGCGGCAACACAGCCGGCCACGGGAGGCAGGAGCATGCGGCACGACCGACGCTGCTTTGGGCGGCTGGAGCAAGAAGACCAGAGGTTGAAGAAGCACTACGGCCGTTGGATGGACATCTACGGTCACCGGAGCTAGAATTGTTCATATTGACTAAGTTGACAAAGCCCTCCGTCCCTGTCAACTTAGTAGGCCCACAAGTCAGCCTCCCGCAATGGTGAGGCCCAGCTAGCAGGGGGGTATTCATTTTTTTGTGCGTAATAAGGAGGCACTTCCTTGCATACGAAGATATAGCTGGTGGGTCCGACATGTCCGCGGGGGGAACGTTTTTTTCGCGAAATACAGAGGCCCTTCCGGTGGGTCCCAGCTGTCAGGTGGAGGAATCATTATTTTGCGCGTACAGTCCATGGCCGATGGATGTCGTTCGTTGACGATGTTGACCAGGCCGCGCCGAGAGCACCATGGCGGTGGACGACGATGAGGCCTAGGAAGGGAACGACACGGAGCCGGGGAAGACTCGGCAATGGTTGCCCACGCGGTGGGGAGTACGAGGGTTTACTGGTCCGGCTGCCGTCGCCGGAAAATAACAGGAGGTGTGGGTGAGTAGAGGAATGGCCTGGCCAGCAATGAAGTAGGGTGGGGCGGTGTGGCCTGTGCGACAGCACAGCCGGCCACGGGAGGCGGGAGCAGGCAGTCCCACCGGAGCTGGTTTGGGCGGCTGGAGCAAGAAGATCAGATATTGAAGAAGCAGCACGGCCGTTGGATTAACATCCAACGGTCACTGCTGCTAGAATCGTTTGTGGACTAGTTGACAAAGCCAAAGTACACGTCAACCTAGTAGACCTACAAGTCAGCCTCCAAATCTGTCCCAAACAGCATACAACCCGAAATTTCTAGCCAGATTCAAATTAATTTTAAATCTAAATATACCTTAATTTAAATTCAATGAAATTTTACCCGCACAAAAACAATGAAATTTAAAATATCAAAATCCGAAAGAAAACAATATTTTGGAACTAATTGCCTGTTTGTTGTATTTTTTGATTTTACAGCCCATTTATTATTACTTATAGCCCATTTCTTATTACTTATAGCCCATTTTCTGGGCAAAATACATCCCTCCTCGTCTTGAAAGATTTCCGGCCCAGCAGGGCGAAGAAAAGCAAGTAGGCCTACGTTGGTTATTCTGCAAAACACAAAATAGCTGGCTAGCCATTTTCAGAAAGGAAAAAAACAAACTAGGCTGGTCATGTGCTAAAGATATGAAATAAAAGCCTGGGCTAGACAGGCCACGGGTCCCGCACAACCCAATTGATACCCTTCTCCGTCCCGAAAAAACAAAATTACTGCGCGCTGCTGGGTCCCTACTGTCATCCTCACCATGTACAGTCATCTCCTTATTCCTCTCGGTTGTTGACCATGTTGACAACACCGGAGGGCGGCGCCGCGGCGAGCGAACCAAGGCGGAGGACAATGGTGAGGCCTCGAACGGGAACGAACAGGAGCCGGGGAAGATCACAACCAGCCGTGGGAGGCGGGAGCAGGCGATCCCACCGACGCTGGTTTGGCTTTGTCAGCTCAAGGAAGAAGAGACTGAAGAAACACGACAGATGTTGAATGTCAATCCAATGGTCAAGGTTGGCACAGTCGTTTGTTGACTAAGCGGACACCAACTAGCATACTTTTTTATATATAGAAAGAAAATCAAAGACTTGGGAAGGCGTACAGAACAAGCTAGTGTACCAGTAAAGAGACGTTGCCGAGTTTTAGAAAAAAGAAAGACGTGCTCCTGTAGCTGGTTCGAATCCAAACCTAGACTATGACTATATATGGTGCTATGCTACTCTGCAAGTAATGAAACTGACATATCCAACGTTCGCTTCTCCTCTTCTCTACTTACTCTGCCTAGCATCAGAAGCTCTGGCCGCAACAACCATGTCCGCTGGCTGCTCGTCCACCTGCTCTTCAGCAGGCAACAACCAGATATGCGCCAAGTCTCCACCCGTACCATCGCCTGTGGGTCTCATCACATCCCCGCCGGCACGCGCACCGCAGCCGATTGCTCATCACAACCCGCTACCGTTGGTGTGGTGCCACTGTTGCAAATCACGCAGAGTCATCCGTCGCGTCTCAACCACAATCTGCAACCCTGGCCGAGTCATCTACAAATGCCCGAATCATGGGGTAATAATATGTTTAAGCGTTGTTCTGCTGCTTTCAGTTGCTATTTTTTTAATAGTTTGGTTGATAATCTTCCAATTTGATTCGTGCAGAAAAGGGAAGATTCGTGTGATTTGTATTTCTGGGAAGTTGCTAATGTGGGGGAATGCGACTACGCTGATTATTTGGTTAGCCGAGGAATCCCAATACCAGCAGGTTGGGGTGTTGGACAAGTAACTGAAGGAACGACAGAAAAGGAAGATGCAGAGCAGAAGGTTAAAGATGCAGTTCCTCTGATCATGGCCAAGCAACAGCTGTTGAACGGCCTTGACAGCAATGAGGAGATGAAAGAGCTTGTGAAGATAATGGGCAAAATCGATGTGCTCTGTAGGATGATTGTCTCTTTATTTGAAGTGTATGTAGCACTCGTGATGTATTCAGTGGCTACGACATGAGAACTTTGCTGAAACTAGTAATGAATGAAACCTGTGTAGCAGGATGGGCATAGTGTTGTGAACATCTAATGATTTCTATTAATGGAAATCAGGGGGTATCCCCTTTTGCTCATATAAATAAATAAATAGCAGAGGCCCTGTCGGGTCAGCTTTGTTCTCATTCGAAGAAGTCGAGCAAATTGCAGTCGAACAGCAAACTATGTCATCAAATTCAAGTTTCACAGCCAAATATGAGTACAACTAAACAACAATGTCATCATGTTTTAGTTGTCATACAATCACCAAACACAAATCAGCATACATAACAAGTGATGTTCTCACAACAAAAAAGTAAACAATATGTTCATCAGGTTTCAGTTGTCATAGCAAACACAATTTCACATAGTAGATAAAAAACGTCTTCTGACAGGCAAATATGACAAAAGCAATGTAATCATCATCCGCAGCAGAAGCGTCAACATCTTTGCCATGTGTATCAGTCTGAATCATAATTCCCCACGGTGTCATCTTCTTCTTCGTCCTCAACGTCCTCGAACGTTGGCTTCTTCTTGATCAACTCTTGTATGTCCACAGCACGACAGGCAATCTTTTCGCCGGCATCATTGATGTGATGGTTCTCAAAGATATTAGGAACATCTGGGTTATCTTGTACATCAGGAGCAGTGTAAGAATCATCTTGTTGTGCAACTTCATTAAACGAATTCCTTTGCTCAAACCTTTGCAATACTCTCCAGTCATCGCTACGTGCAAATGTGTCTTCCAAGAAAAATATCCGTGTTGCTTGATTTGCCAAAATAAAAGGCTCGTTGGTCTGGTACGCCGCCTTGACATTGATGGATTTGAAATAATCATCAGCTCTGGGTTTTGCGATCCTGGAAAACAGGTTATACCAACGACAGCACAACAGAACCACACACCAATGATCCTCGAAACTAGAGATATACTGCAACTGAACAATGTCTGTTATGTTAGCATACATTTCAGTTGTCTCGTTGTCATACGTATTCGTGCTCATGATGGCACTGTTTTGTGTCTTCCTGCCTTCGTCTCATGCAAGGGTGTTGTAGCGCACATCTCCAACAACGCAAGATTCATAATGTCTTACCCGAGTATCAGGACCCATTGCTAGTGAGTAAAGGGCATCATCAACTGCTTGCCCATCCTCCCGCATCTTCTTAATCTATGGTTAGAAAACAGACAAGCTGATCATCTTATGTACTCAATATATTAAAAAAACTAATAGTGCACTTCAAAAGCTTACATGGTTCTTGAACCATTTCGCAAGTCCTGCCATAACCAGTTTGTTAATGTTTCTTGGATTTTGCGGCAGTAACTCCTCTTGGTAGATGCTGCACAACATAGTGATCGCGTCAAACATCTAAATATATAAGAATGTGCTGCAAGTTTAGTAGATTATGATGTATAAGCTGCAGTACCGCACTTACTTGATATAAGGTAGTATCTCAGGACAGTTATTCAACACATACCAAACCATTTTGTCCAAATCTTTAGGTTTGTCCTCTTGTCGACTCTTCCCTGTAACTCGAACAGAATAATCGAAAACATTGAGCCCGGGATTGTCTTCACCCACCTCTTTGCTAAGCTGATTAGCTGTTTCAATATATTTTGAGCAGAATGTCAACGCTTCTGTAGCAATGTAGGCCTCTGCAATGGAACCCTCGGGTCTAGCGCTGTTCCTAAGATAGCCCTTGGAAGTGCCTAGCCACCTTTCAATAGGGTACATCCAGCCATACTGTACTGGACCTCTAAGTAGTGCCTCATCAGGTAGATGAACAACCAAATGCACCATCACATCAAAGAAGGCTGGAGGATATATCTTCTCAAGGTCACATAGGATAGTTGGTATCTTGTCTCTAAGATGCTCCAAAGCATCTATCCTGATATTCCTACTGCAGAGTTCCCTGAAGAATTGTCCCAACTCTGCAACTGCTCTATATAAGTTAGGGCGGCCCAATCCTCTAAGGATAACAGGTAAAACCCTTTGAAGTAGGACGTGGTAGTCATGAGTTTTCAACCCTTGTACCTTGTTTCCATTTGCACTGACTCTCCTTTCAGGGTTGGAAGCAAATCCATGTGGGAATCTCACACATGACAGGACCTCGCAGAATTCTTTTCTTTTTACCTTGTCCAAGACGTACACAGCTGGTGCCATATCCCGTGGTTTACCTTCATCTTGCACCTGCAAATCCTTTCTGATACCCAGGTGTGTCAAATCAATCCTAGATTTTAAGGTATCTTTCGTCTTGCCTTCAGTCTTAAGAAGTGTGCCGATAATGCTGTCACATATATTTTTCTCGATGTGCATCACATCAAGATTATGCCACAGATCCAAATCTTTCCAATACTCCAAGTCCCACAAAGTGGACCTGCGGGTAAACAATAATCTCTCTTCTACCCTGCCACACTTCTTTTTCCCGCTACCATTACCAGGATGGTTTCCTGGTGTAATATGCCTGACCTTCTCTAATTCCACCTGCAACTCATTGGCGGGGAGCCTCTTTGGCGCATCACGGTTTTCATGCTTTGCATTGAACACATGTCTTCTGTATTTTCTAGGATGCGGCTTGTCCTTGGCAAGGAAACAGCGGTGTCCAATGTAACAGATCTTGCTAAGTATTGCGTATGGCAGCGGATTCCTGTCACAGCGAACACATGCATTGTAACCATGTGTCATTCGCCCTGACATAGTGTCCAAAGCCGGATAATCATGGATGCACCAAATTATAACAGCACGCAGAAAGAAATCAGATGATGGGCTGCTATATAGGTCTCGAGTGAGAACACCATTCCATAGCTGTTGAAGTTCCTCCACAAGAGGCTCCATGAACAAATCAAAATCCTTTCCAGGACTCTTTGGACCTGGGATGAGCAAGGCCATCATGTAGTTTGATTCTTTGGTGCAGACATTTGGAGGCATGTTGTAAGGGATAACAAGCACTGGCCACATGCTATATGTGGCGCTCTGGTGGCCAAATGGGTTAAATCCATCTGAAGCTAAGCCAAGTCTAATGTTTCTCGGGTCAGCAGCAAACTCTTTGTGTTTATCATTGAAGCTTTTCCCCTCACTACCATGAGATGGATGGCTCATTACATTGTGATCTCTGTTCTCCTAGTTCCTAGAATGCCACAGTACATCCTCTCTTGTTTCAGCATCATGAAACAACCTCTGCAATCTTAGTGTAATTGGAAAATGTCTCAGAACATTATGAGGAATCCTCTTCACAGCATCACCATCTTTCCATCTTGATGATTTGCATTTCGGGCATTCACTTAAGTTGGCATAGTCCTTCCGAAACAGAACACAATTATTCTTACAAACATGGATCATATCATATCCAATTCCAACTGCATGAAGGAAATTCTTCATTTTACTGTAGGTGTGTGGCAGCTCAGACGCATCTGGGAAAGATTTGCGGAAAGCAGCCAACATCGCATCGAATGATTTGTTGGTCATCCGCTCAGATGTCTTCACCTGAAGAAAGGTGACCATAGCTGAGATACTGACAGCTTATTTCCTGGGGTGACAGCAACGTTGCATTGTTCCAACATGCGGGCCCACTGTTTTTCTTCTGCAGGTGAAAGTTCACGGAATGCACGAGCATTTCGTAGCATTGTTTCAATGTTGGTCCAACTCACTGGCTCCGCCACCACCACCACTTCCTCCTCCTCTTCCACCTGAGCATCAGGCAGATCAAGATGGTGATCTGCTGCTTCCACGTAGTCAATAACATTGACGTTCACAGCTTCACCATGACGAACCCACCTAGTATATGTGACCGACATCCCATACAAGTGTAGATGATTTTGCATAGTTGACTGGGGTCTTGTAACTGAATTCATACAACTGCTACACGGGCAGAGCACATATGATTTTGGACCACCGTACTCAGCTCTGATAAAGTTCATGAAGTTTTCAACCCCCTCGACATATGCAGCGGAGAATCTTCGAGCAGAAGTTATCCAAGTCGTGTCCATCTGTTAGACATACAAATAAGTTCTTCTACTAGATATTACAGGAAAAACATATATGCTTTTTTATGAAGTCCAGGAAAAAATACCTAGGTCGATGTCTAAAGCTATGGCAAGATATTTGGACGAGCAGATCTAAGTAATGAAATATATGTAAAGCTAATTCAACAAATAGATTTGAGTGCCAAATTATGCCAGGTTGTTTTAGCAGTCAATGAGGCCGAGCACACAGCCATCGAACTATCGAAGGCCATCACAGCAACAAAGATCGAGTATAAAACGGTGTAGAGCTATTTCACCTAACAGATTGGCTACTAGACCATGGCAATCTACGTCACAATAAATATATGGCAGGATATTTTAGCAAATAATCGGCCTTGGCAAGCCATCTCGGCTAAGCAGATTGAGTGCAGAACAGGGCAAGGAAGCTTCTTAAGCAGAGCACATTGACAGTAAACTACTTCGGCAAACAGTGAGATTAACAGCGTCTATCAGCTAACATTCAACACTCCACCGACTTGAACGGGGCCTCAGTCTAGAATGCGCGTACCGTGGGAGAAGCTGACCGCCGTGCGTCTCCACACGAATGTCGCTAGTGGTGGCAGCGCTGACCGCCGTGCGCCTCCACAAGAACGTATCCAGAGGTGGCGGCGCGGCTAGAGGACGACAGTCTACGAGAGCGTACTATGGGAGCGAGAGGATCGCCAAACCGCGGCACCGACGTATCGGCGCAGCGGGGAGGGCGGCTTTGGCGGAGCGAATGGAGTGGAGGGGGACAGGGGGAGGGGGGTTTGGGGAATATTATTGGCTAGTTGGCCGAAGGGCGGTTGAATCGGATTTGGGGGGAATTTTTGGGTGTGTGTGGGGGGGGGGGATTTTCGCGTGGTGGGCGGGGGGGGTTTGGCACATGGTCGGTTTCTCCAAGTGCAGTCCCACGTGTCAGTGAAGAGCCAAGCCGAAGCGCTTTCCGTTTGCGTGAGCCGTGTGTAGGACCGAACGTGTGTGGGGTGCAATGCGACCGCGACAGGAGTGCTGTGAGTGTACCGCCTTTTATCCTTTTAAACTAGGTGCTTCGCCCCCTCAAAAAAATTTGTTGCTTCACGCGATCCATCGATACTACTGCTAGTAATCTGGTAATCCCGACTAAAACGGCACGGCCGGGTCTTTTCCCGCGTGATATGCTGGGAGGTTGGCTTAGTTGGGTTTTTTAGGATGAGTAATGCTACACCTACGTAATCCCAGTTACGTAATTAACGTAATGTGAAATGTGTGAGCTGTTGATTGTATATTGGGGGAGGGAGGGGGCCACCACCATGAAAATCAGGGGAGGAGAGAGAGAGGCAATTTACGTTAACCCTTTCGTAGGTTCCCGTAGATGTAGAAAGATGTTAAATGCGTGAATGTGTAGTGGACATACTATTGGAGTGCCTAAGATAATTTGTGTATGTATAGACCCTATGTGTTTATTTTACTTCGCATGTTAGATTTGTCTCGGTTCAATAAAATGTAGAGTTGGTGATGATGGTGTGCCTGTCATCCTGCAATATAGGCTGTCCGATCTATATCTAACGGATAGGAAGGAAACTATGACAATTTACCCGCACTCCTCTCCACATTTGCAGATAAGGCTTTCTCTCATTCATCCTTTTCTCCCACAAGATCTTGATCTTCCATGCAACGCACGAGCATCTTGCTAGTACTCCTACAATATGTATATTATTGTGAAAGTTCAGATACACCGGCTGAGATTAATGCAAACACGGTAGATTTTCATTACATTCGAACTTTTATAGGACAGAAAAATAAAAGAAACCCGACCCTAAACCTATTCTACGACGGCGACCGATGTCCTCCATCTGTGATCTCTATGTACGGGGGCGGGCTTCAAGACCCGTGAAGTGAAGGTGCGGTCTCCAGCGAGGAAGAGTAGAACACGGGATACGGACCGGCCAGTTGGCACACCATGCCCTGCCGCCTCCCATGCCCTACTCATCCTCGGAGGAGTCCTCGACCTCGGCGGTGCCGGACGTTGGACGGTGGCAAGTAGGACACGTGGCTGACGGTGCTCCCGTCGTCGGCCGCTAGCGTGGCCACCGCTTGTGCGGTCGCGTCCGTGTCCGACTACGCCGCTATTGCGTCACGAGAGGCGACTTGAGCGAGGGCAGCGACCTCGAGCTTCATCCCCGAAGACAAGCTCTCCCGTAGAGCGTTCGCACTTGCAGTCATGGCGGATGTGGTGCGAGGTAGGAGGACGATGCGCTATGGTGTGGAGGTTAGTTGGGCGTTTCTGCTTTAAGTAGCGCATTCCGGTGAGGCCAAGCGTTCGGGTGCGTCATTAAGTCGCCGGAGTTGGTTCCTCGGGCACCGAGCCTCTTAACGACGACATACGAACGAACGGCATGAATGCAGGCAGCTGGTGACGGCTGGGAACGCACCGCGCGATGGCGCGAGGGACAAGGATTTTGGTGTGCCAGGGTAGTCAGCTGCAGTCGTGGCAACGTTGGAGATGCCCTTTGCTCACATGCGATCCCTGCATGTCATTGAAAAAGCAAGATGACCCGGCATGGTCTCAGGTCCAGAGGATGCAGTTGGCCATGCTACACCACTCCGCGGACGCGTCGCGGCGCCCCGTGCATCCTCGACGAGCCGGGTGTTCGGGTGTGTTTGGATTGTGGCCAAAGTGCACCTTTCCAAAATTCTGGTCATGACCCAAAGATTGGTCTTTGTTTGGATGGTTGCCATTTTTTTGGCATGCCAATGAACTCTAGCCAACTCTAGTTCATTTTTCTTACCAATGTCGGCCAAATCATGGGCAACCAATACCTCAACCAAAATTTTGGTCATGACCCAAAGATTGGTCTTTGTTTGGATGGTTGCCATTTCTTTGGCATGCCAATGAACTCTAGCTAACTCTAGTTCATTTTTCTTGCCAATGTCGGCCAAATCATGGGCAACCAATACCTCAACCAAAATTTTGGCTACCCAATGCTTTGATAGGGCAACCTTGGGCACAAACCAAACATACCGTTGGTCGTGCCACATCACTAACGCCACCCTCGGCACACTGAAACCGACTGTGTCTAGCTACGATATGAGCGTGTCGCTCACCGCGGTTGCCGTGTCCAGAGGCGGTGCTGGAGCTGCGCCCCTTTGTTGGCCCCAACGACCCACATGAATGGTTGTCGGTGGCGAGGAGGTCGTGGGCCAGCTCCTCCATTGGACTAGTCTATGCTACGTCGTCCCGATGGGTGTTCCCCACATGTCGGTTTCCCTGTTTTCCCGGCCATATTCGAGCGTCAGTGCTCCGCGTTGCACATTAGGCCTTTCACTATGTAGGCCAAGCGAGACAACTTATTGTTTATTTGAGCCGTTCAAGTATAATCATGTGGCATTTTATTATTTCTCATTCCTCTCCAACCCTCTTCTCCATCGATCATGTTGCCCCTCCAGTCGAGTCCATCCTCCCGCATGCCTCATTTGAACATTCCGCCGAGTATCATTCGCATGTACCCACCCTAGTCCTCTTTCAATAGATCTCCGGACCCCGAGATGAAATCGAGAGGGAACGAGTGGGGGCATGTGATACCTAAGGCGGATTCAAAATTTTGAACCGGTGATCATAGCATCCGCAAATCATATATAAAGGGTATTCAATGTTCGTTTCGTTTTTGAACGTACAATATACTCCCTCCTATCCTTTCTAGTTTACATATAAGTTTTATGTGTAGTCAAAGTATCTCTACTTTGATCAAAAAGGTATCAACATTCAACAATGCCCAATCAATATTGTTATATTCGTACGTACTCCTAGATTTGTACTCGAGATGGTTTCCAATTTGACTATTGACAAGATTAATAGTACATGAGATGTATAATGTGAAAATTATATCATTGGAAACTCCTTTCACATACGAATTTGACTGTATGCTTTGTGTAAGTTGCATGTCATATATTATTACTCTAACATTTGGTCAAAGTTAGCCTCGAAAAACACATTAGACCCTGTATGCTTTGTGTAAGTTGCATGTCATATATTATTACTCTAACATTTGTGTAAGTTGCATGTCATATATTATTACTCTAACATTTGTGTAAGTTGCATGTCATATATTATTACTCTAACATTTGGTCAAAGTAGTATAGTGGAAGTGGATCCTCTGACGTAGGTATCCCTGCCTTTCCCTCCCTTTTGGTCACTTACTGGCGGACCCCATGCTTGCTAGGCCCCGCATGTCAGTTACTCAATGGGTTCGACCACGTCAGGGGATCCTCATCCGTAGTATACTCCCTCTGTTTTTATTTACTCCGCATAAAACGGAGGGAGTGGTGCTATAATAAATGACGCGGGCGGGGGAAGGGGAGGGACATCGGTTTGCTCTCAATTGCGGTCCCACAAGCGAGCGAAAACGCAAGACGAAGCGTGTTCCATTCGGTGAGCAACGTGGAGGGTCCAGCGTGCCGGGCTGCAACACGAATGCGACAAGAGCGATGTACAGTCAAAACCGATTGACCGGTCGTCACTGGAACCACTATTCACACCAGAACCTTCGCTGCTCGGCCTATGCCAGCCACTGCCCTAAAACCACACCAAATCTCCAGCCCATTCCCCCACATTTTGATCCCCTAGCCTGCATCAAGTGTCCCCTAGTTCGCCGGAAAGCCATGGTGCGCCGCAAGATCACTTACTACAAGATGCTGACGCCGGAGCGCCGCGCAGAAATCGCGGCGGCTGTCGGCGCCACAGACCTCCGTTCCCAAGCTTGCTTTGCGGCGGGCCAATCCCCGAGTTCTCTGGAGCCAAGCTACGAGGAGGAGGAAGCCGATCCAATGTTCATGGCGGAGGTCATGGCGCAGAAGGCCCCCTATGGGTATGAGACGATGGACGTCGACTTCGTGCTGGCGTCCGAGTCCCATGGTGCAGGCGGACCAGCGGTTCAACATGGTGATACTAAAGGAGGACCGGGAGGCAGAGGCTCAACTCGACACGGAGCGCGCGCATGCCGCTGCCATCGAGGCTCTCCTGCAGGCGGAACCGTATGTCATGGATGTGAACCGAGCGGCGGAGGCTCAACTTGAGGCGGAGCACGCGGATGCTGCTGCCATCGAGGCCCTCCTGCAGAAGGAACCAGACGTCCTGGACTTGAACCGGGCGGCAGAGGCTCGACTTGACACAGAGCGCGCGGATGCCGCTCTCATCGACGCCCTCCTGCAGGCAGAACTGGATTTCCTGGACTTGAACTGAGCGGCGAAGGCTCGACTCGACGCAGAGCGCGCGGATGCCGCTGCCATCGAGGCCCTCCTGCAGGCGGAACCAGACGTCCTCGACTTGAACCGGGCTGTGCTCTCGTCCGTGCAGAGTGCCCACACGCTCTGCTTGAACGAGTAGCTGGAGGCCGAGGACAACCACAGTGCGGAGACACACGTCGACAGCGACGGCTGGTTCGCGCCGGCAGCCAAAGACGACGAGGCCGTCTCTTTCCGCGAGCAGTGATAGTTTTTCTTTATGTTGTTGTTTTTATGGATCTTTTGTTGTGTAAAAACATATATTTATTATGCAAGTCGCCTAACTTGGGTCAGTCTACCATTTTAGGCGGTTGGATGAATATCCTACGTCTCCTAACCCTTCTTTCCTTCTTCCTCACCTCTTCTTCTTCCCCAACAGACCACCGCACGGGCCGTACGGATACTCCCCAACATGCGGTTGGATAAACATACTCTATGAACGAAAATTATGTGTCAGCGATAGGATGGCCGAGTTTGGTTTGTTCACATGCGACAGCACGTGTCAGTGAGGGTGTGTTCCCTTGGTTGGATTTGCAGGGTGCAGGAGCGACTGTGTGAGGGTGCGGTGCGACCGCAGCGTGCAGGAGCGACCGTGTGAGGGTGCGGTGCGACCGCGACAGCCGTGCGCAAGTGTACCTCCTTCTCATTTTGAAAACTTTAGGCAAGCTTGGCAAAAATGTGTGGCGAAGTTTGGCAATGCAAGGCCTAGACCCAAACATGATAAGTACGTACATACTAGGAGTACTAGTGTTAAAAAAGAAAGGCGGGGTTTTCCTTCGCGGGATTTAATCGATACAAATCCTCGTTTCACCTGTCAATTAATGCGTATTTTTTCTCCAAAGACCAAAGAGCTAACCATCTCACTCCTCATCGCTTGATTAATGCAGCGCCATGCAAACCAACCTTCTCACTTCCGCATGCATGCAGGGGATATTACTGTCCTTGGTTGCTAATCCCATCAATTTTGCCTCGATTAGTGTTAGTGGCCCTTTGCAAATTGTAATTTTGATATACTGGCCTTGTGTACAAAAAAATGGAGGTAGTAACTATATTTGACTTCCTTCCCCATTGCGGTGACGTCGATGATATCTTTTTTTGGTGGTTTGGCGAAGTGCGTTCGACAAAGAACACCATTGAGGGAGACCATGGTAAGTCGTTCGCAAGTGCAGCCTGCAAGCCGAGACAACCGCCTTATTTGCATCCAGGAAGTCCTTTACTAGTACTCCCTCCGGTCCTTTTTTCTTTGCGTCTAAGGTCCAGCCCGTATACCAAGGAGAGGAGCAATTAGCAAAAAATGGACTGTTTTGCCCCTGGATTCATCTGAGGAGACCCTGGTTGCATGCGAGATTGGCTCAGACTTTTCATGCATGTCGTCTCTCTCTCTCTCCCTGTCCATCTCTCTACACGCATGCGCCTCTCGCTCTCTCTCCTGTTTCTGCATGCAAGCAGCTCTCTCTCTGCCTTGGGAAGATGCGAAGCACATGGGAAAGAGAGATGGGATTACTGCAGGCACGCATGTGGTGGAAAGGGATGGAGGGCCCGGTTGGAAAGAGCAGCGAAAAAATGCCAATGCGCAGAGCATTGCGGGGAAAACGAAATTTTCTTAGACGCAGACAAAAAAGGATCGGAGGGAGTACTACTAGGAGTACTAGTGCGGTGAGATGTTTTCTCAAAGCAGACGATGGAGAAGCGGAGTCAGCGAAGAGTGAAATGATGGTTGCTTCGTCCGTGCTTTTGTGATTTGACGCCTCAATGCTTTGTGATTTCTAATAGAAGGGACAGGGGAGTAGACTCTGTGCTCTATACTGTACTACATGCGTCCAAGCATGGGAGAAAGAGGAGAGACGCTGCATTTTTCTATTCCTTCAATCAATCAATCAGGGAGCTTCGGTTCCATCTTTTTGGCTTTGGCAACACCGTCCACAATGGTTCCCACGATGCCAAAAGCAATTTTCACATTTGGCTACACATTGTGGATGCCCTTAACGATACCACTTGGTTTTGCTCCTATGTGCTATCTATACAAATCTTAGTTATATTGATCTAAAAAATTATAGAATCAAGATTAGTAAAAAGGAGGTGATTTTGCCGCGCGGATGGCGGGGGAGGTTTCTTATTTGAGCAATGCTACATCCACGTAATGGTTTACGTAAAGTTACGAACTGATGTGATGTGGGACTATTTGATTGGATTAAGGGAGAGGATTAGGCCCACCCCACCTGAAAATTAGGGGGGCATATATAGATTAGATGGAAAGTATACGTAGTAGCTACGTAGCCCTTTGTAAGTCTAGGATTAGGCTTCTCATTTTCGGAGGACGTTGTCCTGGCGGTTTGCTAACATGCGGTCCCACGTGTCAGTGCTTTACCAAGCCGATCCGCGTCCCACATGAGGCAGAACAATGGCAGATGCAACACGTGGTTAAGTTGAAGAAGATGAGGGAGAAGCGGATTCAGCAACGAGTGAAATGATGGCTGCTTCATCCCTCCAACTTAACTGCGGGAAAGGTGCAGCTTTGTGATTTGACGCCTCATTGCTCATTACTACGCCGGTGCCATGACTGGGGTGCTTCACCCCGGCTGCTCTGCACTGTATTCCGGTATGGCATGTGGACCCGGTAGCTTGATGTCCCACATGTCGGCGAAAGGGGATAGAAGATTTAGGAAAGCGAGCGCTCCACTCTTACGACGGAGGAGTAGACGACACGATGGCCCAGTGAACTGTCACTTGTACTGTATAGTACTATAGTTTTGTTGTTTCGCACGATCCATCGATACAAACCCGATTAAACAGGAAATGGCAGGATTTTTCCCGCGTGGTAGATGATACTGGCCATACATTTCAAAGGCAATTTTAATGTATGCAAACTGAATAATTATGTGTAACAATATGATATCTAGTAAAACTAAAAACACATATGATTTATTGTGTTAGAGTGTAGTAGTAGTGTTGTATTGCATAGTTGTTAGATGTAACATGCGAGAACATGTAGAGATGTAGTTTTGGAGGGCCTACAGAGAGAAAAGTGTAATACGGTCACCAAACTTCAGAATAAGCTGATTACGGTCACTATATACATTTTGCGGCGATTATATGGTCACTTGCTCACAGTTCAGCATCGGATTGCACTCTGTTGACCAGCCAAATAGTCAGCGTGGCGCCATGTTGACTAGTTAAATTGACCACGTTCCTTGTGGGTCGCACCTGTCAGTTCGCATAGGCAAAAGGTCAGATAAACACAAATTTACGCAGGCACGACAAGGCTCCAACCCGTGCGCGGGAATCACCTGGTTGTGTATGTGTCTGTTAGGGCCTGATGTGTGCGCATGCACGTGTAGGTTGAGCACTTGAGCGTGAGAGTGTGTGTTGGTCGTGTGGTGCACTGGTGTGTGCATGCATGCGTGTGTGTGTGCGTGTGAGTGTTGCGTGCGTGCGTGGCTGTGCGTGTACGCGTGAGTGTTGCGTGCGTGCGTGGGTGCATGTGTTTGTGTGAGTGTTGCATGTTTGCGGTTCGTGTGCATGCGTGCGTGTGTGTATAATCACCACACCAGCTCCTGTGTGTTAAAACAGACGGCTCAACATACCAATACAAGGCCACCTTGTCCGCTGTGCCCGCGGTCATGACTTCGAACCACCGTCCAAATATTTTTGTTGTTGTTTGTTTTCATTCTTACTAGCAAGATGCCCATGCGTTTCACGTAACATCAAGATGCATTTGTATGACTTGTTTATCTTGTGAGAGAAAAGGTTGAACAAGGGAAGGCCTTATTTTCAAATGTAGAGAGGTGTGTGGGTACCTTTTTGCAAAATTGCCATAGTTTCTTTCCTATCCGTCAGATATAAATCGGACGGCCTATATTGCAGGATGGCAGGCACACCATCATCACCAACTCTGTTTTTTATAAGAGTGTATTTTATGTATTTTATAAGAGTGTAGATGTAGAGTAGATACAAGTCGACAAGTGGGCACGATGGTAGTGAGATAATGTGATGCAACACTAGAGGTGCCACGTGGAGCGTTTAACTGGTCAACTAGTCATGTCATGAGCAAATACAGAGTTGTACGGTAAGCCCGTAACTGTATAATAACCACTAAACGTAAATGGTGACCGTAATGAGTGGATTCTGAAGTCTAATGTACGTATCGTGCTTTCGCTTCAAATACAATGATTGTCATTGCATATATCGCGAGAGAAAGATGAAACATGCGTGAATTTTCTGGGGGCTTACTTTTAGAGGACCTGGAGATAGTTTTGTGTGCATACGTGAAAAGGGCGTACAGGGGGGGTATGTGATGGAGAGAGAGATGCTCTTCGTTTCTCTTTATTATGACTAACTTTGTATATAGTATAAAAATATACAAATTCACAGTGCGGAATAAATATCATTGTGGGCACTATGCAATGTAAATTAGCGTTCGTACTCCTCCATATAACTTTGTAATGTTGTATATATGTAGAAACTCTAAAATAATTTTTTGGCCACACTTTATTCAAAAGGAATGTTGTATGCGAAATAAACGTGAAGAGAGGGCTTTTTAGATCAATGGGGTACGTGATGTAACATGTGTGAATGTGTAGTTGATGCATTTGGCGGGGCCTAGAGAGGTATGTATGTGTATTACGTATTCGAGAGAGGCATGGATAGCGGGGCCGACGAGGGGGGGGCATGGGAGAGATAGCACGAGAAATGAGAGTGGTCTAGAGAGAGAGAGGAATATGACGTCACGACAAGAGATTCCATTCCCTTGAGTGTGTATATGCAAGGGGAGAGGGAATAGAGGCACCAGGAGAAATTTTCTGTGTGTGTAGTGTTTGTGTTGGTATGTGTGGGTGTGAGAAGATAATGAGACGTGGGGGCAGAGGGTGTGTCACCGTGTGAGGTCCGGTGGGTCGAGGTGAGGCCCTTCGTTTGGTTCCGTCCTGCACCACATTGGTCGGCCCGTGACGCATTTAGGAAGACCCATGGATGACTAGTCGTACAAGACAAAGATAGCAGAATTGTGAAGGACTTTGTGTCCACTGACAAAGCTGGCTAGGATTTGTAACCCTAGGTTCTCGGACTAAGGTAACCCCTTTATCTCTGATATTACTATTCATCCAACCTAACTTTAAGGGGCATCCTACAGAATGCTCTGCTAGAATCATACTCGTCGATTAGGAAGAGAGGTGTGAGACAATGCGTGAGAGACAGGCGTAAAGATAATGTGCGTACATGAGACACGCAGGCAGGTCCATGTATATAGAAAGGGTCGATGAGGATTGTTCGTGTGTATGTTTGCGAGAGGAAGAGTGCTTGTGATAAAGGTTAGTGGAAACAGTTGTAAATGGTTACGAGAGGGAGGGAGGGTTATATCTAGAGCATGTGTGTGAGAAAGACACCTTGGGAGAGAGTGTGTGAGCATGTGTGAGAGACCACCGATAGAGAGTGAAACTACACGTAAAATACTGCTCTACACATTGATTAAAGATATAAGTTGTATCCAAATATTAGGATGGGATCATGATATTTGCAACTCGCGTAAGGAGCGGTCATTGATCCATCAGACATCTAGATTCTATCGAATTTGAGCATGTCTATGTTATTATTCGACACAATTGATCCACATAGTTAGTATTTTGAACTCCAGACAATGCATCGCTTTAGCAGTCAAATATAAACATGAGTATAGTTCATGTTGTGTGTGTAAAGCACATTATACATACGAAAGTTACACAATGGACATTATAAATAGCTACCTATGAACTAGCATACATTTGAATTCAACTTAAGGTGGTTTAAAAAAAAATCGAATTCAACATGAAGTCCATTCAATTATTTGAATTTGATATCATGGCATTTGTAAACCATACCTAAATTATGGGGGCACCAATCTTTGCTCTGATTTTGTACATAATAGCATATGTAGTCGTGTACAAAATAGATTCAAATTTAGCTCCTCCATTCCAAAATAATCGTAGTTATAGGATTTTCAAGTGTCAAAATTTCAAAAAGAAGCAGATAATTTAATGAGGTTTTGAAACATACAAGGTCAAATATAACGTTGTCTATTTAGGTCAATCCTCATAGTTTAAGAGTACTCTAACCGTGAATGCTTGTGTTTCAAAATTTCGAACGAAGCGCCAAAAGAGCCTCTACTCACCCAAAACCGCGTGAGACCAATGTTTGGTAGTACAAGGAAATTACTTTTCTAAGAACTCCGACCCATGAAACCTACCGGCCTGACGTCCAAAGGTCTAAATCGGGGTAGGTTTGTAGCTTCATCTAAACGCCACACAACCGCATCCGAAAAACATTCATACACAATGGCCGCCTAAGCACACATGCGCGCGGCCGAAATCGCTCCCGCCCACTATTTGGGACACCTGGGATTACCATCCTACCCCCGACCCACAGTAGGTCCAAAATTTAAGAGGGGGGCAAAGTTTGTACTTTCCCCAAATTTCAAACAAGTGCGTCCCATCTTCTGTTCAAAAAATCCAAAACAAGCGCGTCCCAGACCGAAACATGGTTCCCCCCACCCGTCCGATTCCCCATTCGTACTCCATGGGCGCCAAAACTACCTCTCCACTAGCCGCGAAATCCCGGCGTCCTCCGTTCGCCACTCCATCACACCCATCAACCGCCGCCCTACTCCATCACGCCGGAGCCGATACCCCGACGTCGTCGTCCACCGCAACCTCAACCGCAACGCCCTCCACGGCTAGTAGTTGAAGCCGAGGCCGAGCCGTCCGTACCCGAGCCAGTTCAACCACGCCGTCCTGCGCCTCACCACTGCCGCTCCAACTTCGCCATGCTCCACCGCACCGGAGCTGTTCCTGCTACGCCGTCCTTCGCCGCCTCGGATCTGCTTCCCCTCCGCCGACATACGGCCACGACAACACAGTCAACAATTTGGCCATGCGTTCGTCCAAGCCTGCACCCTCCAGAACATCAGTTTCCCTATTAAAAAGAAGAAGATCGGCGCGACATGTGGAGGTGACCACACCGGCAACCGAAAAAGGTACTCCTCTTCCATTATTCGTGCAAATCTTATGTCTCTACTTGCACGGTATTCATCCCACAGAAGACACTAGTTGACCGCTTGTTCTTGATACTAGATGTTCCTAGTAACTCGCGATGCACAAGGTTTCTCCTCATATACTATTTCACCTTAGCTAGAGGTCCATCGCCCCCCTGAATTTCAATTTCTGGCCAGTTGATTCCCAATTAACGGAAGCATTCCCCGGCGTAACAGGCGCTAGTACGCCTATTACGCCAGGGAAGCAGCGCCTTGGTGTTTATCTTAGGGGCGTGTGTGGCCTAGAGTTACTGGCGCCCGATCTGGAGGTCGGACGGGATTAAAGGGATGGCCTGGGGGCGCTGCCAAGCACGATGGTGGTGTGAGGTCGATGGGAGGGCGGGGCGGCGGAGGCAGGGGTCTGGGCCGGTGGTCTCTGGCGGTTCGAGAAAGATCGTCAACAATGACTGGCGGGAGGTAGACGAAGGCCATCTGCCCGTTCCTTATAGATCGGACGATTCATTAAAAAAATCGACTGGCCTATTTATTTTCAGTCGACTGTTATCTTAGGTATGACCACATGTGGTTGTGTGCTGGAGGAGTACCTACATTTCCTATGCTCATATATTACAAAATCATACGGAGAAGAATCTAATTTTGTTTGCCATGCAATGTTGTAGAGCTATCATATGTCTCCTGTCATTTATTTTTCAGCCACCTGCTATCTGCTACTTTTACAGTGCACTAGTTCTGCGCACACTTCACCCTTACTCTCACTATTGTGTTTTTATGCAAGGGTATTTCAGACTCTGCTACCATGAGAGAAGCCAAAAAGAAAAGAGAGAAGTTGCTCCAGCTTCGTATGCGGGTAGGCAAGACACGTTACAGCGCTATAAAGGGTGCAGTGTCAACAGATGGAGACGGTAAACGTAGCTCTGGAGTTGATGACCTCGCTCGCAATGAACCACCATCCCAGGTGCGTGCTTTAACTTCGCGGTGTCATATGTGGTTGCATGTTCCAAATGGTTTCTAGCTTGTATTCGAAAGGCCGAAGTCGGTAAGATAAGGAAAGATATTTTTTTACATGAACCACCATCCCGTGAGCACCAGAAGACAAATAGCTAGTCAGGGCACTGGACGAGCCAGTGACAAGCCCAACAAAGATAGGCATCACATGGAAGCCAACTAAAAAGCTGCGATGGTGGTGAAGCAGCCCGCCTCCCACCAGGCTCTCAGGTCCTAGATGATCATGCTCACCACTCCAGCCAGATGTCTAGCTTGTATTGCTTCCAATTTGGTTAAATTGCATCTGCTTAGCTTACACATTATACCTTAGAATATGACATGCCTTTATGTTTTTGGTACATACTAGTAAATCTGTGTATTAACCATGTTCTTACATCAAACTAATGTTCTTATGTATCCCTCATCAATCACTTATGACGAGGCAGGCAGGCAAGGGGACTACTCCTCATTTAAAGAATGCAGCGTCAGCCTCCCGACATGATTCTCAAGAAACAGAAATGCTAGATGAAGATAGTGAACGTACCTCTATAGTTGATTACAGCATTTCCCCTACACTAGCATCGCATGTGCTTGCTCTAACTTGGCAGCGTGATATGTGGTTGCATGTTGCATATGGTGTCTAGATTGTAATTCTTCCAATCTGGTTAAACTACATGTGCTAGTCTGCTTAGCTTATACATTATACCTGTTAATGTGACATGTCTTCCTGTATTTAGTACATAGTACATCTGTCTATTAAGCATGTCCTTACATAAAACTATTGTTTTTTTGTATCCCGCATCAATCAACATGACGAGACACCTTTAATATAGGCAGTGCGATATTAGTTGCATCTTTCATATGATTTATAGCATGCGCTGCTTCTAACTTGTTGAAATTCCATTTATGATGGGACGCTTTTAACTTGGCAGAGTCATATTGGTTGTATCTTTTATGTGGTGTCTAGCTTGCATTGCTTCTTATTTGCTGGAATGGTTTCTGCTTAGTTTACACAAACAATTGTGAAGATGCCATGCCGTCCTGTTTTTCGTACATATTCCATCCTGGTATCATGTGTTTGCCTTACATCAAAGTAGTGATTGTCAGTATCATGCATGAATGAGTTCTGAAGAGAGAATTTTATTGCTTTTTCTTGTCGGTTTTACCTAACAATTCAAAATCAATAAAGCAGAAGGAAGTTAGCAAGGCAGCGGATAAAGGTGCTCCTTCCAAACGGAGGGCCTCTACAGTTTCTACTCCTCCACACCCCAAGAAGATGTCCAAGACAACACATGCATAGACACTCAACAAAGTTGTGTTTATAATGAGCACGTCTCCCCTAGTGCAGCATCACCGGTGCTCCCTCTAACTTGGCATTGTTATATGTGGTTGCATGTTATGTGTGATGTCTAGCTTGTATTGCTTCTAATTTTGTTGAATTCCATCTTCTTACTTTACACATTATACTTGAATAAGACACGTGTTCCTGTTTCTAGAACATACAATATCTGTCTATCACACCATGTTCTTACATCAAATTACTACTGTTGTGTAACCTGCAACAATCACTTATCATAAGACACGTTTGACTTCGGAGTGTGATAAAGGTTACATCTCACATTCTTTTCTAGCTTGTACTACTAATTTGTTGAAATGGCACTTATGACGAGACAGTTTTAACTTGGTAAAGTGATATTCGTTGCATCTTTCATATGGTTTCTAGCTTTCATTGCTTCAAATTTGTTGAAATGCCTTCTCCTTAGTTTACACATCATAATATGTGAATATGCAATGTTGTCAATATGCAATGGCACTAATGATGAGAGACCTCTAACATGGTAGTGTGATGTTGTTTGCATCTTGCATATGATTTTTTTCTTGTACTGCTTCACATTTTTTTAAATGCCATTTATGATGAGACACTGTTAACTTGGCAGAGCGATATTTGTAGCATCTTTCATATGGTGTCTACCTTCCATTGCATTGCTTCTAATTTGGTGAAATGTCTTCTTCTTAGTTTACACATCATAGTTCTGGTTATCTCTCCCGTCCTGTTTTTCATACATATTACATCCTCCTATCATGTGGTTGTCTAACATCAAAGTTCAGTTCGTCTGCATCACGCATCAATTTGTTCTGAAGAACTAAATTGTTATTCGTTTTTCTTGTCGGCTTGACTTAACATGGCATAGAGAAAGAGGAAGAAACACAGAATGGCAGGGAATGAGAAGTGGATGAATCCTGCAGATTCTGCTGGTACTGATGGTGCAATAGAAGGTCAAAGTCCAGCGGAAAATTCTACAAACACGGCATCCCATGCTACACAAGTTGCAAAAAAAGCCAAACAGAAACAAATAGCTGCCACCAAACAAGCAGAGACAGCTGTAGTTCTTGCAACACCTACCACAGTACTACCAGCTGCACGACTTACTCATGCGTCAACTGAGCTAGCAGCACGTTCCCAAGCTCCCTTGCCACCTGACACTACTTCCCAAGCACTCTTGACACAAGACGAGTTGTCAATATCAGATGAACCTTGTGAGCTTCAACAGCAAGAAGGTAGTTGCTGGAGTCAAGTTACAGTTGCATGCTTCTTTATATGTAGTCTCACAGTTTAATGTACACTAACACGTCCTATGTTCGTTGTTGGACTAGCACCTAGGCGCAAGAGAAAACAAACATCAGGGATAATGCTTGATAGGTTAACTAAATCTAGAGGAGGAAGAATGGAGATACGTTTTGAGGCAGGTTTAAAAAGGCCAGGTGATGTTACAGAGTCAGCCAAGTTAGTATCAGAGGCAGCGGTTGCCGTTAGGTGTCATGTACGTATCCTCCCAACATGGATTCAGTACAGGAATGACAAAGACGAAACCCAGTTCAACACCTTCCTCGACCATTTATCTGTAAGTATGGTTATGTATGGAAACTAGTAATATCGTCTTGCTCTGTCCCATACTTTCTAGGTTGCTGATAACGAGACTCCCATAATTTTCAACAGATGAGGTTCAAGTTGGATAGCCAAGATGAGGCAACCAGACAAGCTTGCACCCATGTTTTCAAGTCTGCTCTGTGACAGTATCAGTATAACTTGAGGAAAACTCACTTTGAAGGCAAGGCTAACAATGAACTTTCCCAAACATCTCCAGTGGAAAATATATCCAATGAAGACTGGAGGGGCCTTGTTAAACACTGGTCTGATCCGAAGTATCAGGTACATTATATATATGTGATCAGATCACATGTTGAAGTCCTATTTACGCATGTGCCACACAAATCTATCTTCTTGTAGGTGAACTGTTGAAAGAACAAGGCCAATCATACAAAAGTGAAATTCCAACAGACGACAGGATCTCGTAGCTATATTGCACACTGCGAGGCTCTTGTAATTAGCTGCTGTTTCACTCTTTTTGTCGTACCATATTATCAGATCTATATTGACTTGTTCGAAATGCAGAGGAAATCCCGCAAGGACCAAAAAGTACCTGAACCAAATGCTGTGGAAATCTTCAAGGATTGTCACACCAGCAAGAAGAAGGGCATGACTACACCAGTCAAAGCCACTGTTGTAAGTCCTTAATCCTCATGCCTTTTAACTACTACTTACTCTGACTTGTGCCTTGAACTGCATGGTTTGCAGCCAATGTCTATTACTCTTTTCAATTTTATACACAACTGTCTTAGCGTATCATTGCACCTTACAAAGTTTAAAAGAGAGGAGTGATGTTTCTTTGATCTTGACCCGTAATCTTGTTCCATGCTGGACTTGCCCACACAACGTTACAATTGCTTGTTTGTCTGTTCTCAGTTGTTTTGTGATATGAATGATGTCATACTATGCTTACCGTATTATAAACTTCGTCTCTTTATCCTTAGCCCTCAATACAATGTGAAGAAATAGACAATACATTAGCGATGGTACATGGTCATATGTTTGGAACCTGGTTTTATTATGTACTTTGCAATAAAATACAACTAATATTTTACATGTGTTCACCAGAATAAGTTCTGTATATAGACCAAAGCTATTTTGTTTGGTTTTGCTGCCTCCTTAATATCTTCTGTTCTGGTACTACTAATGTAAAACCTCAACTTTTCACTGAGCTATGGGAAAAATGGTGGAACCGCCTCCTTTTGAAGGTGGCGAGGCAACTCTAACCGCAATGTCAGCTCTTGCTGCAGTGGGTCAGTACCTGTCCACTAATAGTGCCAAAAGCACGTTCCTGTGTAATACTGGGTTGGTTGTTAAGGCAATATCGTCCAAACTGCCTCATGATCAAGATATGCAAGCTCAAAGCAATGTTGTATCTGCGCTCCAGACACAAGTCCATTCCCTAACAGAGACCCTTTGTGAAACAAGGAGAAACATTGCTCAATGTCATCTGATACGTCAATTTTGCATCATGCATTTATATCGATATTTATTGCATTATGGGTTGTTATTTCACATTATGTCACAATACTTATGGCTATTCTCTCTTATTTTACAAGATTTACATAAGGAGGGAGAATGCCAGCAGCTAGAATTCTGGGCTGGAAAAGGAGCAAGTATTAGAGACCTATTCTCCACAACTTCAAAAGTCCTGAAACTCCACGGAATACCTTATAATAAATAATGAAAAATCCTCGCCAAAGATGAAGACCAGGGGGCCCACACCCTGTCCACGAGGGTGGGGGGCGCCCCCCTAGGGCGCGCCCCTTACCTCATGGGCCCCCTGGTGGCTCTCCAATGACCATCTTCTGCTATATGAAGTTTTTCGTCGAGGAAAAAATCAGAAGCAATCTTTCAGGACAAAACTCCACCGCCACGAGGCGGAACCTTGGCGGATCCAATCTAGAGCTCCGGCAGAGCTGTTTTGCCGGGGAAACATCCCTCCCGGAGGGGGAAATCATCGCCATCATCATCACCAACGCTCCTCTCATCGGGAGAGGGCAATCTCCATCAACATCTTCATCAGCACCATCTCATCTCAAAACCCTAGTTCATCTCTTGTATCCAATTCTTGTCTCCAAGTCCGGAATTGGTGCTAGTAGGTTGCTAGTAGTGTTAATTACTCCTTGTAGTTGATGCTAGTTGGTTTAATTGGTGGAAGATCATATGTTCAGATCCTTTATGCATATTATTACCCCTATGATTATGAACATGAATATGCTTTGTGAGTAGTTACGTTTGTTCCTGAGGACAAGGGAGAAGTCTTGCTATTAGTAGTCATGTGAATTTGGTATTCGTTCGATATTTTGATGAGATGTATGTTGTCTAGCCTCTAGTGGTGTTATGTGAACGTCGACTACATAACACTTCACCATTATTTGGGCCTAGATGAAGGCATTGGGAAGTAATAAGTAGATGATGGGTTGCTAGAGTGACAGAAGCTTAAACCCTAGTTTATGCGTTGCTTCGTAAGGGGCTGATTTGGATCCATATGTTTCAAGCTATGGTTAGGTTTACCTTAATACTTTTGTTGTAGTTGCGGATGCTTGCAATAGAGGTTAATCATAAGTGGTATGCTTGTTCAAGTAAGAACAGCACCCAAGCACCGGTCCACCCACATATCAAATTATCAAAGTACCGAACGCGAATCGTATGAACGTGATGAAAACTAGCTTGACGATATTCCCATGTGTCCTCGGGAGCGCTTTTCCTTATATAAGAGTCTGTCCAGGCTTGTCCTTTGCTACAAAAAGGATTGGGCCACCTTGCTGCACTTTATTTACTTTTGTTACTTGTTGCTCATTACAAATTATCTTATCACAAAACTATCTGTTACCACTTATTTCAGTACTTGCAGAGAATACCTTGCTGAAAACCGCTTATCATTTCTTTCTGCTCCTCGTTGGGTTCGACACTCTTACTTATCGAAAGGACTATGATAGATCCCCTATACTTTTGGGTCATCAAGACTCTTTTCTGGCGCCATTGTCGGGGAGTGAAGCGCCTTTGGTAGGTGGAAATTGGTAAGGAAAAATTTATATAGTGTGCTGAAATTTACTATCACTTGTTACTATGGAAAGTAATCCTCCGAGGGGCTTGTTCGGGGTATCTTCACCCCGACCAGTAGAGAGAGAGTTGCTCCTCAACCTAATGAACCTATTGAAAATGAAATTCCTTATGAGTATCCTTCGGGTATGATAGAAAAACTGCTAGCTAATCCTTTTACAGGAGATGGAACAAAGCATCATGATGAACACCTAATATATGTGGATGAAGTTTGTGGATTATTTAAGCTTGCAGGTATACCCAATGATGTTGCTAAGAAGAAGGTCTTCCCTTTATCTTGGAAGGAAGATGCATTGACATGGTATAGGCTATGTGATGATACGGGCTCATGGAACTATAAACGATTGAAATTGGAATTTCATCAGAAGTTTTATCCTATGCATCTTGTTCATCGTGATCGCAATTATATATATTTTTTGGCCTCGCAAAGGAGGAAGCATCGCTCAAGCTTGGGGGAGGCTTAAATCAATGTTATATTCATGCCCCAATCATGAGCTCCCAAGAGAAACAATTCTTCAAAAAAATTATGCTCGGCTTTCTGAAAATAATCGCACCATACTTGATACTTCTTGTGCTGGCTCTTTTATGATGAAGACTATTGGATTTAGATGGGATTTATTTGATAGAATTAAATGCAACTCTGAAGATTGGGATCTCGATGAAGGTAAGGAGTCAGGTATGACACCTAAGTTTGATTGTGTTAAATCTTTCATGGATACGGATATTTTCCGTAAGTTTAGCACTAAATATGGCCTTGATTCTGAGATAGTAGCTTCTTTCTGTGAATCTTTTGCTACTTATGTTGATCTCCCTAAGGAGAAGTGGTTTAAATATCATCCTCCCATAGAAGTAAAAGTAGACGCACCTATTAAAGTTGAAGAAAAGACTGTCACTTATAATGATCCTATTGTTCCTACTTGTTATGTTGAGAAACCACCTTTCCTTGTTAGAATAAAGGATCATGCTAAAGCTTCAATTGTGGTTCGTAAAAGCAATTTAAAACATATACACCTCCCGAGCAAGTTAAAGTAGAACCTAATATTGCTATTGTTAAAGATCTCTTGTCTGATAATATTGATGGGCATGTTATTTATTTCAGCGGTGAAACTACTAGAATTGCTAAACCTTGTGCTAAAGATAAAAATAGACCTGTGGTAGGCGTGCCTGTTATTTCTGTTAAAATAGGAGATCATTGTTATCATGTCTTATGTGATATGGGTGCTAGTGCTAGTGCTAGTGCAATACCTATTGACTTATACAAAGAAATTATGCATGACATTGCACCTGTTGAGTTAGAAGAAATTGATGTCACTATTAAACTTGCTAATAGATATACTATTTCACCAATGGGAATTGTTAGAGATGTTGAAGTCTTGTGTGGGAAAACTAAATATCCTGCTGATTTTCTTGTTCTTGGTTCCCCACAAGATAGCTTTTGTCCCATTATATTCGGTAGACCCTTCTTGAATACTGTTAATGCTACCATAGATTGCACCAGGGATGTTGTTACTGTCGGCTTAGATGATATGACTCATGAGTTTAATTTCTCTAAATTTAGTAAACAACACTGTGAAGAAGAATTGCCTAGTAAGGATGAAATTATTGGTCTTGCTTCTATTGTCGTACCTCCTAGTGATCCTTTAGAACAGTATTTGCTAGATCATGAGAATGATATGTTTATGAATGAAAGAAGGGAAATAGATGAAGTATTCTTTAAACAGGAACCTATTCTGAAACACAATTTGCCTATTGAAATCCTAGGGGATCCCCCTCCACCTAAGGGTGATCCCGTGTTTGAGCTTAAACCGTTGCCTGATAATCTTAAATATGCTTATCTTGATGAAAAGAAGATATATCATGTTATTATTAGTGCTAACCTTTCAGAGCATGAAGAAGAAAGATTATTGAAAACTCTGAAGAAGCACTGTGCTGCTATTGGATATACTCTTGATGATCTTAAGGGCATTAGTCCCACTCTATGTCAACATAAATAAATTTGGAAGCAGATGCCAAACCAGTTTGTGATCGTCAACGACGTCTGAATCCTAAAATGAAAGAAGTGGTAAGAAAAGAAATACTAAAGCTTCTGCAGGCAGGTATAATTTATCCCGTTGCTGATAGTCAGTGGGTAAGTCCTGTTCATTATGTCCCTAAGAAGGGAGGTATTACTGTTGTTCCTAATGATAAAGATGAATTGATTCCACAAAGAATTATTATAGGTTATAGGATGATAATTGATTTCTGCAAATTAAATAAGGCTACTAAGAAAGATCATTACCCCTTACCTTTTATCGATCAAATGCTAGAAATATTATGCAAGCATACACATTATTGCTTTCTAGATGGTTATTCTGGTTTCTCTCAAATACCTGTGTCGGCTAAAGATCAATCAAAGACTACTCTTACATGCCCTTTTGGTACTTTTGCTTATAGACGTATGCCTTTTGGTTTATGTAATGCACATGCCACCTTTCAAAGATGCATGATGGCTATATTCTCTGACTTTTGTGAAAAGATTTGTGAGGTTTTCATGGATGACTTTTCCGTCTATGGATCTTCTTTTGATGATTGCTTGAGCAATCTTGATCGAGTTTTGCAGAGATGTGAAGAAACTAATCTTGTCTTGAATTGGGAAAAGTGCCACTTTATGGTTAGTGAAGGTATTGTCTTGGGGCATAAAGTTTCTGAAAGAGGTATTGAAGTTGATAAAGGCAAGGTTGATGCTATTGAAAAGATGCCATGTCCCAAGGACATCAAAGGTATAAAAAGTTTCCTTGGTCACGCCAGATTTTATAGGAGGTTCGTTAAGGACTTCTCAAAAATTTCTCGGCCTTTGACTAATTTATTACAAATAGATATACCATTTGTCTTTGATGAGGATTGTGTAGAAGCATTTGAAATACTTAAGAAAGCATTAGTCTCTGCACCTATTGTTCAGCCACCTGATTGGAATTTACCCTTTGAAATTATGTGTGATGCTAGCGATTATGTTGTAGGTGCTGTTCTAGGGCAAAGAGTTGATAAGAAATTAAATGTTATCCATTATGCTAGTAAGACTCTAGACAATGCTCAAAGAAATTATGCTACAACTGAAAAAGAACTTTTAGCAGTTGTATTTGCTTGTGATAAGTTCAGACCTTATATTGTTGATTCTAAAGTAACTATCCACACTGATCATGCTGCTATTAAATATCTTATGGAGAAGAAAGATGCTAAACCTAGACTTATTAGATGGGTTCTCTTGCTACAAGAATTTGATTTACATATTGTTGATAGAAGAGGAGCTGAGAACCCCGTTGCAGACAACTTATCTAGGTTAGAGAATGTTCTTGATGACCCACTACCAATTGATGATAACTTTCCTGATGAACAATTAAATGTCATAAGTACTTCTCGTAGTACCCCTTGGTATGCTGATTATGCTAATTACATTGTTGCAAAATTCATACCACCTAGCTTCACATACCAACAAAAGAAAAAGTTCTTCTATGATCTGAGACATTACTTTTGGGAGGACCCACATCTTTATAAAGAAGGAGTAGATGGTGTTATTAGACGTTGTGTACCTGAGCATGAACAGGAACAGATCCTACGCAAGTGCCACTCCGAAACTTATGGAGGACACCATGCGGGAGATAGAACTGCACATAAGGTATTGCAATCCGGTTTTTATTGGCCTGCTCTCTTCAAGGATGCCCGTAAGTTTGTCCTATCTTGTGATGAATGTCAAAGAATTGGTAATATTAGTAGACGTCAAGAAATGCCTATGAATTATTTCACTTGTTATTGAACCGTTTGATGTTTGGGGCTTTGATTATATGGGACCTTTTCCTGCCTCTAATGGATATACACATATTTTAGTTGTTGTTGATTACGTTACTAAGTGGGTAGAAGCTATTCCAACTAGTAGTGCTGATCATAACACTTCTATTAAAATGCTTAAAGAAGTTATTTTTCCGAGGTTTGGAGTCCCTAGATATTTAATGACTGATGGTGGTTCACATTTTATTCATGGTGCTTTCCGTAAAATGCTTGCTAAATATGACGTCAATCATAGAATTGCATCTCTGTATAACCCACAGTCTAGTGGTCAAGTAGAATTGAGTAACAGAGAACTCAAATTAATTTTGCAAAAGACTGTCAATAGGTCTAGAAAGAATTGGTCCAAGAAACTTGATGATGCATTATGGGCCTATAGAACTGCATATAAAAATCCTATGGGCATGTCTCTGTATAAAATGGTGTATGGAAAAGCATGTCACTTACCTCTCGAACTAGAACATAAGGCATATTGGGCTATTAAAGAGCTCAACTATGATTTCAAACTTGCCGGTGAAAAGAGGTTATTTGATATTAGCTCACTTGATGAATGGAGAACCCAAGCTTATGAAAATGCCAAGTTGTTTAAAGAAAAGGTTAATAGATGGCATGACAAAAGGATACAAAATCATGAGTATAATGTAGGTGATTATGTATTGCTATACAACTCTCGTTTAAGATTTTTTGCAGGGAAACTTCTCTCTAAATGGGAAGGCCCCTATGTTATCGAGGAGGTCTCTCGTTCCGGTGCCATAAAAATCAACAATTTCGAAGGCACAAATCCGAAGGTGGTAAACGGTCAAAGAATCAAACATTATATCTCAGGTAATCCCATAAATGTTGAAACCAATATTATTGAAACCGTAACCCCAGAGGAATACATAAGGGACACTTTCCAGAATGTTTCAGACTCCGAAAAGGAATAGGTATGCGGTACGGTAAGTAAACCGACTCCAAAACAATTTTTAAGGCAATATTTCTCTGTTTTGGAATATTTAGAAAAATAGAAAAATAAGTAGCAGTCCGGGAAGGACACGAGGGCCCCACGAGGATGGAGGGCGCGCCCTACCCCCCTAGGCGCGCCCCCTACCTCGTGAGCACCTCGTGTGCCTTTCGGACTCCGTTTTCTTGCACGATATGTATTTTGGTCGGTAAAAATTCACTATATATTCTCCCGAAGGTTTTGACTCCCGTATCACACAAATATCCTCTGTTTTTCTTTCGAGCTGTTGCTGCTGCAGATTAGAGCAAGATGTCTTCTCAAGAGTTAGTCGGGGAGAGCCGGATATCTAATCCGGCAACGGAACCAAGGGCAAACAGCGACCCTGACCACTTTGGGCCAGCAACGGAGGAGGAGATGGAGGCTGACTTAATGAGGGTAGATGCCATGGAGGATCAAGAAGTCACCCCTCGCTTCCGAGCTGGGTTCACGATGGGGGAACTACAGAGCTCAGCTATTCCAAACTCGGTTATCCCTTCCAATTGTAGATTTCTTTCTTATGAAAATATGAAGAGGAGTGTCACTTGTTCTCCCGCAGCTATGAAACACCCTTGGGTGCAAGGAGATTTAGCCGTCATAGGAAAGCTTCGTAAGGAAACAATGGACCTCAAGCAGCAAGTCAACAAGCTCGAGGAGGAGAATCGTATCCTTAGAGGAATCATCACCAAGAATATTTCACCAACAACAAAGAAGGATACATAATAACATGGGTATGGGCACTCCCCTTGGCAACTGCCGAGCTTGGGGGAGGTGCCCCGGTATCGTATCACAATCAAAACTCATATCTTTACCGTTTTCCTTAGTTTGATCCTATTAGTAGTATTTTGATCTAGTAGAATAAAGTTTATGGCATGATCTAGTTTTGAGTTTTGCCTTATGATCTCTCTATGTAATCGAGTCCGTGAGCTATATAATAAAGATTAGTGTTAAGTCAAGGGCTTGATTTTCTTGCTATGATCTTGGGTGAATAAAAGAAAAGAGAAAAAGAATAAGAAGAAACAAAAGTTCATATTGATCTTATTGATAGTAATGACTTCACATAGAAAGAGTGTGATGATTAAAAGTTGTTGGGAGTTGGCAGACATAGCTTTGGTCATCGTTGCAATTAATAGGAAGTAATAAGGAAAGAGAGGTTTCACATATAAATATACTATTATTGACATCTTTTATGATTGGGAGCACTCATCAAAATATGACATTCTAAAGAGTTGATGTTGGACAAGGAAGACAATGTAACGGGTTATGTTTTCTTATATATGAGATAAAGTATGTTGTCATGGATTACCCAACATGTTTAGCTTGCCTTTCCCCCTCATGCTAGCCAAATTCTCAGCACCAAGTAGACATACTACTTGTGCTTCCAAATACCCTTAAACTAGTTTTGCCATGAGAGTCCACCATATCTACCTATGGATTGAGTAAGATCCTTCAAGTAAGTTGTCATCGGTGCAAAG
Source organism: Triticum urartu (assembly GCF_003073215.2). NCBI lineage: Eukaryota > Viridiplantae > Streptophyta > Magnoliopsida > Poales > Poaceae > Triticum > Triticum urartu. The sequence continues at coordinate 301,777,730 of NC_053026.1, forward strand.
CAATAAAAATTGCTCTAAATATGTATGATTAGTGTGGGAGAAATAAGCTTTATACGATCTTGTGATAGGAAGTAATAAAAGCGACGGACTGCATAATAAAGGATCATATCACAAGGGGCAATATAAAGTGACGATCTTTCACCGGTGCTCCCTCTAACTTGGCACTGTTATATGTGGTTGCATGTTATGTGTGATGTCTAGCTTGTATTGCTTCTAATTTTGTTGAATTCCATCTGCTTACTTTACACATTATACTTGAATAAGACACGTGTTCCTGTTTCTAGAACATACAATATCTATCTATCACACCATGTTCTTACATCAAATTACTACTGTTGTGTAACCTGCAACAATCACTTATCATAAGACACGTTTGACTTCGGAGTGTGATATAGGTTACATCTCACATTCTTTTCTAGCTTGTACTACTAATTTGTTGTAATGGCACTTATGACGAGACAGTTTTAACTTGGTAAAGTGATATTCGTTGCATCTTTCATGTGGTGTCTAGCTTTCATTGCATCTAATTTGTTGAAATGCCTTCTCCTTAGTTTACACATCATAAGCTGTGAATATGCAATGATGTGAATACGCAATGGCACTAATGACGAGAGACCTCTAACATGGTAGTGTGATGTTGTTTGCATCTTGCATATAATTTATTTCTTGTACTGCTTCACATTTTTTTAAACACCATTTATGATGAGACATTGTTAACTTGGCAGAGCGATATTTGTAGCATCTTTCATATGGTGTCTGCCTTCCATTGCATTGCTTCTAATTTGGTGAAATGTCTTCTTCTTAGTTTACACATCATAGTTCTGGTTATCTCTCCCGTCCTGTTTTTCATACATATTACATCCTCCTATCATGTGGTTGTCTAACATCAAAGTTCAGTTCGTCGACATCACACATCAATTTGTTCTGAAGAACTAAATTGTTATTTGTTTTTCTTGTCGGCTTGACTTAACATGGCACAGAGAAAGAGGAAGAAACACAGAATGGTAGGGAATGAGAAGCGGATGAATCCTGCAGATTCTGCTGGTACTGATGGTGCAATAGAAGGTCAAAGTCCAACGGAAAATTCTACAAACATGGCATCCCATGCTACACGAGTTGCAAAAAAGCCAAACAGAAACAAATAGCTGCCACCAAACAAGCAGAGACAGCCCTAGTTCTTGCAACACCTACCACAGTACTACCAGCTGCACGACTTACTCGTGCGTCAACTGAGCTAGCAGCACGTTCCCCAGCTCCCTTGCCACCTGACACTACTTCCCAAGCACTCTTGACACAAGACGAGTTGGCAATATCAGATGAACCTTGTGAGCTTGAACAACAAGAAGGTAGTTGCTGGAGTCAAGTTACAGTTGCATGCTTCTTTATATGTAGTCTCACAGTTTGATGTACACTAACACTTCCTATGTTCGTTGTTGGACTAGCACCTAGGCGCAAGAGAAAACAAACATTAGGGATAATGCTCGGTAGGTTAACATCTGGAGGAGGAAGAATGGAGATACGTTTTGAGGCAGGTTTAAAAAGGCCACGTGATGCTACAGAGTCAGCCAAGTTAGTATCAGAGGCAGCGGTTGCCGTTAGGTGTCATGTACGTATCCTCCCAACATGGATTCAGTACAGGAATGACAAAGATGAAACCCAGTTCAACACCTTCCTCGACCATTTATCTGTAAGTATGGTTATGTATGGAAACTAGTAATATCGCCTTGCTCTGTCCCATACTTTCTAGGTTGCTGATAACGAGACTCCCATAATTTTCAACAGATGAGGTTCAAGTTGGATAGCCAAGATGAGGCAACCAGACAAGCTTGCACCCATGTTTTCAAGTCTGCTCTGCGACAGTATCAGTATAACTTGAGAGGAAAACTCACTTTGAAGGCAAGGCTAACAGTGAACTTTCCCAAACATCTCTAGTGGAAAATATATCCGATGAAGACTCGAGGGGCCTTGTTAAACACTGGTCTGATCCGAAGTATCAGGTACATTATATATATGTGATCAGATCACATGTTGAAGTCTTATTTACGCATGTGCCACACAAATCTATCTTCTTGTAGGTGAACTGTTGAAAGAACAAGGCCAATCGTACGAAAGTGAAATTCCAACAGACGACAGGATCTCGTAGCTATATTGCACACTGCGAGGATCTTGTAATTAGCTGCTGTTTCACTCTTTTTGTCGTACCATATTATCAGATCTATATTGACTTGTTCGAAATGCAGAGGAAATCCCGCAAGGACCAAAAAGTACCTGAACCAAATGCTGTGGAAATCTTCAAGGATTGTCACACCAGCAAGAAGAAGGGCATGACTACACCAGTCAAAGCCACTGTTGTAAGTCCTTAATCCTCATGCCTTTTAACTACTACTTACTCTGACTTGTGCCTTGAACTGCATGGTTTGCAGCCAATGTCTATTACTCTTTTCAATTTTATACTCAACTGTCTTAGCGTATCATTGCACCTTACAAAGTTTAAAAGAGAGGAGTGATGTTTCTTTGATCTTGACCCGTAATCTTGTTCCATGCTGGACTTGCCCACACAACGTTACAATTGCTTGTTTGTCTGTTCTCAGTTGTTTTGTGATATGAATGATGTCATACTATGCTTACCGTATTATAAACTTCGTCTCTTTATCCTTAGCCCTCAATACAATGGAAGAAATAGACAATACATTAGCGATGGTACATGGTCATATGTTTGGAACCTGGTTTTATTATGTACTTTGCAATAAAATACAACTAATATTTTACATGGGTTCACCAGAATAAGTTCTGTATATAGACCAAAGCTATTTTGTTTGGTTTTGCTGCCTCCTTAATATCTTCTGTTCTGGTACTACTAATGTAAAACCTCAACTTTTCAGCGAGCTATGGAAAAAATGGTGGAACCGCCACCTTCTGAAGGTGGCGAGGCAACTATAACCGCAATGTCAGCTCTTGCTGCAGTGGGTCAGTACCTGTCCACTAACAGTGCCAAAAGCACGTTCCTGCGTAATACTGGGTTGGTTGTTAAGGCAATATCGTCCAAACTGCCTCATGATCAAGATATGCAAGCTCAAAGCAATGTTGTATCTGCGCTCCAGACACAAGTCCATTCCCTAACAGAGACCCTTTGTGAAACAAGGAGAAACATTGCTCAATGTCGTCTGATGCGTCCATTTTGCATCATGCTTTTATATCGATATTTATTGCCATATGGGCTGTTATTTCACACTATGTCACAATACTTATGGCTATTCTCTCTTATTTTACAAGATTTACATAAGGAGGGAGAATGCCGGCAGCTGGAATTCTGGGCTGGAAAAGGAGCAAATATTAGAGACCTATTCTGCACAACTCCAAAAGTCCTGAAACTCCACGAAATACCTTATAATAAATAATGAAAAATCCTCGCCAAAGACGAAGACCAGGGGGCCCACACCCTGTCCACGAGGGTGGGGGGCGCCCCCCTAGGGCGCGCCCCCTACCTCATGGCCCCCTGGTGGCTCTCCGATGACCATCTTCTGCTATATGAAGTCTTTTGTCAAGAAAAAAATCAGAAGCAATCTTTCAGGAGGAAACTCCGCCGCCATGAGGCGGAACCTTGGCGGATCCAATCTAGAGCTCCGGCAGAGCTGTTTTACCGGGGAAACTTCCCTCCTGGAGGGGGAAATCATTGCCATCATCATCACCAATGCTCCTCTCATCAAGAGAGGGCAATCTCCATCAACATCTTCATCAGCACCATCTCATCTCAAAACCTTAGTTCATCTCTTGTATCCAATTCTTGTCTCCAAGTCCGGGATTGGTGCTAGTAGGTTGCTAGTAGTGTTAATTACTCCTTGTAGTTGATGCTAGTTGGTTTAATTGGTGGAACATCATATGTTCAGATCCTTTATGCATATTATTACCCCACTGATTATGAACATGAATATGCTTTGTTAGTAGTTATGTTTGTTCCTGAGGACAAGGGAGAAGTCTTGCTATTAGTAGTCATGTGAATTTGGTATTCGTTTGATATTTTGATGAGATGTATGTTGTCTAGCCTCTAGTGGTGTTATGTGAACGTCGACTACATAACACTTGACCATTATTTGGGCCTAGAGGAAGGCATTGGGAAGTAATAAGTAGATGATGGGTTGCTAGAGTGACAGAAGCTTAAACCCTATTTCATGCATTGCTTCGTAAGGGGCTAATTTGGATCCATATGTTTCATGCTATGGTTAGGTTTACCTTAATACTTTTGTTGTAGTTGCGGATGCTTGCAATAGAGGTTAATCATAAGTGGGATGCTTGTTCAAGTAAGAACAACACCCAAGCACCGGTCCACCCACATATCAAATTATCAAAGTACCGAACGCGAATCGTATGAACGTGATGAAAACTAGCTTGACGATATTCCCACGTGTCCTCGGGAGCGCTTTCCTTATATAAGAGTCTGTCCAGGCTTGTCCTTTGCTAAAAAAGGATTGGGCCACCTTGCTGCGGTTTATTTACTTTTGTTACTTGTTGCTCGTTACAAATTATCTTATCACAAAACTATCTGTTACCACTTATTTCAGTACTTGCAGAGAATACCTTGCTGAAAACCGCTTATCATTTCCTTCTGCTCATCGTTGGGTTCGACACTCTTACTTACAGAAAGGACTATGATAGATCCCCTATACTTGTGGGTCATCATCGTCAAGATATGCATGGTTTTGAAACCAGACTATCAGACATTTGCTTATGTTGTACAGGAGCCTAGGGGAAATGAAGGCGAGGGTTATGGTGCTCCACCGGACAATACAGCATGAAAACGTAACAGTCAGGTCAAATGAACTGAGCTTCTGAACTTCTGGTGGTGCATTTATCTGCTAGAGTTTTAAGTTTTATGCCAACCTTCCTTTTGTTATATAGTTGTAATTTGTTTTGGTGCGATACAAAATTTATTCTTAACGTGCAGCCACCGACTGAAGAAAACAGCAATCCATTTTTGTATAGTGTAGGGTGTTCCCTATATTTGCACTGGTGGCGATCTTTGATGTTGAGTGGATGTAATATGTGCAACCGCCTTAATAGCCTAGTGCTAGTTTCGGCCTTATTTATTTCCTAGTCTTCTTTTTCCCTGGTTTGCTAGTGGCCGCAACTACCATGGGCCATATACGGGCCGTAGGATCCATGGGTCTCCTACGGGCCATCGATAAATGGGCCTGTAATCGGTGGGCCTCAGGCCGTTGGATAAATGGGTCTACATGGGCCGTAATCAGGCATAATTGGTATCAGCCCAGCACGGTAACAAGCCGTTAACAGGCCGTAGGACAGCAAAGGCTTAATTCTGTCACAGGCATAACAAGTCGTTAATGGGCCAGAATATAGGATGGGCTGGAAATGGCGCAACGAGTTAACATGCCAGAAACGGGCCGAATCTTGCCATGGGCCGAATTTGGCCCATTAGGGTAACAGGCCAGTAACGGGCCGACTCTTGCCATGGGCCAAATTTGGCCCATTTGGGGAGCTGGCCAGTAACGGGCCGACTCTTGCCATGGGCCGAATTTGGCCCATTAGGGGAACATGCCAGTAACGGGCCGGAAGTAATCGAGGGCTGAAAAGGAGCCCAAGAACGTATGGGCCTTCAATTGGCCGAAAGCTAACACGGGTTGGAAACAGCCCATGTAAATCACGGGCCGTTAACGGGTATAAAGAAAATTACTGTTCATTATGGGCTAGAGTCACCGTGGTCCTGTAAAGGGCCGAAAGATATGAAGGCCTCATATGGGCCGAAAGACGTCGTGGGCCATACATGGGCCGAAAGTGAAATGGGCTGGTGTTATATTCGACGGCCCACATGACATTGTTGGGCCGATTTCCTTTAGGGCCTAATGGGCCGTAAAACGGGCTATTTGCGAAGAGACCATTAACAGGCTTTTCATGGGCCGGCCCGTTAACTTTTGGCCAAGTCAAACGGGCCGGCTTTGTAAGCTAAATGGGCCAGTGGTGGGCCGTGGCACGTGTCGACATATCATAGCCGCCTATCTGACCCACTGACGAGATGATACGTGTTTCGTCCGGCCAATAAGAATTTAACACGTGGAAATTTCCCATTGGTCGGGGCTGTTAACGGGTTATCGGATCCAAAACCCGACCCAATAGCTTAACGACGTTCCTTTACGGTGGATGCCACGTGTCGGTCACCCTTGACGAAAGCACTTCTGTGACACGCGATTTATCGTCATGGAAGTGGACACTTCCATGATGATAATTTTGGTAATGTCATGGAACACTTCTACGACAACACAGGTATGACTATCTTGATTCTGTCATAAATTTGTCAAGGATGTACATGCATGACAAAAAACGCGACCTACCGTGACAAACACGTATCATCACGGAAGTGTATTTTTTTGTAGTGGTGCCTGTTGTGGTTGCAAACGTTACTATTTTAACGGACTTTGTTATTCTTGATATTCCCGAGGACGATAGTATGTCTATTATTCTTGGAAGACCCTTTTCGAATACTGCAGGGGCTGTTATTGATTGCAGCAAAGGCAATGTCACTTTTCATGTTAATGGTAATGAGCATATGGTACACTTTCCAAGGAAACAACCTCAAGTCCACAGTATCAATTCTATTGGAAAAATTCCATCGATTATTTTTGGAGGTTCTGAATTTCCTCTTCCTACTATCAAGAAGAAATATGATATTCTTACTGTTGGGGATGTGCATATCCCCGTTGAGGTAACCTAGTGTTGCTCGAATATTCTTCGGTTCCATTTTAATCGAAATGAGTTTGTTAACAAGACTTGATCAACCTTGTTAGTGGGTTCCTTTTGATGATCATGAGATGGATGAATTTAGAAAACACAACTCTCTGTACCCTCCTTTTACTTTCTATTATTTATATTAAATAAAATAAAAATAAGTATTTTCCATCTGTTATCTGATTTATCAGTGCAATATAAAAATACCCTGAAAAAAAGTTCTCCAAATGCCCTGAAATTTAAATATGATTTTTTATGGAATATTTGAGAATATTTGGCACTGAGAACACAACACGGGGGGCATCCACCTGGCCACGAGGGTGGAGGGCACGCCCTACCCCTAGGCGCGCCCCCTGCCTCGTGGGCCCACGGTGGCCCTCCTCCACTTATTCCTGCACCCACACACTCCTTCTTCCTCCCACAAACACGATTATCACGTTCAAACCCGAGTCCAAGCTCATTTTGCTGCCATTTTCGATCTCCTTGCTCAAAGCACCTCCCACAAAAATGCTTGGGGGGATTGTTCCTTGGTATGTGACTCCTCCATTGGTCCAATTAGTTTTTGTTCTAGTTCTTTATTCATTGCAAATTTTTGCTGCTTTGGTGACCATGTTCTTGAGCTTGCATGTCAAATTTATGTGGTTCCAAGTAGTTTTGATCCATGATATAGGCTCTAGGCACTTGTAGGAGTAGTTGCTATCAATACTGTTGAGTTTGGCTCACTTTTATTTGAAGTTACTAAAAATTTCAGAATTTTTCAGAAAATAATGAAGAGATTTTTGAGGGGCTCATCGAGCCGAAGCTCGAAGGAAAAGAAAAATGAAAAAGCAAAGAGGCCCAAATATAATCTGCCTCGCACCACGGAGGTTCGGCAGTGTGAATGGTCTTCCGATGATTTCTTGAGAGCAGTCGGGATTTTTGATGATTTTTATGAATTGGCTGAGAATGCAGGCCTCACCGCCTTCCTCCACGACCAACGAGAACAGTATCTCTTACTCACCAATATCTTTGTGCAAAACTTTCATTTCCATGCTAGGAGCTCACCACCTATGGTGGAGTTTTATTTATATGATGAGCATAAGGAGATGTCACTTTATGATTTTTGTCGGGTTTGTCTGATCCCTTTCGAGGGCACAATAGAGGAACCACACCGCGGTGATGTGGATGGGTTTATAGATACCATCACTGTAGGGGAAACGAGAAAGGTTTTCAATGCATGAATCACTAGCATACATTTTCCTGTTTTACGCTACTTTGCAATATTTGCTAGTCGTTGCTTATTTGGTCGCGGAAACTGTGGAAACCTTAGTGTTCCTGATATTATTATTTTGTTCCATGGTTTATTCTGTGATAACTCTATTAGTATGGGCGGTATTATTGCTAAACGGTTAAGTCTGAACCGTACAAAGGGCCCCATCTTTGGAGGCATCTATGCTTCATGCCTAGCTGCACATTTTAACATACCTATTAGGCATTATGAGAAGAAAGAAAAATTGCTGCCCCCTGTTTATTTAGATTATAAGAGTATCATGGCACACGATCTTATTGTTAAGAATAGGGAAGGGGAGCTTAAATACAAATTGTTCTTTGATAAACATCATCCTGAGACTATTACCCTGCCTGCTCCTTCCTTGTTTGATTTATCTGCAGGCAAGTACCTTGTTCCGTTAGAGGCTATTCACGCCTACCGAAACCCTACATCAGCCATAGAGCCAGAGTCGGAACCACAATTTGATCCTCCACGACAGTCTAATTACCATTGGGATCCGGAAATGATTGCCAACCAGTGGAAATCAGAGTCTTCTTCTTCACACTATGACCCCAACTGTTACTATGGATATCTGCCAGGCCATCCGTGGCAATAAACCAACTTAGGCCAAAAGCGTAAGCTTGGGGGAGTACGTATTTCCCACCAACATTACATTCATGTTCACACACACTCATTGTTAGATGTCGGTGCTCATACTTTTTCATTGTATCATCCATGCTAGTTTATTTTCCTTTTTATGCTTTCTCCTTGTGTGTTTGATAAACCTTAAGAAAAACCAAAAAAATTAGTTGTAGCTTTTAGCTAGTTTTAATTTCCATGCTTGTAGTAGTAATTAAAAAAAAACCCAAAAATATTTCATGTTATTCTTTTTCTTGTTGAGAGCTTTCCCGTGTAAATAGTTGTATTTCTTTTATTTTCTTTGGGGGTCAATAGGAGAAGACCATGATTAAATTGTTGAAGTGGCTCTTATATGCATTATTGTTGATTTAACCAAGAGCCCATATTGCCTTGTCTTCTCCTGTTTATTGAATGCTTGCAGATTCCAGCTTAGTCCAATGCACGTGCACTATTATTATTATTATCCACATCGTTCGGTCATGCAAGTGAAAGGCAATAATGATGATTATATGATGAACTTATTGAGATGAGAAAAGCTGGTATGAACTCGACCTCTCTTATTTTTGTAAATATGATTAGTTCATCGTTCCCGATTCAGCCTATTATGAATAAACATATTTGCAATGGCAACTAGAGATTATAGTTTCTTGTGCCATGCTTTTCTCATCTCAATAAGTTCATCATATAATCATCATTATTGCCTTTCACTTGCACGACCGAACAATGTGGATAATAATAATAGTGCACGTGCATTGGACTAAGCTGGAATTTGCAAGCATTCAATAAACAGGAGAATACAAGGCAATATGGGCTCTTGGTTAAATCAACATTAATGCATATAAGAGCCACTTCAACAATTTAATCATGGTCTTCTCCTATCGACCCCCAAAGAAAATAAAAGAAATAAAACTATTTACACGGGAAAGCTCCCAACAAGCAAAAGAAGAACATGAAATCTTTTTGGGTTTTCTTTTTAGTTACTACTACAAGCATGGAAATTAAAACTAGCTAAAAGCTACAACTTATTTTTTGGGTTTTTCTTAAGGTTTATCAAACACACAAGAAGAAAGCATAAAAAGGAAATTAAACTAGCATGGATGATACAATGAAAAAGTATGAGCACCGACATCTAACAATGAGTGTGTGTGAACATGAATGTAATGTCGGTGGGAAATACGTACTCCCCCAAGCTTAGGCTTTTGGCCTAAGTTGGTTTATTGCCACGGATGGCCTGGCGGATATCCATAGTAGCAGTTGGGGTCGTATTGCGAAGAAGAAGACTCTGATTGCCACTGGTTGGCAATCATTTCCGGATTCCAATGGTAATTAGACTGTCGTGGAGGATCAACTTGTGGTTCCGACTCTGGCTCTGTGGCTGATGTAGGGTTTCGGAAGGCGTGAATAGCCTCTAACGGAACAAGGTACTTGCCTACAGATAAATCAAACAAGGAAGGAGCAGGCAGGGTAATAGTCTCTGGATGATGTTTATCAAAGAACAATTTGTATTTAAGCTCCCCTTCCCTATTCTTAACAATAAAATCGTGTGCCACCATACTCTTATAATCTAAATAAACAGGGGGCAGCAATTTTTCTTCCTTCTCATAATGCCTAATAGGTATGTTAAAATGTGCAGCTAGGCGTGAAGCATAGATGCCTCCAAAGATGGGGCCCTTTGTACGGTTCAGACTTAACCGTTTAGCAATAATACCGCCCATACTAACAGATTTATCACAGAATAAAACGTGGAACAAAATAACAATATCAGGAACACTAAGGTTTCCACAGTTTCCGCGACCAATTAAGCAACGACTAGCAAATATTGCAAAGTAGCGTAAAACAGGAAAATGTATGCTAGTGATTCGTGCATCGGAAACCTTTCTCGTTTCCCCTATAGTGATGGTATCTATAAACCCATCCACATCACCGTGGTGTGGTTCCTCTATTGTGCCCTCGAAAGGGATCAGACAAACCCGACAAAAATCATAAAGTGACATCTCCTTATGCTCATCATATAAATAAAACTCCACCGTAGGTGGTGAGCTCCTAGCATGGAAATGAAAGTTTTGCACAAAGATATTGGTGAGTAAGAGATACTGTACTCGTTGGTCATGGAGGAAGGCGGTGAGTCATGCATTCTCAGCCAATTCATAAAAATCATCATAAATCCCGGCTGCTCTCAAGAAATCATCGGAAGGCCATTCACACGGGCGAACCTCCGCGGTGCGAGGAAGATTATATTTGGGCCTTGTTTAGTAGCAAAGTAATATGATAGTAGTGGTAACGGTAGTAAAAGGTAACGATAGCAAAAGTAATGTTTTTGGTATTTTGTAGTGATGATAGCAATAGCAAGGGAAAAGTAAATAAGCGAAGAACAATATATGGAAAGCTCGTAGGCAATGGATGGGTGATGGAGAATTATGCCGGATGCGGTTCATCATGTAACACTCATAACCTAGGGTGACACAGAGCTAGCTCCAATTCATCAATGTAATGTAGGCATGTATTCCGCATATAGTCATACATGCTTATGGAAAAGAACTTGCATTACATCTTTTGTCCTACCCTCCCGTGGCAGCGGGGTCCTAGTGGAAACTAAGGGATATTAAGGCCTCCTTTCAATAGAGTACCAGGCCAAAGCATTAACACATAGTGAATACATGAACTCCTCAAACTACGGTCATCACCGGGAGTGGTCCCGATTATTGTCACTTCGGGGTTGCCGAATCATAACACATAGTAGGTGACTATGGACTTGCAAGATTGGATCAAGAACTCTCATATATTGATGAAAACATAATAGGTTCAGATCTGAAATCATGGCACTCGGGCCCTAATGACAAACATTAAGCATAGCAAAGTCATAGCAACATCAATCTCAGAACATAGTGGATACTAGGGATCAAACCCTAACAAAACTAACTCGATTACATGATATATCTCATCCAATCCATCACCGTCCAGCAAGCCTGCGATGGAATTACTCACGCATGGCGGTGAGCATCATGAAATTGGTGATGGAGGAAGGTTGATGATGACGATGGCGACGGATTCCCCTCTCCGGAGCCCCGAACGGACTCTATATCAGCCCTCCCGAGAGGTTTTAGGGCTTGGCGGCGGCTCCGTATCGTAAAACGCGATGAATCCTTCTCTCTGATTTTTTTCTCCCCGAAAGCAAATATATAGAGTTGGGGTTGAGGTCGGAGGAGCTCCAGGGGGCCCACGAGGTAGGGGGCGCGCCCAGGGGGGCAGGCGCACCCCCTCCCTCGTGGCTAGGGTGTGGGCCCCCTGGTCTTCATCTTTTGCAAGGATTTTTTATTATTTCCAAAAACACATTCCGTGGAGGAAGGAGAACGTCGGTCGAGCAACAGGGGGTCCACAAGGGTGGAGGGCGCGCCTGGGGGGTAGGCACGCCCCCTACCTTGTGGCTTCCCTGTTGGTTGCTTGACGTAGGGTCCAAGTCTCCTGAATCTTGTTCGTTCCAAAAATCACGTTCCCGAAGGTTTCATTCCGTTTGGACTCCGTTTGATATTCCTTTTCTTCAAAACCCTAAAATAGGCAAAAAAAACAACAATTCTGGGCTGGGCCTCCGGTTAGTAGGTTAGTCCCAATAATAATATAAAAGTGAATAATAAAGCCCAATAATGTCCAAAAGCAGAATATAATATAGCATGGAACAATAAAAAATTATAGATACGTTGGAGACGTATCTAGCATCCCCAAGCTTAATTCCTGCTCGTCCTCGAGTAGGTAAATGATAAAAACAGAATTTTTGATGTGGAATGCTACTTGGCATATTTTCAATGTAATTCTTCTTAATTGTGGAATGAATATTCAGATCCGAAAGGTCCAAGATAAAAGTTTAATATTGACATAGGAATAATAATGCTTCAAGCGTACTAACTAAGCAATTATGTCTTCTCAAAATAACATGGCCAAAGAAAGTTCATCCCTACAAAATCATATAGTTTAGTCTTGCTCCATTTTCGTCACACAAGAATGCTCTCATCATGCACAACCCTGATGACAAGCCAAGCAATTTTTCATACTTTAGTAATCTCAAACTTTATAAACCTTAACGCAATACATGAGCGTGAGCCATGGATATAGCACTATGGGTGGAATAGAGTATAATGATGGGGGTTATGTGGAGAAGACAAAAAGGAGAAAGTCTCACATCAACGAGGCTAATCAATGAGCTATGGAGATGCCCATCGAATGATGTTAATGCAAGGAGTAGGCATTGCCATGCAACAGATGCACTACAGCTATAAATGTATGAAAGCTCAACAAAAGAAACTAGTGGGTGTGCATCCAACTTGCTTGCTCACGAAGACCTAGGGCACTTGAGGAGGCCCATTGTTGGAATATACAAGCCAAGTTCTATAATGAAAAAAATTCCAACTAGTATATGAAAGTGACAAAACAAGAGACTCTCTATCATGAAGATCATGGTGCTACTTTGAAGCACAAATGTGGGAAAAAAGGATAGTAGCATTGTCCCTTTTCATTTTTTTGGGCCTTCTTATTTTTTTGGCTTTTTTGGGGGACAATGCTCTATTAAATGATGATCATCACACTTCTATTTATTTACAACTCAATGATTACAACTTGATACTAGAACAAGGTATGACTCTATATGAATGCCTCCGGCGGTGTACCGGGATATGCAATGAACCAAGAGTGACATGTATGAAAGAATTATGAACGGTGGCGTTGCCACAAATACTATGTCAACTACATGATCATGCTAAACAATATGACAATGATGAACGTGTCATGATAAACGGGATGGTGGAAAGTTGCATGGCAATATATCTCGGAATGGCTATGGAAATGCCATAATAGGTAGGTATGGTGGCTATTTTGTGGAAGATATAAGGAGGTTTATGTGTAAAAGAGCGTATCATATCATGGAGTTTGGATGCACCGGCGAAGTTTGCACCAACTCTCAATGTGAGAAAGGGCAATGCACGGTACCGAAGAGGCTAGCAATGATGGAAAGGTGAGAGTGCGTATAATCCATGGACTCAACATTAGTCATAAAGAACTCACATACTTATTGAAAAAATCTACAAGTCATCAAAAACCAAGCACTACGCGCATGCTCCTAGGGGGATAGATTGGTAGGAAAAGGCCATCGCTCGTCCCCGACCGCCACTCATAAGGAAGACAATCAAAGAACACCTCATGTTTCAAATTTGTTACATAACGTTTACCATACGTGCATGCTACGGGACTTGCAAACTTCAACACAAGTATTTCTCAATTTCACAACTACTCAACTAGCACAACTTTAATATCACTACCTCCATATCTCAAAACAATCATCAAGCATCAAACTTCTCTTAGTATTCAAAACACTCATAAGAAACTTTTTACAAATCTTGAATACCTAGCATATTAAGATTATTTAAGCGAATTACCATGCTATTTAAGACTCTCAAAATAATCTAAGTGAAGCATGAGAGATCAATAGTTTCTATAAAACAAATCCACCATCGTGCTCTAAAACATATAAGTGAAGTACTAGAGCAAAACTATATAACTCAAAAGATATAAGTGAAGCACATAGAGTATTCTAATAATTTCCGAATCATGTGTGTCTCTCTCAAAAGGTGTGTACAGAAAAGATGATTGTGGTAAACTAAAAGGCAAAGACTCAAATCATACAAGACGCTCCAAGCAAAACACATATCATGTGGTGAATAAAAATATAGCTCCAAGTAAAGTTACCGATGGAAGTAGACGAAAGAGGGGATGCCTTCCGGGGCATCCCCAAGCTTTGGCTTTTTGGTGTCCTTAGATTATCTTGGGGGTGCCATGGGCATCCCCAAGCTTAGGCTCTTGCCACTCCTTGTTCCATAATCCATCAAATTTTTACCCAAAACTTGAAAACTTCACAACACAAAACTTAAAGTAGAAAATTTTGTGAGCTCCGTTAGCGAAAGAAAACAAAACACCACTTCAAGGTACTCTCATGAAATCATTATTTATTTATATTGGTGTTAAACCTACTGTATTCCAACTTCTCTATGGTTTATAAACTATTTTACTAGCCATAGATTCATCAAAATAAGCAATCAACACACGAAAAACAGAATCTGTCAAAAACAGAACAGTCTGTAGTAATCTGTAGCTAGAGCAAGATCTGGAACCCCAAAAATTCTAAAATAAATATATGGCCGTGAGGAATTTATATATTAATCATCTGCAAAAAGAATTAACAAAATAGAACTTTCCAAATAAAAATGGCAGCAGTTCTCATGAGCGCTAAAGTTTCTGTTTTTTACAGCAAGATTAACAAGACTTTCCCCAAGTCTTCCCAACGGTTCTACTTGGCACAAACACTAATTAAACACAAAAAACACAACCAAAACAGAGGCTAGATAAATTATTTATTACTAAACAGGAGCAAAAAGCAAGGAATAAAAAATAAAATTGGGTTGCCTCCCAATAAGCTTTATCGTTTAATGCCCCTTAGCTAGGCATAAAAAACAAGGATAGATCTAGGTATTGCCATCTTTGGTAGGCAATCCATAAGTGAAAGGATCGATACGGCTGACTAGAGGGGGGGGTGAATAGGCAACTAGCAATTTTAGCTTTTATTTACCAAATTAAACTTTGCATCAAAGTAGGTTGTCTAGATGTGCAACTAGGTGAGCAACCTATATGATGCAACAACAACGAACATACAAGCAAGCAAGAGAAGTAACACTAATAAGCTTGCATAAGTAAAGGTAAGAGATAACCAAGAGTGGACCCGATGAATACGAGGATGTGTTACCGAAGTTCCTTCCTTTTTAAGGGAAGTACGTCCCCGTTAGAGCGGTGTGGAGGTACAATGCTCCCCAAGAAGCTACTAGGGCCACAGTATTCTCCTCACGCCCTCACACAATTGAAGATGCTGTGATTCCACTATTGGTGCCCTTGGAGGCGGCGACCGGACCTTTACAAACAAGGTTGGGGCAAACTCCACAACTCAATCGGAGGCTCCCAACAACACCACGAAGCTTCACCACAATGGACTATGGCTCCGTGGTGACCTCAACCGTCTAGGGTGCTCAAACACCCAAGAGTAACAAGATCCGCTAGGGATTGGTGGTGGAATCAAATTTCTCTTAGTGGAAGTGTAGATTAGGGCCTTCTCAACCACTCCTGAGAAAATCAACAAGTATGATTGTCTAGGGAGAGAGATCGGGCAAAAATGGAGCTTGGAGCATTAATGGAGCTAATGGGGGAAGAGGCGAGTCAACGAGGAAGAAGGGGACCCCCTTTTATACAAAAGGACCCCATCCAACTATTACCCCCAAAACAGCCCCGCAGAGGGCGGTACTACCGCAGGGGGCAGCGGTACTACCGCTCCCCCTTGCGGTACTATCGCCCAGCCTGGGAGGGCTTGAAGATAGAGGAGGGACCGGCCCAGCACGGTACTGCCGTGGTGGTAGGGCGGTACTACCGCTCTCGAGCGGTACTACTGCACCTACTACAGCTGCAAGTGCCGCCCAACCCGACATGAGAAGCGCCCCCCTCGAGTCGAGGCGGTAGTGGCTCGGTACCGCAGCGGTACTGCCGCCCAGGACTGTCAAGCGGTACTACCGCTGGGGCCAAAGACTGCCCAAACAGCAGGGAAACAAACCTCTAACGATGCGGGAAGGCCCAGAGGGTGTGAATCGGAAGTGTACGTGATGATTCCACCCTAGCCTTACCAAAGCGGACCCCCTCTTGATAGTACGGTGACTCCTACGAAACTAGTCCACCAAGAAGAAACGAAAGAGCTACACCGTCTTGAAAAACACTCCGAGGGGAAAGAAATCATCTCGAGCCAAAGGATGAATCTCTGAAATGCTCAAAGCACATGGTTAGTCCGCAAATATGTTGTCATCAATCACCAAAACTACATCGAGAGAGATATGCCTTAACAATCTCCCCCTTTTTGGTGGACTGGTGACAACCAGGGATTTGCACAGGGAAAAGACATGAAAGTAAAGATACTTAGAACTACAAAATATAGACGGGCTCCCCCTGAATGTGTGCAACTAGTTAGTAGTGCCTTTGGAATGCAAGACACACACATTAGGATCAACACTCCCCCTATATTTTATAGTCCAACAATTCTAAGCATAGGATACATGAGAGCAGGGTATAAAACAGGATAAGCATGCAACTAAAGATACTACGGTACTGGATAGACATATATCATAAAGGTAAAGATAAGGTAGCATATGTCTCACACCATATGTCTAGAACTTAGGTCTCACTGGCACCAAACCAAACCAAGCAAAACGATGAGAAAAACACAAGACACCACAAACCACAAAGACACCACAAACCACAAAGACACACTCGCAACACGGCAACAACACAAATCCCTAAACTCTCTCCCCCTTTGGCAGCGAGAAACCAAAAGGGCAAAGAGCGTTGCTACGGCTCTAGGTGATAGCAAGCTGAGGATCTCGAACATCACATCTCAGCGGGATCGTTTGCACCGCCGTCGTTGGTCGGAAACTGCTCAGCGCCTGAATCGGTCCATGGGCAATGCTGCTGAACCCACTCCTCCTCGTCAGTGATACTCTCCTCAGATCCACTGTTAACAGTGGCACCCAACTGGCGCATGAGCTCCTTGTGATGTCTGCGGGCCTTCTTCTCAGAGACATGAGACATGTACTGGCCATGAGACTCCATGTAGAAAAGCTTCTTCATCTTGCGCTTAATCCTCTTAGCCCATGAGGGCTCCACACCGGAGGGCTCATAGTCCTCATCCTTGTCGGCCACAACATCGTCCTCGGACTCCATGTCAGCCTCAGAAGGTGGAGCATCAGATCGAGGGGCTTGGGTGCCCCAGTTGTCCTTCTTTCACAGACGTTTGATATCATGAGAAATCAACTCTCCAGTTTCTAGCGCAGCCCTGGAATAGTGATGTGCCCAGGCCTTCTCAATGAGCAGCATGATGAAAGGACCATAGATCGGGCACTTGCGCTCAGAAATGGTAGACAGAAGTTCAGACCACATAACATGAGAAATGTCCAGGGTCTCTCCAGTGGTTTCTTCCTTCTCATGCTGGCAGAAGAGAAGCATGTCCACAAGATAGGAGTGGACCATATCCAGATTCCCAATGGCGGGGAAAGAGTCTCGCGGAAGACACGGTGAAGGATGTCCAGATAGGTAGACAACTCATAGGTTACCTTCTTTGTCTTGGGGTTAACCTTCTGAGAGCAGTAGGGCCAAAGAGCTTGCTTGTGAGAGGAGGTGACATTGCGGTGAGGACGGAAGCCGACTGGATGCTCAAGCCCGTGATCTTCCACCCCAAGTAACTCCATGAAGGCCTTCCACGTGACAGAGAGCAACTTGCCATTCGTCATCCAAGTCAAGGTCCTTTCTGCATCAGTTCCAAGATGGACAGTGGCATAGAATTGGCATATGATGTCTGCATTAAAGTCCTTGTTGAACTGCATGATTCTGAGAATGTTCAACTAAGTGCACATCTGAAGGGCTTCGCCAAAGTACTCAGGGTCCTTTTCCATTGGATCGGTGTCGATGGAACGGACATCAATAAAGTGATTCTTCTTAGCCTTGATCACACCAAAGAAGATGGATAACTGAAAGCGGTTCTAGAACGGGAGATCGACCAAAATGGGATCTTGGTCTTCCTCATAGGGGTTGCGGCGACGCCTTGCCCAAAACTCCTTGGTAGTCATCTCGGTCACAGTCTTTCCCTTCGGCTTGCTTGCAGATTTCTTCATGTGCTAAGGTGGCGGTGGAGCACTTGAGGTTGCGCTGCTGGCGGCAGTTGAGCACTAGATGATCCACCGGCTAACTCAGAAGTGCGGTAACGCTTTGACGTGGCACGACCGGGGTTGACACGGCGGGCCTGCTGCTCAGGATGATCACCACTTGGAACCAAACACACGAGCAGAAGAAACACATGAAAGAAAAGAGCATAAGCCACCAAAGAACACAACACGGATCAAAGCTTGGTAGGAAAAGATGGAATTAGGCATCTAGCTTGCGTGGTAGTACCGCTCGAAGAGGTCGGTAGTACCGCACCAGATGGGGAACGGTAGTACCGCGACCCATAAGAAGCAATACCGCTTCTGCGGTAGTACCGCTCGAGGAGGGCGGTAGTACCGCGCCATATGGGGAACGGCTATTCCCTATTGCCGTGGACGGATCCGGCACTACCAGAGATGCCAAATTCAAAAATAAACCTACCAAACTTCAATCCACAGGGCCTAGAAGCCATCTACATCCTACTCAAGCCTCGCCTTAGCCAAAAGACAAGAAGAACGATGCCTATTGCCCCTAAAAACTAGATGCAAGATCTAGGCAAAGAGAGAATGGGAACGGGGGAAATACCGACATCCATGGCAAGAGGACGTGGTGGGGATCGACTCCACCGGAGGAAATGGAGAGGGAGGGCACGAAAATGGCGGCTGGCCGGGCGCCTCCTGTGGCGAGAGGTCACGGGAGCGACGAGGAAAACGAGTGGGGGCGAATGGGTATGGGGGAGAAACAACTCCCCCTGCCCCGTCATAACCCCCCATCGCCCGCTCCGCAGCGGTAGTACCGCTGGGGTGGGCGGTAGTACTGCTTGACCCTTGTCAGCGGTAGTACCGCGCACGCAGCGGTAGTACCGCTCTGCCGCAAAAAGGACTAACCAAAAAGGGACATGCTCAAGGAAAAGAAAGAAAAAAACGAGACAAACACGAGAACACACACACAGAACCGACAAAAGGAACGAAGACACACACCTCTCCAAGAGAGGGCGGTGGCCGAGGCCACCTATGTTTGAGTTCAGAGGTATGGTGCCGCGAAGATTTTAACCTTGGGCCCATGACCAACACTCATCTTTGAAGCACAAGTACCATCAAAAATGGCTAAAGTGACAGAGTTTGATTAGTTTATGCATTATGGGGGGAGGGAAAGTTCATTGAGAGAACAACACTCCCCCTATGTCCATGCCTACACCTAAACTAGACAACAAGTTGAGTGTGGTGGGGTGTGCAAGGGTTCAAGTCACATTGCTCGAATCAGTGATATTTAGCTCATGCCTTAACTCGCGAAATCTTGCTTCATCCAAAGGCTTCGTGAAGATATCTACAAGGTTATCATGAGTGTTGACATAGTTGAGCTCGATCTCCGCTCGCCTAATGTGATCCCGGATGAAGTGATACATAATCTCAATATGCTTTGTCTTGAAGTGTTGCACCGGGTTGAGAGAAATCTTGATGGCACTTTCATTGTCACACCAAAGAGGCACTTTGTCACAAGTGACACTGTAATCCTTTAAAGTTTGTCTCATCCATAAAAGTTGTGCACAACAACTACCGGCAGGCACATACTCCGCTTCCGTGGACGAGAGAGACACACAACTTTGCTTCTTGGAAGACCAATTTACCAAAGAGCAACCAAGAAATTGGCACCCTCTAGAAGTGGACTTCCTATCCACTTTGTCTCCCGCCCAATCCGAGTCTGAATAACCTACAAGCTTGAATTTTGCTCCTCTTGGGTACCATAATCCAAAGTTTGGGGTATGAGCCAAATATCGAAAGATTCGCTTGACCGCCACAAAGTGGCTTTCCTTAGGTGTGGCTTGAAACTGTGCACAAATTCCCACACTCAACATGATATCCAGTCTAGATGCACAAAGGTAAAGCAAGGAGCCAATCATGGAGCGATATACCTTTTGATCCACCTCTTTACCATTGGGGTCAATGTCAAGTTGGCACTTGGTGGGCATGGGAGTGGACGCCGGCTTGACATCACTTAGATTGAATCTCTTAAGCATGTCTTGAGTGTATTTGGCTTGGTTGATGAAGGTTCCTTCTCTCCTTTTCTTCACTTTGAACCTGAGAAAGAACTTCAACTCTCCCATGGAAGACATCTCGAACTTTGAGGTCATGAGAGCGGCAAATTCATCATTGAAAGCTTTGTTAGGGGAACCAAAGATAATATCATCAACATATAATTGGCACACAAACAACTCCCCTTTGACCTTCTTAGTAAAAAGAGTGGGGGTCGATTAGCCCAACTTCAAAACCACGGTCTTGTAACAACTCAGTAAGGTGGTCATACCATGCACGTGGGGCTTGTTTAAGGCCATAGAGTGCCTTATCGGGTTGATACACATGATCGGGAAAGTAGGGATCCTTGAATTCGGGGGGTTGCTTGACATAAACCAATTCATTAATAGGACCATTAAGAAAATCACTCTTCACATCCATTTGTTGTAACTTAAAGTTATGATGAGAAGCATATGCAATCAACATGCAAATGGATTCAAGATGAGCAACGGGAGCAAAGGTTTCACCGTAGTCGATACCCTCGACTTGGGAGTAGCCTTGTGCTACCAAACGAGCCTTGTTGCGAATGATAATCCCATGAGCATCTTGCTTGTTCTTGAATATCCACTTGGTTCCAATGACATTGTGGTTCACTGTTGGCCTTGGCACCAGTCTCCACACTTTGTTGCGCTCGAAGTTGTTGAGTTCTTCTTGCATGGCATTGAGCCAATCCGGATCTTCGAGCGCCTCATAATCCTTTTGGGGTTCAACACAAGAGACAAACGCGTGATGTTCACAATAGTTTGCTAATTTTCTACGAGTGCTTACCCCCTTTCTTAAGCTTCCAAGCACATTTATCATGAGATGATCCTTGGTGGAGAGCTTGGAAGCAACCTTGGCGGCACGACGCTCCAATTCCTCCTCGGGGGTGAGACGAGGAGTGGTCACTTGATTATCTTGAGCGTCGTCTTGGGCTTGTTCTTGATCTCGTGGAAGCTCTTGATCTTGAACTTGCTCGGAGGAGGGAGCTTGACCTTGGGCATCACTTGATGTTACAACACCATCTTGAGATTGATCTTTCCCTTGGTCTTGTTCTTGAGGTTGAGGGCCCTCACTTTGTTCTTTGGAAGCGTGCGGGTCTTGGGTTGGTGAAGGTTCCACTTGAGTAGAACATTGTCCTTCTCCTTCGGCCACAAGGGGTTCCTCAATTGGTAGGATATGACCAACACCCATTCTTCTTATGGGTTGAGGAAGAATTTCATCATCTACATCACAAGTACCACTTTGCTCCACTTGGGAGCCATTATTCTCATCAAACTCCATGTTACATGTTTCCTCAATAAGTCTCGTGGAATTATTGAGAACACGGTAAGAATGAGAGTTTGTAGCATAACCAACAAATATGCCCTCATAAGCTCTAGCCTCAAATTTAGACAAATGGACACCTTTCTTGAGAATGAAACACTTACACCCGAACACCCGGAAGTACTTGAGGTTGGGCTTGTTACCAGTGAGTATCTCATATGGAGTCATGTTCAAGCCTTTGCGGAGGTAGAGCCGATTAGATGCATGGCACGAGGTGTTGATGGCTTTGGCCCAAAAGTTGTAGGGAGACTTGAACTCCGCCATCATGGTCATTGCCGCATCCATCAACGTCCGGTTCTTCCTCTTCTCTACACCATTTTGTTGAGGGGTATAAGGTGAGGAATATTGATGCTTGATTCCCTCATCACTCAAAAACTCATCCAAGGTGTAGTTCTTGAACTCGGAGCCGTTGTCACTTCTTATTGTCAAGATCTTTGCATTGTGTTGTCGTTGAGCTTCATTTGCAAAGTCGATAATGGTTTGTTGGATCTCGTTCTTCCTCTTGAAGAAATATACCCAAGTGTATCTTGAATAGTCATATACAATCACCAAGCAATACTTTCTACCCCCAAGACTGTCAAAGGATGGAGGTCCAAAGAGATCCAGATGAAGGAGCTCCAAAGGCCTCTTCGAGTAGATGATAGTCGTGGGAGAGTGAGCCTTCTCGTGTAGCTTTCCTTCGATGCAAGCACTGCAAGCACGATCTTTGGCAAAACTAACATTTGTTAGTCCACGGACATGGTCCCCCTTGAGAAGACTTTGCAAAGATCTCATATTGACGTGGGCGAGACGGCGATGCCAAAGCCATCCCACATCAACTTTAGCCATTAGGCATGTCGCGATCTTAGTGGGTCGCTCCGAAAAGTTAATCACATAGAGACCGTTCTCGACATGCCCAACAAAGGCTACTTTAAGAGTCTTGCTCCACAAGAGGGCCATGGTATCAATATCAAAGAAAGTGGCAAAGCCCATGAGTGCTAGTAGATGAACGGAAAGTAAATTGTATGCAAGGGACTGAACAAGCATGACCTTCTTGATCGTAAGATCATGAGAAATGACAACTTTGCCGAGTCCCAATACCTTAGAAGATGATGCGTCACCCCACTCGACATTGGTGGGCATGGATGGAATCTTTTGCACGTCCACCACCAAGTCCTTGCTTCCGGTCATATGATTAGTAGCTCCACTATCGAGCAACCATGTTCCCCCTCCGGAAGCAAATACCTACAAGAGATCAATGCTTGGTTTTAGGTACCCATTTTGTAATGGGTCCTTTGATGTTAGTAACAAGGGTCTTAGGAACCCAAATAGACCATTGAATGTACTCATAAGGAGAACCAACAAATTTGGCATAAACATGCCCATCTCTAGCACGGCACAACACATAAGAAGGGTTAAAGTTGCCGGCTTTGTTAGGAAGGGAAGCGTTTCCCTTCTTAGCATCACTGCCCCTCAAGAAGTTCTTCTCCTTCTCCTTAGTAGCTCCCTCTCCCTCCTTCACAAAGGTTTTCTTGAGAGGAGGAGGTCGTTTAGCCTTGTCATTCTTGTTCTTGGACTTGGGTACGTACCCAATCCCTTCCTTGGCCACAACTCCCTTTTGGTTGGTCAAAAGGTCGTTGAGGTTCTTCTCGCCTTGTATGCAAGACACAAGACCTTTCTCAAGTTGCAACTTTAGCTTAGCGTTCCCCTCAACAAGATGCACATGCTCACAACATGGGTTAGTAGCATTTGCATTATCAATTAACATCATACGAGGAAAAATGGCTTTCTCCTTGGTTAGCTTTACTTGAAGTTGATCATGAGACTCTTTGAGGCTAGCATGAGCACCCTTCAAGACCTTGTGAGCCGTGTCAAGTAGATCAAACTCCTCTTTGAGTCTAGCAAGATCAACCCCAAGTTTGTCCTTCTCAGAGTTTAGCACACGAGAAACAACGAGAGCACGATCCAAATCTTTCTTTAACTTAGCATGATCAACGTTGTGTGACTCCTCAAGAGCCAAACGAAGACCACACTCTTCCTCAAGAGCATTGGAAAGATCTGAAATCTCATCGACATAGTCACGACTATGCCCCTCCATCTTGGAGATAGTATCTTCGTGAGCC
Organism: Triticum urartu; assembly: GCF_003073215.2. Taxonomy (NCBI): domain Eukaryota; kingdom Viridiplantae; phylum Streptophyta; class Magnoliopsida; order Poales; family Poaceae; genus Triticum; species Triticum urartu. The sequence continues at coordinate 301,801,603 of NC_053026.1, forward strand.
TCGATCACATCATTGGCTTCACCAAGTTGTTCCAAGAGAGCAACAAAATGCTTCTTAGTTTTACCCTTGAGTTTACCCATAAAGGACTCAAACTCATTTTCCTCCACATTAGGTCCCTCACGTTCATCAATGCAATCCATCAAGGAAGGATTATTAATGATGGTAGCTTTGATGTTGGGGGTTACCTTGTTGGTGGCTTTAGCCATGAGGCACTTGGCGGTGATGTTCTCATTGGGTGAGTCGAAGAGAGATATTTGTGGAGTTTTTGCAATGGCAACGGAGGCCATGGCAACCGACTCACCATCATCATCATCATCATCATCCTCATGGTACTCTTCTTGAACCACCAATGCCTTGTGAGGGGTTTTCTTGGTGAAGTTGCTCTTGTTGGGGAAATACTTGGCTTTGTCCTTTCGAATGAGCTTGCCACCATTGTCTTCCCTCTTCTCATACGGGCACTCCACAACAAAATGACTCACATTGCCACAATTGTAACAAGTCCTCACACGTTTCTTGCTCTTCGTGCCACTTGAGTTGTTCTTGTTAAAGTTTGTCCTTGAGTTTTTCTTTCTCCAAAATTACCTTGAAGCAAGTGCCATGTGTTCATGATAGGCATACTTTGTATCTTCGGGGTTGCTTTCCTCTTCTTCCTCTTCTTCTTCTTCTTCTTCAACACAAACCTTGGCCTTCAATGCAAGGTTGGGCTTCTTTTCCCTTTGAGAACGAAGCACCGCATTGTCGGCGGTCTTGTCCAAGATGTTCATAGCCACAAACTCATCCAACACTTCACTTGAGATCAAAGTGTGGAAGTCCGAACTTTGACAAATGACGGAGGACATGGACTTGTGGTACGACATCATTGCCTTGAGGAATTTGTGCTTGATCCAATTGTCATCCGTGTCCTTGCTCCCATGATCTCGGAGTGAGACCACGAGTTTGGTTACTCGCCGATAAAGCTCACGAGGTTCTTCATCTTCTTTCATTGCAAACTCATCAGCTTCATCTTGCACTACTTCATAATTGGAGCATTGAATGCTTGCGCTTCCCCGGTAGAGAGAGACAACACAAAGCCATGCATCTTTGGCCAAGGCGAGGGGCCGAAGATGAGGTAGATCTTCGGGTGGAATTGCATCTTGAATGATGAAGAGAGCATTCTCATTGAATTGATTATCCGCGGCTTCTCGAGGAGTGAAGTTGCTTGGATCATGCGGATGGAAACCTTCTTCAATGATTCTCCAAAGATTAGTGTTCACATGATTTAAATGATGCTTAAAGCGATAGACCCAAGAATCAAAGTCCTCATTTTTCACAATCTTAGGGGGAGGACCGGCATGATTCAAATGAGTGGAAGGAATCGGTCCACCATAAACAAGTGGTGGTTCCACATGAGCAAAGATGTCGGTGCCATTTTTACCACTAGAAGAAGGAGCCTTTTCACTACTAGCTTCCCCCTTGTCAGAGATAGCTTCCGTCACCTTGTTAGTGGGATCACCCACTTTCAACGATGCGGTGGATAGTTTAAGCCCTTCAATGAATTTAGCAAACATGCTTTCAACCTCGGTCATCATGGAGGTTTTCAATGTCTCCAAGGCCACATTGAACTCCTCACGAGAGACCGAGGTTCCCCCATCGCCCGTAGACAAGATTGGATTCACACCGGAGTGTTCCTCCACACCGTCTACGGTATCAACCATACTCTTCGGATGACAAAGTCCTTAGTAAAGAGACGAGGCTCTGGTACCAATTGAAAGGATCGATACAGTTGACTAGAGGGGTGGGGGGTGAATAGGCAACTAACAATTTTAGCTTTTATTTACCAAATTAAACTTTGCATCAAAGTAGGTTGTCTAGATGTGCAACTAGGTGAGCAACCTATATGATGCAACAACAACGAACATACAAGCAAGCAAGAGAAGTAACACTAATAAGCTTGCATAAGTAAAGGTAAGAGATAACCAAGAGTGGACCCGGTGAAGATGAGGATGTGTTACCGAAGTTCCTTCCTTTTTAAGGGAAGTACGTCTCCTTTAAAGCGGTGTGGAAGCACAATGCTCCCCAAGAAGCCACTAGGGCCACTGTATTCTCCTCACGCCCTCACACAATGCGAGATGCTGTGATTCCACTATTGGTGCCCTTGGAGGCGGTGACCGGACCTTTACAAACAAGGTTTGGGCAAACTCCACAACTCAATCGGAGGCTCCCAACAACACCACGAAGCTTCACCACAATGGACTATGGCTCCGTGGTGACCTCAACCGTCTAGGGTGCTCAAACACCCAAGAGTAACAAGATCCGCTAGGGATTGGTGGTGGAATCAAATTTATCTTGGTGGAAGTGTAGATCAGGGCCTTCTAAACCACTCCCGAGCAAATCAACAAGTATGATTGGCTAGGGAGAGAGATCAGGCAAAAATGGAGCTTGGAGCATTAATGGGGCTAATGGGGGAAGAGGCGAGTCAACGAGGAAGAAGGGGACCCCCTTTTATACAAAAGGACCCCATCCAACCGTTGCCCCCAAAACAGCCCCGTAGAGGGCGGTACTACCGCAGGGGGGCAGCAGTACTACCGCTACACCCAGCGGTACTACCGCTCCCCCTTGCGGTACTATCGCCCAGCCTGGGAGGGCTTGAAGATAGAGGAGGGACTGGCCCAGTGTGGTACTGCCATGGTGGTAGGGCGGTACTACCGCACCTACTACCGCTGCAAGTGCCGCCCAACCCGACACGAGAAGCGCCCCCCTCGAGTCGAGGCGGTAGTGGCCCGGTACCGCAGCGGTACTACCGCTGAGGACCCTCAAGCGGTACTACCGCTGGGCACCGCAGTACTACCGCTGGGGCCAAAGACTGCCCAAACAGTAGGGAAACAAACCTCTAACGACACGGGAAGGCCCAGAGGGTGTGAAGCAGAAGTGTACGTGATGATTCCACCCTAGCCTTACCAAAGCGGGGCCCCTCTTGATAGTACGGTGACTCCTACGAAACTAGTCCACCAACAAGAAACGAAAGAGCTACACCATCTTGAAAAACACTCCGAGGGGAAAGAAATCGTCTCGAGCCAAAGGATGAATCTCTGAAATGCTCAAAGCACATGGTTAGTCCGCAAATATGTTGTCATCAATCACCAAAACTACATTGAGAGAGATATGCCTTAACCATAAGTGGCTCTCATAATAGATTCATAAGGTAATTTAATTTTCTTTCTAGGAAAGTTTCACATGCCTTTCCTTAACGGAAATTGGAATCTAATATTTCCTTTCTTCATATCAATAATTGCAACAATCGTTCTAAGGAAAGGTCTACCAAGAATAATTGGACATGAAGGATTGCGATCTATATCAAGAACGATAAAATCTACGGGCACATAATTCCTATTTGCAACAATAAGAACATCATTAATTCTTCCCATAGGTTTCTTAATAGTGGAATCCGCAAGGTGCAAGTTTAAAGAGCAATCATCAAAATCACGGAAACCTAACAAATCACACAAAGTCTTTGGAATCGTGGAAACACTAGCACCCAAATCACACAAAGCATAGCATTCATGATCTTTAATTTTAATTTTAATAGTAGGTTCCCACTCATCATAAAGTTTTCTAGGGATAGAAACTTCCAAATCAAGTTTTTCTTCATAAGATTGCATCAAAGCATCAACGATATGTTTGGTAAAAGCTTTATTTTGACTATAAGCATGAGTAGAATTTAGCACGGATTGCAACAAGGAAATACATTCTATCAAAGAGAAGCTATCATGATTAAATTCCTTGAAATCCAAAATAGTAGGTTCATTAATATCTAGAGTTTTGATCTCTTCATTCCCACTTTTATCAAATTTAGCATCAAGATCGAAAAACTCCGAATTTTTGGAATGCCTTCTAGGTAAAGGTGGGTCATATTCAGTGCCATTATTATCAAGATTCATATTGCAAAACAAAGATTTAATAGGGGACACATCAATAACTTTTAGATCTTCATCTTTATTATCATGGAAACTAGAAGAACACGCTCTTATTAAGGAATCTTTCTTAGCACGCATCCTAGCGGTTCTTTCTTTGCACTCATCAATGGAAATTCTCATGGCTTTGAGAGACTCATTGATATCATGCTTAGGTGGAATAGATGTAAGTTTCAAAGAATCAACATCAAGAGAAATTCTATCAACGTTCCTAGCCAACTCATCAATCTTAAGCATTTTTTCTTCAATCAAAGCACTGAAATTCTTTTGCGAAGTAATAAATTCTTTAATATTAGATTCAAATCAGAGGGCATCTTATTAAAATTTCCATAAGAATTGTTGTAGGAATTACCATAATTATTAGAGGAATTACTAGGATAAGGCCTAGGATTAAAGTTTCCTCTATACGCATTGTTACCAAAATTGTTCCTACCAACAAAATTCTTTAATATTAGATTCAAATCAGAGGGCATCTTATTAAAATTTCCATAAGAATTGTTGTAGGAATTACCATAATTATTAGAGGAATTACTAGGATAAGGCCTAGGATTAAAGTTTCCTCTATACGCATTGTTACCAAAATTGTTCCTACCAACAAAATTCTTTAATATTAGATTCAAATCAGAGGGCATCTTATTAAAATTTCCATAAGAATTGTTGTAGGAATTACCATAATTATTAGAGGAATTACTAGGATAAGGCCTAGGATTAAAGTTTCCTCTATACGCATTGTTACCAAAATTGTTCCTACCAACAAAATTCACATCCATAGATTCATTATTATTCTCAATCAAAGTAGACAAAGGCATATCATTAGGATCAGAAGAAACACTTTTATTAGCAAATAATTTCATAAGTTCATCCATCTTTCCACTCAAAACATTAATTTCTTCTATCGCATGCACTTTTTTTATTAGTAGATCTTTCAGTGTGCCTGAGGGAGTCCTGGATTAGGGGGTCTCCGGACAGCCGGACTATATCCTTTGGCCGGACTGTTCGACTATGAAGATACAAGATTGAAGACTTCGTCCCGTGTCCGGATGGGACTTTCCTTGGCATAGAAGGCAAGCTTTGCAATACGGATATGTAGATCTCCTCCCTTCTAACCGACTCTGTGTAATCCTAGCCCCCTCTGGTGTCTATATAAACTGGAGAGTTTAGTCCGTTGGACAATAAACAATCATACCATAGGCTAGCTTCTAGAATTTAGCCTCTACGATCTCGTGGTAGATCAACTCTTGTAATACTCATATCATCAAGAACAATCAAGCAGGACGTAGGGTATTACCTCCATCAAGAGGGCCCGAACCTGGGTAAACATCGTGTCCCCTGCCTCCTGTTACCATCCGCCTTACACGCACAGTTCGGGACCCCCTACCCGAGATCCGCCGGTTTTGACACCGACATTGGTGCTTTCACTCAGAGTTCCACTATGTCATCACCGTAAGGCTTGATGGCTCCTTCAATCATCGGTAACGATGCGGTCCAGGGTGAGGTTTTCCTCCCCGGAAAGATCTTTGTATTCGGTGGCTTCGCACTGCCGACCAATTCGCTTGGCCATCTGGAGCAGATCGAGAGCTACGCCCCTGGCCATCAGGTCAGTTTCGGAAACTTAAACTACACTGTCGACATCCGCGGAGACTTGATCTTCGACGGATTCGAGCCCATGTCAGGTGCGCCGCACAGTCACGACGAGCATGACGTAACTTTGCCGTCGGATAGTGTTCGGGAAATCGCATCGGCAATCACTCTGGCCTTCAATCCGGAGCAAATTGCGCCATCCAAGGACGGAGGGATAGACGCCATGGAGGCCGCACTCTCAGTGGCGATTGAGCCGGATACTGACTTCACCCCTTACGAGAGCCGTGTCGCCGAACCACTGGACTCGACTCCGGCCACGGACTCCGAGCCGCCTGCATCCGTGCCTATCGAATCCGACCGGGTGCCGCTCATGGAGTTCACCTCCGCGGATATCTTTCAGCACTCGCCTTTCGTCGATGTGCTAAATTCATTAAGGTCTGTCTCCTTGTCAGGAGAACCTTGGCCAAACTATATCCGGCTAGAATGGGATGCAGACGACAAAGAAATTCGCTGCCCACCCACCACCCACTTAGTAGCCACTGTCGACAACTTGACCGACATGCTCAACTTCGACTCCGAAGACATCGACGGTATGGATGAAGATGCAGAAGACGAACAGGAACTAGTGCCCATAGGGCGCCGGACAGCCACTTCATCACATGACATATACATGGTGGATACACCCAAAGAAGCCAAGGGCGAAGAGACAACGGAGAATGGCCCCTCCAAGAAGCAACCCAAGCACCGACGTCAGCGGCGACGCTCTAAGTCCCGCCATAGCAAAAACAACGATAACAGCGCAAGAGAAAATAACACTCCAGTCGACTCCAGAGGAAACGACGACCACATTGCCCCGGCGGCAGTGCACGATGAAGCTGCAAACGGCGAACATAGTATGGATCCGACGTCCGAACACGGCGACACCGAGGATAAACCTCATCAAACCGCCTCTGGGGAGGAAAACAGTCCGGACAAAGATGCACACATCATCCCGGAAACGCACTTGGAGCAAGAAAACCTCCGCAGAAGGCTTATTGTCACCGTGAGGAGTCTGAAGAAGCAGAAGCAAAGGCTTAAGGCCGCACAAAATACGCTCAACAGTAGGTGGAACAAAGTGCTCTACAATGAAGAAAAGTATGGTGGAAGTTACCACACAAAGAGCTGTCCAAAGAGCAAGCTATTACCTGAATTCGATGATGAGGCCTTAGAGCCCACACAGCCGAAAAATGAAACGGCCAACCGGCCGGATCAACCACCCTGTGACCGCGATAGAGCGGCTAACAAGGTTGCACATAAGTCAACACATGATCTACGTGAGGACTTGCGCCAAAAATCCGGTATGACCAGATCCATCTATGGATCTAGGAAGCGCGCTCCGGCACAAAATATAAACCGAATACTACAACCATCCGAACGACATGGTACATCCAAATACAGGGGTGCCGCACACCCCCTATGTTTCACCGATGAGGCGCTGGACCACGGATTTCCAGAAGAATTCAAACCAGTGAACATAGAGGCGTACGACGGGACCATAGACCCTGGGGTCCGGATTGAGGACTCTATCCTCCATATCCATATGGCTCGCGAAGACGATCTCCATGCGATCAAATACTTGCCCCTCAAGCTTAAAGGACCAGCTCGGCACTGGCTGAAAAGCCTCCTCGAAAACTCAATTGGAAGTTGGGAGGAGCTCGAGGACTCTTTTCGGGCTAATTTTCAAGGGACCTATGTCCGACCTCTGGATGCAGACGATTTAAGCCATATAATTTAACAGCCCGGAGAGTCTGCCCGAAACCTTTGGAACAGGTTTCTCACTAAGAAGAACCAAATCGTCGACTGTCCGAACGCCGAAGCCCTCTAGCAGCTTTCAAACACAGTGTCCGAGACGAATGGCTTGCCAGACACCTCGGGCAAGAAAAACCGAGAACAATGGCAGCCCTGACAAGCCTCATGACCCGCTTTTGCGCGGGCGAAGATAGCTAGTTAGCCCGCAGTAGCACCAGCAACCCAAGCACATCCGAAGTCAGGGATGGCAATGGAAAACCACGATGCAATAAAAACAAACATCAAAATAAAGAAGATAGCCAGATAATACGGCGGTAAACGCCGGATTCAGGGGCTCTCGACCAGGTCAGCGGAAAAAGTCTTTCAAAGGCAGTAGAGATGGACCGTCTGGCCTAAACAGGATTCTTGACAAACTATGTCAGATTCATGGCTCCACGATAAACCTGCAAATCACACCCATAGGGAATGCTGGGTCTTCAAGCAGGCCGGTAAGCTAAACGCCCAACACAAGGGAGGAGAGACACCAAGCGAAGACGAGGACGAACCTCGCCAGCAAAGCACTGGAGGACAGGAAAAATTCCCACCAGAGGTTAAAACAGTAAACATGATCCATGTGACAAAGAGGAGAAGCAAACATGCACTCCGAGACACATGCGCCATAGAGCTCGTCACCCCTAGGTTCAACCCCTAGTTGGCCTGCCTGATCACTTTTGATCGCGGGGATCACGCGACAAGCATCCGGCACGAAGGATTGGCTGCCTTGGTGTTAGACCCAATAATAAATGGATACCATCTCACATGAGTCCTCGTGGACGGTGGCAGTGGTCTAAATCTGATATATCAGGACATAGTCCGCAAAATGGGGATAGACCCGACAAAAATAAGCCATCGTAATACTACCTTCAAGGGAGTAATACCAGGCCTAGAGGCCCGCTATACGGGCTCTCTATTACTAGAGGTTGTATTCGGTTCTCCCGACAACTTCCGAAGCGAAAGGTTAACTTTCTACATCGCTCCATTCCGAAGTGACTATCAAGCACTACTCGGAAGAACGGCTTTCGCTCATTTTAATGCAATACCACATTATGCTTCTCTCAAGCTTAAGATGCCCGGTCCACGTGGCACCATCACAGTTAGCAGAAATACTGAGCGTTCTCTACACGCGGAAGAATGTGCGGCGGCTTTAACAGCCGAGCACTAGACGACCTCACCAACCAGAAAAAATGACAGGTCGTCAAGACCACGAACATGGTTAGACGAGTCCGGTGCACCATTACATATACATGAGATTGGTTTGATGGTCAAACCCTCCTAGACGGCACCAAGGGCTTCCCGCGTGTAATCAGGGCTAGTCCGGCTCAACTTGACTTATCTTGAATTTTAATGGTTTATTGATAATAACCAATTTTCTGGCACGGCAACTTTCACCTAAGTTCTTCTCTTTTACAGATGAAAATCGTGCTACACCCGTCCAGGACACGTCACAACGGAGATACAGGCGCAGACGTGCAGCAGGGACCCGCTCAAAGGTTTCTTTTCAGATTAAGACCCTGCGTAAACCTTTTATACTGTCTCTTGTTGTTCACATCCTCCAGATACTCAATACAACCGAGAAGGATGCTGACGTTATTGGCATGTGGCCACGTCAGGATATTGCACGTACCTGGACACTCGGGGTCTATAATTAAGGGCATTGTTCAGCCCGGCATATGTTATAAAGACCGAATACCTTAGGGAGTGTTCGGCATCGCGAGTTTGGCCATGCATTAGCTCTGAATCATGTCTTTGGTCAAATGTTGGTTTTCCCGGCTCCCATGTTTTGGTACCTTACGTTCCGCTATATCGGCTAAGGTAGCACTGGGAGAACTACTGCGATTGTGCCCTGGTTCATCCGGATGAGCACCTCAGTAGAGAAAGCCGAAAACTGACTGTCATGATAAAGCGCGAGACTGGTCAACCACTCGATGACTCAGCGGAATCTTCAGGATTCCTCTGCATTAACGAAGGGCTGTTTCCCGGTCATGTACGTACGCGCCCCGTGTTCGGACGAGCGCAGAAGTACCAGGGCCTATATAGTAGCCCCACTGTCAAACTCCTATGGCTAAGTGAAAGTGTTAAAGCAATATAGTCTGATTGCCTCGTTCGCTGCGCTACCACCTTCTTCATGGACCAAGACGTTGGATCAAGTGTGAATACGCGTTTTTTTGCGAACACCCCCGCATTATATGCGTGGGGGCGGAAGCCGACGACTGCAAACTTTCAGGTTATATACATATATACATAAACGGCTGCACAGGAGGCATCATAATACTTTTAGGAAAAAGTATAAACACAGCCTTGATAACTCAAATAAAACATTGTTTTTACAATGGGAGTACATGTCACTAGAACATAATATTCTTCGAGCACTGAGCCTCTATCGAATGAGCGCCTTCAAGGACTTCTTCAAAGTAGTGCTTGGCAGCCACTCGGCCCATGGCCCAACCCTGTGTTGCAATAGTGGTGGCTTCCATCTCTGCCCAGTATGTCTTGACACGGGAAAAGGCCATCCGCGCACCATCTATGCATGCTGACCTCTTCATAGCATCGATGTGTGGCACAACACCAAGGAATTGTTGCACTAAACTAAAGTAACTATTCAGCCTTGGCCCTCCCGGCCATAGGTGATCCACAACAGACCTCATGGCAAGTCCGGACAACCTATGGAGCTCGGCCCACTCGGCCATTCGCTCATTCAACAGAAGCGGATGCACTGGAGCATGGAACTGTGACCAGAACAGCTTTTTCACTTCACGATCTTTTTGATCCTTGAAGTACTCGGCCACATCAGCAGGACTTGCTGCCAAATCCACGTAGGCGTCTGCAGAACTCCATAGTTGATCAAGAGGAGCATACTTCGGATCTCTGAACTTAGTCCGCAACAAGAAGGGCTTCCCAGCCACGATATCCGCAGCTTGACGCAGCTCCTCCTTCGTCGCTATGATTTTGGAGCGGGCTTCCTTGGCTGCTACCATGGCCTTCTCTAGGTCCGTCGCCCTAGCTCGGCTTTCTTTTTCAAGAAGCTGGTAACGGTCAGCGGCATCTTTCAACTCAAAAACCATCTTGGCTATTCTTTCCTTGCTCTGGCAATGCGCAGCCTGTTCGGCCCTCAGCTCTTCGACCGTCTTTAGAGAGGCCGCATCACTATTCCTTGCTTGTTCCTTGGCTCGGGCAAGCTTCGCCCGAAGGGTCTCCACGGTGGCAGCTCCATCTGCAGTCACAACATATTAAAGATACTGGCATCATGCTCCTCTTACTATGTGTTGATCACCGGAGAAATCACTTACCCTGTGCCTCGTCAAGGCGCTTGTTGACAAGCACGATGTCGCATCTGCCGCATCAAGTTGCCGCTTTAGCTCAGCAAACCCATCAGTCCAGCTAGCCACCAGAGCTTCAGCCACCTGCACATAAAGGCGGTCTGGTTATTACCTGGGACTATAATCCTCTGTTTGCCGCCGTTTTCGACGGCAACCAGAGCCTCAGGGGCTACTATCTGCATAGGGCACACCTAACGTGTGCGGTACTGTCAAAAACATACACCATTTCACGTACCTCAAAGCCTTTCAGCAGACTCATAAAAGCTTCATGCAACCCTCTTTCAGCGGATGAAATCCTTTCAATTACTGTACCCATTAGCGTACGATGCGCTTCTGAGATGGCCGCTTGCTCCAGAAGATCCTTCAGTGCGTCCAACCGCACACTGTACGGATCCGGACTCTTTCTGTTGCTCTCTTTAGGAGCCGAATACTGAGGACTCCGGGTAGCCAAAGGATTACCCTCTGGCCTTGGCGGATCAGGAGAGACCCTCCGCAACGACACTTCAGGGTCGCCCGCCTCATGAGGCGGGGTGGCAGGGGGAGGTGTTTCGCTCTCCATCATCACCGGAAGAAGATCCCCCGAAGACGAACTCTGTCGAGAAGGGCTATGATCCGAACTACAAGATATAAGCTTCGGTTATTGTCTTCAAAAGTAAGGTAGGACACTTTCACTATTAAAGTACTTCTTGATTACTTACAGCTCGGTAGAGGGCTGATCCCCTTGCGGACATTGTGCGGCAAGAATACCCTCCGAGGCAGGACCCTCTGGCGAACATTTCTTCCCCTGTTTGGAAGCCTTTGTTTCCGGATCTTCAGAGGTGGTCCTCTTCCTTCCTCGGGGAGAGGGAATGTCAGATTCTTCTCCCTGGTTATCCTCCTTCGTGAAGGTGCTAATTCCGCCGCTTTCAGCCTCTTTATTCCCCCCTTTATCTTCCTTTGAGGGCACTTGATAAGGCGCCAGCTCGAGCATTCTGTCTAGTACTAGATTGGCCAAGCCTTCGGGAAGGGGGGCCGAACACCTAATCATCTTCGCCTTTGCTATCCATTCCTAGTCAAAGAGCGACTTTTCAGAATGATGTCATGATAAATAAAAGGACAGCGTGTTCGGCCATGGGATTACTTACTTGGGTATCAGGGCTGATACAGCTCAGACCCGCATCCTCGGTTGTGTCCGGACACTTTATTTGGGGTCCGAAGAACAATTTGTACATCTCTTCGAGCATCATGCCGAGGAAGTGCTGAATAGTTTGCGGTCCTTCCGGGTTGAATTCCCACATACGGAGGGGTCGACGTTTGCAAGGTTGGACTTGACGAACTAGCATGACTTGCATTACCATGACCAGGCTGACATCTCTCTCAAGGAGATCTCGGATGCGACTCTGCAATATCGGCACATCATTTACTGGACCCCAGTTTAGCCCCTTGCTGATCCATGACGTCAGTTGTGGTGGGGGGCCCGAGCGAAAGGCAGGGGCGGCTACCCACTTGGCACTTCAGGGAGCTGTGATATAAAACCACTCCCGCTGCCACAAACTGGACACCTCTGGGAAGGAACCCTCTGGCCATGAAGCATCAACGCTTTTGCTTATTACGGCACCTCCGCACTCTGCGTGCCGCCCCTCGATCATCTTCGGCTTCACATTGAAGGTCTTGAGCCACAAGCCAAACTGTGGGGTAATGCGGAGGAAGGCCTCACATACGACGATGAACGACGAGATGTGAAGGAGGGAATTCGGGGCCAGATTGTGGAAATCCAGACCATAATAGAACATGAGCCCCCTAACAAAGGGATCTAGAGCGAGGCCTAGCCCTCGGAGGAAGTGAGAGATGAACACAACACTCTCGTTGGGTTCGGGAGTGGGGATGACCTGCCCTCGGGTGGGCAGCCTGTGCGAGATTTCGGCGGTCAGATACATGGCCTCTCTCAGCTTCTTGATGTCCTCCTCTATGACATAGGAAGGCATCCACCGACCTTGGAGGTTGGATCTGGACATGGTTGAAGGTCCGAAGTGCCTGACCTGAGCCTTGGGTGTTGGAACTCGAGGTGGGGGAAGGATTCGATTGAACACGAGAGGAAAAAAGGACAGGCCATGGCCTCTTTATAAAGAGGGTGAATATCAAGCGTCCTCCTCGCGGCCGTTTTGGACTTGCCTAAAATCGAGGAGTCATACCAACGGGCACGAGTGGGTTACCCACGTCCATATTGATGAGAATCCCGTAATAAGGGGGACACGATCTCTGCTTTAACAAGACGTGTCAAGAAAACTGCCTCGCAATATGTGCAGTGCTGGTTGGGAAAAACGGCTCGGATAATGGTCGGGCCATGACATGACATCGTGCTGTCAAAACACGTCAGCAGATTAGATTTGTGGAAATATTATTCTCTCTACGGTCGTATGTGGAAATTGTTTTGCAGAGCCGGACACTATCCTTGGGTCCAAAATCTACTATGGTGTATTCGGAGGAGAAACCCGCCATGCAATGCCGAAGACAAAACTGCGCGCCAGACTCATCGTCATTGAATCTTGGTTCAGGGGCTACTGAGGGATTCCTGGATTAGGGGGTCTCCGGACAGCCGGACTATATCCTTTGGCCGGACTGTTGGACTATGAAGATACAAGATTGAAGACTTCGTCCCGTGTCGGATGGGACTTTCCTTGGCGTAGAAGGCAAGCTTGGCAATACGGATATGTAGATCTCCTCCCTTCTAACCGACTCTGTGTAACCCTAGCCCCCTCCGGTGTTTATATAAACTGGAGGGTTTAGTCCATAGGACAACAGACAATCATACCATAGGCTAGCTTCTAGGGTTTAGCCTCTACAATCTCGTGGTAGATCAACTCTTGTAATACTCATATCATCAAGAACAATCAAGCAGGACGTAGGGTATTACCTCCATCAAGAGGGCCCGAACCTGGGTAAACATCGTGTCCCCTGCATCCTGTTACCATCCGCCTTAGACGCACAGTTCGGGACCCCCTACCCGAGATCCATAGGTTTTGACACCGACAGTGCCATTGAGAATAATTAACCATAATATTATCTAGGAGTTTAGTAGCTTCTCGTAAAGTGATTTCCATAAAAGTGCCTCCCGCGGCCGAATCTAAAAGATTTCTAGAAGCAAAATTCAATCCGGCATAAAATTTTTGTATAATCATCCACAAATTCAAACCATGCATAGGGTAATTACGTATCATTAATTTCATCCTCTCCCAAGCTTGTGCAACATGTTCATGATCAAGTTGCTTAAAATTCATAATATCGTTTCTAAGAGAGATGATCTTAGCGGGAGGAAAATACTTAGAGATAAAAGCATCTTTGCACTTATTCCAAGAATCAATACTATTTTTAGGCAAAGACGAAAACCAAGTTTTAGCACGATCTCTAAGCGAAAAAGGAAATAGCTTCAATTTAACAATATCATTGTCCACATCTTTCTTCTTTTGCATATCATACAAATCAACGAAGCTATTTAGATGGGTAGCGGCATCTTCACTACGAAGGCCGGAAAACGGATCTTTCATGACAAGATTCAGCAAGGCAGCATTAATTTCACAAGATTCAGCATCGGTAAGAGGAGCAACCGGAGTGCTAATAAAATCATTGTTGTTGGTATTGGTAAAGTCACACAATTTAGTGTTATCTTGAGCCATCGTGACAAGCAAGCAATCCAACACGCAAGCAAACGAGGAACGGGCAAAAAGAGGCAAATAGAGAAAGAGAGGGAGGATAGAGAGAGAGGGCGAATAAAACGGCAAGGGTGAAGTGGGGGAGAGGAAAACGAGAGGCAAATGGCAAATAATGTAATGCGGGAGATAAGGCTTTGTGATGGGTACTTGGTATGTTGACTTTTGCGTAGACCTCCCCGGCAAAGGCACCAGAAATGGCTCGTTGTCGGGAGTCAAATCTTGACTTGTGCGAACCTCCCCGGCAACGGCGCCAGAAATAGTTCTTGCTAACTCTTGAGCACTGCGTTGGTTTTCCCTTGAAGAGGAAAGGGTGATGCAGCAAAGTAGCGTAAGTATTTCCCTCGGTTTTTGAGAACAAAGGTATCAATCCAGTAGGAGGCTACGCGCGTGTCCCTCGCACCTGCACAAAACAAATAATCCTTGCAACCAAAATGATAAGGGGTTGTCAATCCCTACACGGTCACTTACGAGAGTGAGATCTGATAGATATGATAAGAAATATTTTTGGTATTTTTATGATAAAGATGCAAAGGAAAATAACTAAGTGTTGGAAGATTAATATGATGAAGATAGACCCGGGGGGCATATGTTTCACTAGTGGCTTCTCTCAAGAGCATAAGTATTTTACGGTGGGTGAACAAATTACTGTTGAGCAATTGACAGAATTGAGCATAGTTATGAGATTATCTAGGTATGATCATGTATATAGGCATCATGTCCGAGACAAGTAGACCGACTCCTGCCTGCATCTACTACTATTACTCCACACATCGACCGCTATCCAGCATGCATCTAGGGTATTAAGTTCATAAGAACAGAGTAACGCCTCAAGCAAGATGACATGATGTAGAGGGATAAACTCATGCAATATCTTGATCGTATTTTATCTTTACCGTTTTTCTTAGTTCGATCCTTTTGATAATATCTTGATCTAGTAGCATAAAGTTCTTAGTATGATCTAGTTGTGAGTTTTGCTTTATGATCCTTCTATGTAATCGAGTCCGTGAGCTATATAATAAACATTAGTGTTGAGTCAAGGGCTTGATTATTTTGCCATGATCTTGAGGGAATAAAATAAAAGAGAAAGAAATAAAAGAGATCATATGGATCTTATGGAGAGTAATGAGCTCACATAGAAAAAGTATAATGAATAAAAGTTGTTGTGACAAACATAGTTTTGGCCATCGTTACAATTAATAGGAAGTAATAAATAAAGAGAGGTCTTCACATATAAATATACTATCTTGGACATCTTTTATGATTGTGAGCACTCATTAAAATATGACATGCTAAAGAGTTGACGTTGGACAAGGAAGACAACGTAATGGGTTATGTTTTCTTACATCTGAGATAAATTATATTGTCATGGATCATTCAACATGATTGAGCTTGCCTTTCCCCCTGATGCTAGCCAATTCTTTGCACCAAGTAGAGATACTACTTGTGCTTCCAAACACCCTTAAACCAGTTTTGCCATGAGAGTCCACCATACCTACCTATGGATTGAGTAAGATCCTCCAAGTAAGTTGTCAGCGGTGAAAGCAATAAAAATTGTTCTCTAAATATGTATGACTTATTAGTGTGGGAGAAAATAAGCTTTATACGATCGTGTGATATGGAAGAAATAAAAGCGACGGACTGCATAATAAAGGTCCATATCACAAGTGGCAATATAAAGTGATGTTCTTTCGCATTAAGATTTTGTGCATCCATCCTTAAAAGCGCATGATAACCTCTGCTTCCCTCTGCGAAGGGCCTATCTTTTACTTTCATCTTCTACCTTATGTAAGAGTCATGGTGATCTTCAACATTCCTTTTTAAAATTTATCTTTTGGCAAGCACAATATGTTGGAAAGATCCTGGTATATATAGCTAATTGGATGTGAGTTTTCATGAACTATTATTGTTGACATTACCCTTGAGGTAAAACGTTGGGAGGCAAAACTATAAGCCCCTATCTTTCTCTCTGTCCGATTAAAACTCCATATCCATAAGTATTGCGTGAGTGTTAGCAATTGTGAAAGACTATATGATAGTTGAGTGTGTGGACTTGCTGAAAAGCTCTTAGATTGACTCTTTCCTATGTTATGATAAATTGCAATTGCTCCAATGACTGAGATTATAGTTTGTTAGTTTTCAATGAAGTTTATGATTCATACTTGAAATTGTGATTGAATTATTACTCTAGCATAAGAGATCATATGACAAGAATTATATAAGTTGCTGTTCTAAGAATGATCATGATGCCCTCATGTACGTATTTTACTTTTATCGACACCTCTATCTCTAAACATGTGGACATATTTTTCAATTTCGGCTTTCGCTTGAGGACAAGCGAGGTCTAAGCTCGGGGGAGTTGATACGTCCATTTTGCATCATGCTTTTATATCGATATTTATTGCATTATGGGCTGTTATTACACATTATGTCACAATACTTATGCCTATTCTCTCTTATTTTACAAGGTTTACATAAAGAGGGAGAATGCCGGCAGCTGGGATTCTGGGTTGTAAAAGGAGCAAATATTAGAGACCTATTCTGCACAGCTCCAAAAGTCCTGAAACTTCACGGAAGTCATTTTCAGAATATATAAAAAATACTCAGCGCAAGAAGTTCACCAGGGGGGCACACCCTTCCCACGAGGGTGGGGGCGCGCCCTACCCCCTGGGTGCGCCCCCCACCTCGTGGGCCCCCTGGTGGCCCTCTCATGCCCATCTTCTTATATATGGAGTCTTTCGATGAGTAAAATATGATAAGCGATCTTTCCGGACGAGACTCCGCCGCCACGAGGCGGAACCTTGGCGGAACCAATCTAGGGCTCCGGCGGAGCTGTTCTGCCGGGGAAACTTCCCTCCAGGAGGGGGAAATCATCGCCATCGTCATCACCAACGATCCTCTCATCGGGAGGGGGTCAATATTCATCAACATCTTCACCAGCACCATCTCCTCTCAAACCCTAGTTCATCTCTTGTATCCAATTCTTGTCTCCAAGTCTGGGATTGGTACCTGTGGGTTGCTATAGTGTTGATTACTCCTTGTAGTTGATGCTAGTTGGTTTATTTGGTGGAAGATCATATGTTCAGATCCTTTATGCATATTAATACTCCTCTGATTATGAACATGAATATGCTTTGTGAGTAGTTACGTTTGTTCCTGAGGACATGGGAGAAGTCTTACTATTAGTAGCCATGTGAATTTGGTATCCGTTCGATATTTTGATGAGATGTATGTTGTCTCTCCTCTAGTGGTGTTATGTGAACGTCGACTACATGACACTTCACCATTATTTGGGCCTAGAGGAAGGCATTGGGAAGTAATAAGTAGATGATGGGTTGCTAGAGTGAAAGATGCTTAAACCCTAGTTTATGCGTTGCTTCATAAGGGGCTGATTTGGATCCATATGTTTCATGCTATGGTTAGGTTTACCTTAATACTTTTGTTGTATTTGCGGATGCTTGCAATAGAGGTTAATCATAACTGGGATGCTTGTCCAAGAAAGGACAGTACCCAAGCACCGGTCCACCCACATACCAAATTATCAAAGTACCGAACGCGAATCATATGAACGTGATGAAAACTAGCTTGACGATATTCCCATGTGTCCTCGGGAGCGCTTTTCTCTATATAAGAGTTTGTCCAGGCTTGTCCTTTGCTACAAAAAAGGATTGGGCCACCTTGCTGCACTTTATTTACTTTTGTTACTTGTTGCTCGTTACCAATTATCTTATCACAAAACTATCTGTTACCTATAATTTCAGTGCTTGCAGAGAATACCTTGCTAAAAACCGCTTATCATTTCCTTCTGCTCCTCGTTGGGTTCGACACTCTTACTTATCGAAAGGACTACGATAGATCCCCTATACTTGTGGGTCATCAAGACTCTTTTCTAGCGCCGTTGCCGGGGAGTGCCCATACCCATGTGATTATGTCTCCTTTGTTGGTGAAGAAGATGGTGGTTATGATGGGTAGTCGCACATCGAGCGTAGGAGGTCTTCCAACTTGCGGATAATGCCCTTGAGTGCGATGATATGCTCCTTCAACAAAATATTTTTACGTGTGAGATACTTGTTCTGTATACAAGCTAGCTCAATCATCTTGAAAGCTTCGATCTTAGTTGGGGTAAGAAGATTGTGATCAAGTTGAAGGATGTCTTCTGTTGCCGGAACTTGGTCCTCCGTGGCCTTCTTGATCCCTTCATCCTTGTTGATCTCCATGGGTTCTTCTCTCTTCAGCTCTATCTTCATTAGCCAAGCGTTGTTGCCCTCATTGTTGGAGGAGGAGGGAGACGACATGATGCTTAGCTTTGACAACCCTGGCAGAAAACAGCTCGAAACAAGAACAAGACATTTTTGCGTGATACGGTAGTCAAAACCTTCGGGAGATTATATAATGAATTTTTACCAACCAAAATACGTAACGTGTAAGAAAACGGAGTTCGGAGAGCACACGAGGTGCCCATGAGGTAGGGGGCACGCCCAGGGGGGTAGGGCGCACCCTCCACCCTCGTGGAGCCCTCGTGTCCTTCCCGGACTGCTTCTATTGCCGGGGAGTGAAGCGCCTTTGGTAGGTGGAATTTGGTAAGGAAAAATTTATATAGTGTGCTGAAATTTACTGTCACTTGTTACTATGGAAAGTAATCCTCTGAGGGGCTTGTTTGGGGTATCTTCACCCCGACCAGTAGAGCAAAGAGTTGCTCCTCAACCTACTGAACCTACTGAAAATGAAAATGTCTGCTTTGAAATTCCTTCGGGTATGTTAGAAAAACTGCTAGCTAATCCTTTTGCAGGAGATGGAACAAAGCATCCTGATGAGCATCATATCAATTGCCTTTTCGGAGTCTGAAATGTTCCGGAAAGTGTCCCTTATGTATTCCTTCGGGGTTATGGTTTCAATAACATTGGTTTCAACATTTATAGGATTACCTGAGATATAATGTTTAATTCTTTGACCGTTCACCACCTTCAGATTTGTGCCTTCGAAGTTGTTGATTTTTATGGCACCGAAACAATAGACCTCCTCGATAACGTAAGGACCTTCCCATTTAGAGAGAAGTTTTCCTGCAAAAAATCTTAAACGAGAGTTGTATAGCAATACATAATCACCTACATTAAACTCACGCTTTTGTATTCTTTTATCATGCCATCTTTTAACTTTTTCTTTAAATAATTTGGCATTCTCGTAGGCTTGGGTTCTCCATTCATCGAGTGAGCTAATGTCAAATAACCTCTTCTCACTGGCAAGTTTGAAATCATAATTGAGCTCTTTAATTATCCAATAAGCCTTTTGTTCTACTTTGAGAGGTAAGTGACATGCTTTTCCATAAACCATTTTATACGGAGACATACCCATAGGATTTTTAAATGCAGTTCTATAGGCCCATAATGCATCATCAAGTTTCTTGGACCAATTCTTTCTAGATCTATTAACAGTCTTTTGCAAAATTAATTTGAGTTCTCTATTACTCAATTCTACTTGACCACTAGACTGTGGGTGATAAGGAGATGCAATTCTATGATTAACAGCATATTTAGCAAGCATTTTACGGAAAGCACCATGAATAAAATGTGAACCACCATCAGTCATTAAATATCTAGGGACTCCAAACCTTGGAAAAAATAACTTTTTAAGCATTTTAATAGAAGTGTTATGACCAGCACTACTAGTTGGAATAGTCTCTACCCACTTAGTAACGTAAGCAACAACAACTAAAATATGTGCATATCCATTAGAGGCAGGAAAAGGTCCCATATAATCAAAGCCCCAAACATCAAATGGTTCAATAACAAGTGAATAATTCATAGGCATTTCTTGACATCTACTAATATTACCAATTCTTTGACAATCATCACATGACAAGACAAACTTACGGGCATCCTTGAAGAGAGTAGGCCAGTAAAAACCGGATTGCAATACCTTGTGTGCAGTTCTATCTCCAGCATGGTGTCCTCCATAAGCCTCGGAGTGACACTTGCGCAGGATATGTTCCTGTTCATGCTCAGGTGCACAGCGTCTAATAACACCATCCACTCCTTCTTTATAAAGATGTGGGTCATCCCAAAAGTAATGTCTCAAATCATAGAAGAACTTTTTCTTTTGCTGGTATGTAAAGCTAGGTGGTATAAATTTAGCAACGATGTAATTAGCATAATCAGCATACCATGGAGCAGCATGAGAAGCATTTATGACATTTAATTGTTCATCAGGAAAGCTATCATCAATAGGTAGTGGGTCATCAAAAACATTCTCTAGCCTAGACAAGTTGTCTGCAACGGGGTTCTCAGCTCCCTTTCTATCAATAATATGCAAATCAAATTCTTGTAGCAAGAGAACCCATCTAATAAGTCTAGGTTTAGCATCTTTCTTTTCCATAAGCTATAAGAAATCCTTCTTGCTACCTCTTGAGCACTGCGTTGGTTTTTCCTTGAAGAGGAAAGGGTGATGCAGCAAAGTAGCGTAAGTATTTCCCTCAGTTTTTGAGAACCAAGTTATCAATTCAGTAGGAGGCTACGCGCGAGTCCCTCGCACCTACACAAAACAAATAAATCCTCACAACCAACGCGATAAGGGGATGTCAATCCCTACACGGTCACTTACGAGAGTGAGATTTGATAGATATGATAAGATAATATATTTTTGGTATTTTTATGATAAAGATGCAAAGTAAAATAAAAGGCAATGAAAATAACTAAGTGTTGGAAGATTAATATGATGGAAGATAGACCCGAGGGCCATAGGTTTCACTAGTGGCTTCTCTCAAGAGCATAAGTATTTTACGGTGGGTGAACAAATTACTGTTGAGCAATTGACAGAATTGAGCATAATTATGAGAATATCTAGGTATGATCATGTATATAGGCATCACGTCCGAGACAACTAGACCGACTCCTGCCTGCATCTACTACTATTACTCCACACATCGACCGCTATCCAGCATGCATCTTGAGTATTAAGTTCATAAGAATAGAGTAACGCTTTAAGCAAGATGACATGATGCAGAGGGATAAATTCATGCAATATGATAAAAAAAACATCTTGTTATCCTCGATGGCAACAATACAATACGTGCCTTGCTGCCCCTACTGTCACTGGGAAAGGACACCGCAAGATTGAACTCAAAGCTAAGCACTTCTCCCATTGCAAGAAAGATCAATCTAGTAGGCCAAACCAAACTGATAATTCGAAGAGACTTGCAAAGATAACCAATCATACATAAAAGAATTCAGAGAAGATTCAAATATTGTTCATAGATAAACTTGATCATAAACCCACAATTCATCGGTCTCAACAAACACAACGCAAAAGAAGATTACATCGAATAGATCTCCACGAGAGAGGGGGGAACATTGTATTGAGATCCAAAAAGAGAGAAGAAGCCATCTAGCTAATAACTAGGGACCCGAAGGTCTGAGGTAAACTACTCACACATCATCGGAGAGGCTATGGTGTTGATGTAGAAGCCCTCCGTGATCGATGCCCCCTCCGGCGGAGCTTCGGAACAGGCCCCAAGATGGGATCTCGTGGATACAGAAAGTTACGGCGGTGGAATTAGGGTTTTGACTCCGTATTTGATCATTTGGGGGTATGTAGGTATATATAGGAGGAAGGAGTGCGTCAGTGGAGCAACAGGGGGCCCATGAGGGTGGAGGGCACGCCTGGGGGTGGGTAGGCGCGCCCCCTACCTCGTGGCTTCTCTGTTGGTTGCTTGACATAGGGTCCAAGTCTCCTGGATCTTGTTCGTTCCAAAAATCACGTTCCCGAAGGTTTCATTCCGTTTGGACTCCGTTTGATATTCCTTTTCTTTGAAACCCTAAAATAGGCAAAAAAAACAGCAATTCTGGGCTGGGCCTCCGGTTAGTAGGTTAGTCCCAAAAATAATATAAAAGTGTATAATAAATCCCAATAATGTCCAAAACAGAATATAATATAGCATGGAACGATCAAAAATTATAGATACGTTGGAGACGTATCAAGCATCCCCAAGCTTAATTCATGCTCGTCCTCGAGTAGGTAAATGATAAAAACAGAATTTTTGATGTGGAATGCTACTTGGCATATTTTCAATGTAATTCTTCTTAATTGTGGCCTGAATATTCAGATCCGAAAGATTCAAGATAAAAGTTTAATATTGACATAGAAATAATAATACTTCAAGCATACTAACTATTCAATTATGTCTTCTCAAAATAACATGGCCAAAGAAAGTTCATCCCTACAAAATCATATAGATTAGTCATGCTCCATTTTCGTCACACAAGAATGCTCTCATCATGCACAACCCCGATGACAAGACAATCAATTGTTTCATACTTTAGTAATCTCAAACTTTATAAACCTTCACGCAATACATGAGCGTGAGCCATGGATATAGCACTATGGGTCGAATAGAGTATAATGATGGGGGTTATGTGGAGAAGACAAAAAGGAGAAAGTCTCACATCAACGAGGCTAATCAATGAGCTATGGAGATGCCCATCGATTGATGTTAATGCAAGGAGTAGGGATTGCCATGCAACGGATGCACTAGACCTATAAATGAATGAAATCTCAACAAAAGAAACTAGTGGGTGTGCATCCAACTTGCTTGCTCACGAAGACCTA
Source organism: Triticum urartu (assembly GCF_003073215.2). NCBI lineage: Eukaryota > Viridiplantae > Streptophyta > Magnoliopsida > Poales > Poaceae > Triticum > Triticum urartu. Next base: position 301,824,565 of record NC_053026.1, read on the forward strand.
GGGCACTTGAGGAGGCCCATTGTTGGAATATACAAGCCAAGTTCTATAATGAAAAATTCCCACTAGTATATGAAAGTGACAAAACAAGAGACTCTCTATCATGAAGATCATGGTGCTACTTTGAAGCACAAGTCTAGAAAAAAGGATAGTAGCATTGTCCCTTTTCATTTCTCTTTTTAGGCCTTCTTCTTTTTTCTATTTGGCCTTTCTCTTTTTTTCTTTTTTTATGGGGACAATGCTCTATTAAATGATGATCATCACACTTATATTTATTTACAACTCGATACTAGAAAAAGGTATGACTCTATATGAATGCCTCCGGCGGTGTACCAGGATATGCAATGAACCAAGAGTGACATGTATAAAAGAATTATGAACAGTGGCTTTGCCACAAATACTATGTCAACTACATGATCATGCTAAACAATATGACAATGATGAACGTGTCATGATAAACGGGATGGTGGAAAGTTGCATGGCAATATATCTCAGAATGGCTATGGAAATGCCGTAATAGGTAGGTATGGTGGCTGTTTTGAGGAAGATATAAGGAGGTTTATGTGTCAGGAGCGTATCATATCACGGGGTTTGGATGCACCGGCGAAACTTGCACCAACTCTCAATGTGAGAAAGGGCAATGCACGGTACCGAAGAGGCTAGCAATGATCGAAAGGTGAGAGTGCGTATAATCCATGGACTCAACATTAGTCATAAAGAACTCACATGCAAAAATCTACAAGTCATCAAAAACCAAGCACTACGCGCATGCTCCTAGGGGGATAGATTGGTAGGAAAAGACCATCGCTCGTCCCCGACCGCCACTCATAAGGAGGATAATCAAAGAACACCTCATGTTTCAAATTTGTTACATAACGTTTACCATACGTGCATGCTACGGGACTTGCAAACTTCAACACAAGTATTTCTCAATTTCACAACTACTCAACTAGCACAACTTTAATATCACTACTTCCATATCTCAAAACAATCATCAGGCATCAAACTTCTCTTAGTATTCAAAACACTCATAAGAAAGTTTTTACAAATCTTGGATACCTAGCATATTAGGATTATTTAAGCGAATTACCATGTTTTTTAAGACTCTCAAAATAATCTAAGTTAAGCATGAGAGATCAATAGTTTCTATAAAACAAATCCACCACCGTGCTCTAAAAGATATAAGTGAAGTACTAGAGCAAAACTATATAACTCAAAAGATATAAGTGAAGCACATAGAGTATTCTAATAATTTCCGAATCATGTGTGTGTCTCTAAAAAGGTGTGTATAGCAAAGATGATTGTGGTAAAATAAAAAGCAAAGACTCAAATCATACAAGATGCTCCAAGCAAAACACATATCATGTGGTGAATAAAAATATAGTTCCAAGTAAAGTTACCGATGGAAGTAGACGAAAGAGGGGATGCCTTCCGGGGCATCCCCAAGCTTTGGCTTTTTGATGTACTTGGATTATATTGGGGGTGCCATGGGAATCCCCAAGCTTAGGCTCTTGCCACTCCTTGTTCCATAATCCATCAAATCCTTACCCAAAACTTGAAAACTTCACAACACAAAACTTAAAGTAGAAAATCTCATGAGCTCCGTTAGTGAAAGAAAACAAAAGACCACTTCAAGGTACTGTAATGAACTCATTCTTTATTTATATTGGTGTTACACCTACTGTATTCCAACTTCCCTATGGTTTATAAACTATTTTGCCATCCATAGATTCATCAAAATAAGCAATCAACACACGAAAAACAGAATCTGTCAAAAACAGATCAGTCTGTAGTAATCTGTAGATAGCGCAAGATACGGAATCCCAAAAATTCTAAAATAAATTTCTGGACGTGAGGAATTTATATATTAATCATCTTAAAAAAGAATTAACTAAATAGAACTTTCCAAATAAAAATGGCAGCAGTTCTCGTGAGCGCTAAAGTTTCTGTTTTTTACAGCAAGATTAACAAGACTTTCCCCAAGTCTTCCCAACGGTTCTACTTGGCACAAACACTAATTAAACACAAAAAACACAACCAAAACAGAGGCTAGATAATTTATTTATTACTAAACAGGAGCAAAAAGCAAGGAATAAAAATAAAATTGGGTTGCCTCCCAACAAGCGCTATCGTTTAACGCCCCTAGCTAGGCATAAAAAGCAAGGATAGATCTAGGTGTTGCCATAATAGTAAGATAGATCATTAAAACTCATTTCATATTCTCTATGTTCGGCAGCTAGTTTTCTTTGAGGCAAGCAAAAGTAATCAAAAGGGCTAAATTTAATGGGACAAAAGTCCCCAAGATCAACTTTGGGAGGTATAGGTTCCTCCTTTGGCCATTCGTATTGCACAACCAATTCATCATTATAAGCATTCTTTTGACAGAACTTTGTGAGCCTATACTCAAGAGAATATCCTAGTTCATTATTTCGAATGGCCAAATCATCATTAAGTTCAGAAATTCTATCAACTAAAACATTGGTAGGAACCCTTTTTCTAAGATTTTCATCGAAAGCAACATAGTCTAGAGATTGAAAACGCATTATTTCTTCTTGATCAAAAAGGATAGCCTCTATGGGAGGACGGCAAGAGTCCACCCTATAACACGCAAAGATTTATTTGGCCTCTTTTATTATGAATCTAAACTCATGAGCCAAAAAGATAGTAGTGGCACGCTTAACAGAAGAATGCTCAATATTAGAAAATTCTAGGAAAATCCTTTGTATGCAAGGGTGCATGTGCATGAATTGTCTTTTAAGTTCAACTACAAGCATGTCAATAGCGTCCGCAAGACTACTAGTTCTATGAAGGATGGAACTACCCATAGAAGGTAAAGCACCGGCACAAGTAAGGAAATCTTGGATAACTCATTTTCCAATAATATTACCACTACCAATACGGAATTTTTTTGTATGTAAGATAGGGGGTTCTTTAGCACGAGCATCAGAATTTTTCATGATATTATTATTGTCCATATCAACAATAATTTCCCCAATTTCAGACATAATGGCAGAAACTGCAAAAGGCAAAAAGAGGCAAATAGAGAAAGAGAGGGAGGATAGAGATAGAGAGAGAGGGCGAATAAAAGGGCAAGGGTGAAGTGGGGGAGAGGAAAACGAGAGGCAAATGGAAAATAATGTAATGCGGGAGATAAGGGTTTGTGATGGGTACTTGGTATGTTGACTTTTGCGTAGACCTCCCCGGCAACGGCGCCAGAAATCCTTCTTGCTACCTCTTGAGCACTGCGTTGGTTTTCCCTTGAAGAGGAAAGGGTGATGCAGCAAAGTAGCATAAGTATTTCCCTCAGTTTTTGAGAACCAAGGCATCAATCCAGTAGGAGGCTACGCGCGAGTCCCTCGCACCTACACAAAACAAATAAATCCTCGCAACCAATGCGATAAGGGGTTTTCAATCCCTACACGGTCACTTACGAGAGTGAGATCTGATAGATATGATAAGATAATATTTTTTGGTATTTTTATGACAAAGATGCAAAGTAAAATAAAAGGCAATGGAAATAACTAAGTGTTGGAAGATTAATATGATGGAAGATAGACCCAGGGGCCATAGGTTTCACTAGTGGCTTCTCTCAAGAGCATAAGTATTTTACGGTGGGTGAACAAATTACTGTTGAGCAATTGACAGAATTGAGCATAGTTATGAGAATATCTAGGTATGATCATGTATATAGGCATCACGTCCGAGACAAGTAGACCGACTCCTGCCTGCATCTACTACTATTAGTCCACACATCGACCGCTATCCATCATGCATCTAGAGTATTAAGTTCATAAGAATAGAGTAACACTTTAAGCAAGATGACATGATGTAGAGGGATAAATTCATGCAATATGATAAAAAAAACCCATCTTGTTATCCTCGATGGCAACAATAAAGTATGTGCCTTGCTACTCCTACTGTCACTGGGAAAGGACACCGCAAGATTGAACCCATAGCTAAGCACTTCTCCCATTGCAAGTGTGGGAGTCCTGGATTAGGGGGTCTCCGGACAGCCGAACTATCTCTATTGGCCGGACTGTTAGACTATGAAGATACAAGATTGAAGACTTCGTCTCGTGTCCGGATGGGACTCTACTTGGCGTGGAAGGCAAGCTAGGAAATACGGATATGGATATCTCCTCCTTTGTAACCGACCTTATGTAACCCTAACCCTCTCCGGTGTCTATATAAACCGGAGGGTTTTAGTCCGTAGGACAACAACTACAACATACAATGAAACCATAGGCTAGCTTCTAGGGTTTAGCCTCTCTGATCTCGTGGTAGATCTACTCTTGTACTACCCATATCATCAATATTAATCAAACAGGACGTAGGGTTTTACCTCCATCAAGAGGGCCCGAACCTGGGTAAAACATTGTGTCCCCTGCCTCCTGTTACCATCCGGCCTAGACGCACAGTTCGGGACCCCCTACCCGAGATCCGCCGGTTTTGACACCGACATTGGTGCTTTCATTGAGAGTTCCTCTGTGTCGTCACTTTTGGGCCCGATGGCTCCTCCGACCATCAACAACGATGCGGTCCAGGGTGAGACCTTTCTCCCCGGACAGATCTTCGTGTTCGGCGGCTTTGCACTGCGGGCTAATTCGCTTGGCCATCTGGAGCAGATTGAAAGCTACGCCCCTGGCCATCAGGTCAGATTTGGAAGTTTGAACTATACGACTGACATCCGCGGAGACTTGATCTTCGACGGATTCGAGCCACAGCCGAGCGCGTTGCACTGTTACGATGGGTATGACCTAGCTCTGCCACCGAACAGTGCCCTGGAGGCCGCGCTCGCATCAGCTCCAACCCTTAGCTCGGAGCCAACTGCGTCGATCGAGGACGGGTGCCTAGACACCGCCTCGGGGGCTGCAGTCTCAATGGCGATCGAGCCGAACACCAGCCTCATCCTCTGCAAAGCCCGTGACTCCAAGGTGCCGGACTCTTTTTTAGACTCCGAACCTTCCGCGCCCCTCCTGATCGAATCCGATTGGGCGCCGGTCATGGAATTCACCGCCGCGGATATCTTTCAGCACTCGCCCTTCAGCAACATTCTGAATTCACTAAGGTCTCTCTCTTTTTCAGGAGAGCCCTGGCCGGACTATGGCCAACGGGATTGGGATGCGGACGATGAAGAAATTTGACGCCCACCCACCACCCACTTCGTAGCCACTGTCGATGATTTAACCGACATGCTCGACTTCGACTCCGAAGACATCGACGGTATGGACGACGATGTAGGAGATGAACATGAACCAGCGCCTATAGGGCACTGGAAAGCCACCTCATCATACGATATATACATGGTGGATACACCCAAAGAAGGCAATGGCGACGAGATAGCGGAGGAGGACCCCTCCAAGAAGCAACCCAAGCGCCGACGTCAGCGGCGCCGCTCTAAGTCCCGCCAAAGCAAAAGTGGTGATACCAGCACAGGAAATAATAACACTCTGGATAGTGCCGAAGACAACAACAATCCCCTCCAGTAAGATTTAAAGAAGGAGGATGGAGGAGCCAACCCTCCTGAGAGAGCGGCAGATGGAGAGGAAGAGGATGATAATTACATGCCCCCCTCCGAAGACGAGGCAAGCCTCGGCGACGACGAATTCGCTGTGCCAAAGGATCCCGTCGAACAAGAGCGCTTCAAGCGTTGGCTTATGGCCACGGCAAATAGCCTGAAGAAAAAGCAGCAGCAGCTTCAAGCTGATCAAGATCTGCTAGCTGACAGATGGACTGAAGTCCTCGCTGCCGAGGAATATAAACTCGAGCGCCCCTCCAAGAGTTACCCAAAGTGCAGGTTGCTACCCCGACTGGAGGAAGAAGCGTATGATACGGCTGATCGGCCACCTCGCGGCCGTGATAGAGAGGCATTCCAGCCAAAAACTCAGCCCGCACCCCGATGCCATTCAAATAAAAAGGCATGGGGAAACACGCCAGACCTGCGAGACGTATTGGAGGACAAAGCAAATCATGCAAGATCGATCTACGGATCACGAGGGCGCGCCACTATGCGAGGCGATAAACGTCACGCCGGATACAGTAAAAGTAAATCCGGCCGAGCCGAACACAGCGGGCAAGACCCATTCGAGCTGCGTCGCGACATAGCCCAATACAGAGGCGGCGCACACCCTTTATGTTTCACAGACGAAGTAATGGATCATCAAATGCCAGAAGGTTTCAAACCTGTAAATATTGAATCATACAACAGCACTACAGATCCTGCGGTATGGATCGAGGATTTCCTCCTCCACATCCACATGGCCCGCGGTGATGACTTACACGCCATCAGATACCTCCCACTAAAGCTCAAAGGACCAGCGCGGCATTGGCTTAACAGCTTGCCAGCAGATTCCATTAGCTGTTGGGAAGATCTAGAAGCCGCATTCCTCGACAACTTTCAGGGCACTTATGTGCGACCGCCAGATGCCGATGACTTGAGCCACATAATTCAGCAGCCAGAAGAGTCGGCCAGACAATTCTGGACTCGGTTCCTCACAAAGAAAAATCAAATCGTTGACTGTCCGGATGCAGAGGCCTTAGCGGCTTTCAAACACAACATCCGGGACGAGTGGCTAGCCCGGCACCTTGGTCAGGAAAAGCCGAAATCTATGGCAGCCCTCACGACGCTTATGACCCGCTTTTGCGCGGGAGAAGACAGCTGGCTGGCTCGCAGTAATAACATATCAAAGAACCATGATACCTCGGATACCAGGGACGACAATAGCAGGTCATGTCGCAACAAACATAAGCGCCGCATTAGTAGCGATAATACTGAGGATACGGCAGTCAATGCTGGATTCAAAGGCTCTAAACCCGGTCAGCGGAAGAAGCCATTCAAACAAAGTACGCCGGGCCCGTCCAGTTTGGACCGCATACTCAATCGCTCGTGTCAAATACATGGCACCCCCGACAAGCTAGCCAACCACACCAATAGGGATTGTTGGGTATTCAAGCAGGCCGGCAAGTTAATTGCCGAAAACAAAGATAAGGAGCCACATAGCGATGACGAGGAGGAGACCCAGCAGCCGAATACCGGAGGACAGAAGAGGTTCCCCCCACAAGTGCAGATGGTGAACATGATATATGCAACGCACATCCCCAAACGGGAACGGAAGCGTGCGCTCAGGGACGTATATGCGTTGGAGCCAGTTGCCCCAAAGTTCAACCCATGGTCCTCCTGTCCGATCACCTTCAATCGCAAAGACCACCCCACTAGTATCCGTCATGGCGGATTCGCCGCACTAGTCCTAGACCCAATCATTGACGGATTTCACCTCACTCGAGTCCTTATGGATGGCGGCAGCAGCCTGAACCTGCTTTATCAGGACACAGTGCGTAAAATGGGTATAGACCCCTCAAGGATCAAACCCACAAAAACGACCTTTAAAGGCGTCATTCCAGGTGTACAGGCCCATTGCACAGGCTCAATTACACTGGAAGTGGTCTTCAGATCCCCGGATAACTTCCAAAGCAAAGAGTTAATCTTCGATATAGTGCCGTTCCGCAGTGGTTGTCATGCACTGCTCGGGCGAACCGCATTTGCTAGATTCAATGCGGTACCGCATTATGCATACCTCAAGCTCAAGATGCCAGGACCTCGCGGAGTTATTACTTTAAATGGAAACACAGAACGCTCTCTCCGAACAGAGGAGCACACCGCGGCCCTCGCGGCGGAAGCGCAAAGCAGCCTCTCAAGGCAATCTACCAGTTCGGCGTTTCAAAACCCGGACACCTCCAAGCGCGCTCGGAGTAATCGGCAATTAGACCGCCTGGCGCGATCTGAGCTCGCGTAGTAATGCGCCCCCCACCCCAGTCCCAGCCAAACGGCGAAATCCATGCCACGCGTACATAATTACGCATTAAAAATACCATGGGCGCAGGTGGGGAGGGAGCACAACTACGGCACGCCCAAGACACGGCCTAAACCGCACTAGGGGCTTCCTGCTTTATTATTTTTTTCTCTTTTTTCAGGACTTTAATCTCTGAAAACCCTATTCGGTAGCACTATTGCTGAACACATGATGCAGCAACCAAGGAGGCAGAAAGCTACGTCACACCACGGAATTCCCAGGTGGATTACAGTAATGAGCGAAATATTTAATTTAGTACTATTCATCAGCCTGCCCTTGGAAGGGACACAGTCCTACTCTTTGCTTATCGCACTATCTGTATCATTCTGCTTTAACGCACATTTTTGAATAAAAATGCATAGCACTGCGCCTATTATTGCATTCTTGTTTAATATATGTGTTCATTAATGACGCCTTGCAACCGTACACTTTGGTACGGCCAATACACCAGGGGCTTAAGTACCCACAACATGGTGTGAGAAGTCCGAACACTTTCACAAAGTGCGGCACCCCGAACTTATAGCATTATATGCATCAGCTCCGAATCATGTCTTTGGTCAAATGTTGGGTTTGCCCGGCTCCTATGTTTTGGTACCTTACGTTCCGCTCTATCGGCTAAGGTAGCGCTAGGAGAACTACTGTGATTGTGCCCCGGTTCTGCCGGGCTTAGCACCTCAGTAGAGAAAGCTAAACTGACTGTCATGATAGGGCGAGAGACTGGTCGCTGTTCGGCGAGGTTTTCGAGTCCCTAACGACTTATGCCGCTTAGGGCGAGGGGCCGGCTCTGTCCGGCTTAAAGGCGTGTATCGCGCCCTGAATTCGGCCTTCCGAATACCAGGGGCTTCGCCAAAATTTAAAATTATAGAATTCTATGGCTAAGTGAGAGTGATAAAGCATTATTAGTCTGGTTGCCTTGTTCGTTGTGCTGAGCACCTCCCTCGAAGGACCCAAACATGGGAACAAGAGTGCTCAGGTTTATCCCGAACACCCTAGCACTTGTGGCATGGGGCAGAAGCCGAGGACTAGCCATCTCTCAGATTGGATAAATGGCCAAACAGAAGGCAATATTTTAAATTCCAAAAAGCGTTGCATAGCGCATATGAAACAAGTTTTCATAAATACAGGATAAAACGAGCAAGTCTCACTCAAATATTACATCTTTTGAACACTCATCCGCTATAAGACGGGCACCCGACAGAACACCCTCGTAGTACATCTCGGGGTGGCGGTGCTCCTTGCCCTCCGGCAGCCCTTCCTTGATCAGCTTCACGGCGTCAAGCTTGACCCGCTGCAATTTCACACGGGCGAAAGCCCGGCGTGCAGCTTCAATGCAGACGGATCGCTTGACGACCTCCAGCCGCAGGCAGGCATCCACAAGCCGCCTCACCAGGCCGAAGAAGCTGTTCGGAAGGGCGTCGCCAGGCCACAGCCGGACTATAAAGCCCTTCATGGCCTGTTCGGCCGCCTTATGTAGCTCGACCATCTGCTTTAGTTGGTCGCTCATGGGCACCGGGTGTTCGGCCTTAGTATACTGAGACCAGAACAGCTTCTTCGTTGAGCTTCCATCCTCAGCCTGGTAAAATTGTGCGGCATTGGACACGCTGCGGGGCAAATCTGCGAATGCTCCTGAAGAGCTCCGGATTCGGGTAAGGAATCGGTAATTTACTTTTACATGCTTGCTTTGCATATAGAAAGCCTTACCCGCCGCTATCTTCTTCATTGAGTCGATCTCCTAGAGGGCCTTTTGGGCTTCGGCCTTGGCACTTTTTGCGCTCTCAAGGGCCACGGCAAGCTCAGACTCTCGCGTCTTTGAGTCAAGCTCCAACACCTCGTGCTTCGCCACGAGAGCCTGGAGCTCTCGCTGCACCTCGCCCACCCGAGCCTCGTGTTTCTCTCGCTCGGTGCGCTCCTTGGCCGCTTTATCTTCGGCCTCGGACAACGCTTGCCTTAGGGTCGCCACTTCAGTCATGGCCCCTGGCAAATTCATGATAATCCTGTCATTTTGCAATCGCATTATTTTTATACATATACATAGACTAGGTACTACTTACCTTTATTCTCCTCGAGCTGCCTCTTGGTAAGGCCGAGCTCGTCCTGGGACCCTTTAAGGTCCTGCTTCAGTACGGCGACCTCCGTAGTCAGTGCGGCAGACGCTAGCAGCAAAGCCTGCATATGCATATTGACATACTTCTATTAGACTCCTACGATATTGTTTGATCCTCTATTCGGCTTTTCTTTGTGAACACCGAACAGAGCATCAGGGGCTACTGTCTATGCGGTAATATTTTTCCTATACTTTAAACACTTACCTCAAAGCCTGTTAGAAGGCTGGCACATGCTTCAGTCAATCCGCTCTTAGCGGACTGAACCTTCTGGATCACCGCACTCATAATAGTGCAGTGCTCCTCGTCGATGGAAGCGGTGCGAAGCGCTTCCAGCAGATTATCCGACGCCTCTGGATGGACAGAGGTCGCCGGTGCAGGCGTCTTGCCCCTCATAGAAGGAGGCCGCCTACCCGAGCCCGGAACCACTGGAGGTTCCGGCGCGGTGTTCGGCTGAGGGCCGAACTCGGAGCTCTCAGGGGCCCCGTCCCCTCGGCTCCCGGAGTCCGGAAGGTCGCCTTGAGGCGCCTCCGAGACTCTCTCCCCTTGACCCGGTGCCTCTTGAGACAACACCTCAGCGTCATCAGCGGGATGAGGGGAGGTGGCGATCGGGACTGGATCGCTATCCATGTCCGACGAGCCCAGGGAGTTGTCCGATGATACATTGATACTGGATCGTGGCGGCCTGCATAATCATGTTTTGGCGTTAGGGAAAGCAGTGCGGCGAAGGAATACTATGACTTACTCTGGTATCCGAATACTTACGACTTCCCCAGGGGCTTGGCCCTGGGCAGCCACTCGTCTTCGCTGTCGACGGCGGTGGTGGAGTAGTCCGCAGGGAGGGTCCGCCATTTCTTGGACCCTCCGGCCTCCCCAGTTGGGGCGGCCTTCCTTTTCTTGTCTCCCCCGTCTGGAGGGGGAGCATCCTCCTCGTCTTCGGGAGAGGATTGCACCGTAGAGTCCTCAGACGGTGAGTCCGGTGACGCCTGGCATTGGGAACTCTTTCGGGTTCCCTTGGCCTTCTTGGTCTTCTCCGGCACCGTATAAGGAGCCGGAGTCAGCATCTTCGTCAGAAGAGCGTTTGTTGGGCTTTCGGGCAAAGGAGCCGGATAGTCGGGCAAAGGTCTGAGGTAAACTACTCACACATCATCGGAGAGGCTATGGTGTTGATGTAGAAGCCCTCCGTGATCGATGCCCCCTCCGGCTGAGCTCCGGAACAGGCCCCAAGATGGGATCTCGTGGATACAGAAAGTTACGGCGGTGGAATTAGGGTTTTGGCTCCGTATTTGATCGTTTGGGGGTATGTAGGTATATATAGGAGGAAGGAGTACGTCGGTGGAGCAACAGGGGGCCCACGAGGGTGGAGGGCGTGCCTAGGGGGTAGGCGCGCCCCCTACCTTGTGGCTTCCCTGTTGGTTGCTTGATGTAGGGTCCAAGTCTCCTGGATCTTGTTCGTTCCAAATATCACGTTCCCGAAGGTTTCATTCCGTTTGGACTCCGTTTGATATTCCTTTTCTCCGAAACCCTAAAATAGGCAAAAAAATAGCAATTCTGGGCTGGGCCTCCGGTTAGTAGGTTAGTTCCAAAAATAATATAAAAGTGTATAATAAATCCCAATAATGTCGAAAACATAATATAATATAGCATGGAACAATAAAAAATTATAGATACGTCGGAGATGTATCAATAAATCCTCGCAACCAACGCGATAAGGGGTTGTCAATCCCTACACGATCACTTACGAGAGTGAGATATGATAGATATGATAAGATAATATTTTTGGTATTTTTATGATAAAGATGCAAAGTAAAATAAAAGGCAATGAAAATAACTAAGTGTTGGAAGATTAATATGATGGAAGATAGACCTGGGGGCCATAGGTTTCACTAGTGGCTTCTCTCAATAGAATAAGCATTTTACGGTGGGTGAACAAATTATTGTTGAGCAATTGACAGAATTGAGCATAGTTATGAGAATGTCTAGGTATGATCATGTATATAGGCATCACGTCCGAGACAAGTAGACCGACTCCTGCCTACATCTACTACTATTACTCCACACATCGACTGCTATCCATCATGCATCTAGAGTATTAAGTTCATAAGAACAGAGTAACGCTTTAAGCAAGATGACATGATGTAGAGGGATAAATTCATGCAATATGATAAAAACCCCATCCTGTTATCCTCGATGGCAAGAATAAAATATGTGCCTTGCTGCCCCTACTGTCACTAGGAAAGGAGACCGCAAGATTGAACCCAAAGCTAAGCACTTCTCCCATTGCAAGAAAGATAATCTAGTAGGCCAAACCAAACTGATAATTCGAAGAGACTTGCAAAGATAACCAATTATACATAAAAGCATTCAGAGAAGATCCAAATATTGTTCATAGATAAACTTGATCATAAACCCACAATTCATCGGTCTCAACAAACACACCGCAAAATAAGATTACATCGAATAGATCTCCATGAGAGAGGGGGAGAACATTGTATTGAGATCCAAAAAGAGAGAAGAAGCCATCTAGCTAATAACTATGGACCCAAAGGTCTGAGGTAAACTACTCACACATCATCGGAGAGGCTATGGTGTTGATGTAGAAGCCCTCCGTGATCGATGCCCCCTCCGGCGGAGCTCCGGAACAGGCCCCAAGATGGGATCTCGTGGATACAGAAAGTTACGGCGGTGGAATTAGGGTTTTGGCTCCGTATTTGATCGTTTGGGGGTACGTATGTATATATAGGAGGAAGGAGTACGTCGGTGGAGCAACAGGGGGCCCACGAGGGTGGAGGGTGCCATGCTTGATTAGCTAGGAGCTTATAATGGTTTACCTTGCGTGCCAACATGCTATTAAAATGGTTGTGATGTGGTATGATAGGGTGGTATCCTCCTCTGAATGATTTAAGTGACTTGACTTGGCGCATGTTCACGCATGTGGTTGAAACAAAATCAACATAGCCTCTACGATATTTATGTTCATGGTGCATTATATCCTACTCATGCTTGCATTCGGTGTTCATTAATTTTAATGCATGTTCATGACTGTTGTCGCTCTCTAGCTGGTCGCTTCCTAGTCTTTTTCTAGCCTTCACCTGTACTAAGCGGGAATACTGCTTGTGCATCCAACTCCATAAACCCCAAAGTTATTCCATATGAGTCCACCTTACCTACCTATATACGGTATCTACCTGCCGTTCCAAGTAAATTTGTATTTGCCAAACTCTAAACCTTCAAATAAACATTATGTTTTGTATGCTCGAATAGCTCATGTATCAACTAGGGTTGTCTGTATCTTCCATGTTAGGCAGGTTATTCTCAAGAGGAGTGGACTCCGCTCCTCACTCACGAGAAAATGGCTAGTCACCGGGATGCCTAGTCCCATGCTTTATGCAAATCAAATCAAAATAATTGCAAACAAAACTCCCCCTGGGACTCTTGTTAGTTGGAGGCACTCGTTGTTTCGAGCAAGCCATGGATTGATGCTTGTTGGTGGAGGGGGAGTATAAACCTTACCATTCTATTTGGGAACCGCCTATAATGTGTGTAGCATGGAAGATATCGCCATCTCTTGGTTGTTCATCTCTATTTCAAAACCGAGCTCTGGCACCTCTACAAATCCCAGCCTCCCTCTGCGAAGGGCCTATCTATTTACTTTCATCTTGAGTCATCATCCTCTTATTAAAAAGAACCAGTTGGAGAGCACCGCTGTCATTTGCATTCATTACTATTAGTTGACATTGAGTATGACTTGACTGGATCTCTTTTACCATGAATTGCATTGTCTAGTCAGTCCTTGATCTTTAAAGGTGCTCTGCATTTATGTTTTGCGGTCTCAGAAAGGGCTAGCGAGATACCATCTTGTTATATCATATTATGATTGTTTTGAGAAAGTGTTGTCATCCGAGATTTATTATTATTGCTCACTAGCTGATTATGCCATTGATATGAGTAAACATGAGACCTAAATGTTATTGTGAATATGGTTAGTTCATAATCTTTGTTGAAAACTTGAATGTTGGCTTTACATATTTACAACAACAAGAGCAAATAGAGTTTGTAGAAGTTTTTCTTTATCACTTTCAGTTTATCAACTAATTGCTTGAGGACAAGCAAAGGTTTAAGCTTGGGGGAGTTGATATGTCTCCGTCGTATCTACTTTTCCAAACACTTTTGCCCTTGTTTTGGACTCTAACTTGCATGATTTGAATGGAACTAACTCGGACTGATGCTTTTTTCAGCAGTATTGCCATGATGTTATTTATGTGTAGAAACAAAAGTTCTCGAAATGACCTGAAACTTCACGGAACGTCTTTTTGGAAATAATAAAAAATCCTTGCAAAAATGAAGACCAGGGGGCCCACACCCTAGCCACGAGGGTGGGGGGCGCGCCCCCTACCTTGTGGGCCCCCTGGAGCTCCTCCAACCTCAACCCCAACTCTATATATTTGCTTTCGTGGAGAAAAAACCCAGAGAGAAGGATTCATCGTGTTTTACGATACAGAGCCACCGCCAAGCCCTAAAACCTCTCGGGAGGGCTGATCTGGAGTCCGTTCGGGGCTCCGGAGAGGGGAATCCTTCGCCATCGTCATCATCAACCATCCTCCATCACCAATTTCATGATGCTCACCGTCGTGCGTGAGTAATTCCATCGTACGCTTGCTGGACGGTGATGGGTTGGATGAGATTTATCATGTAATCGAGTTAGATTTGTTAGAGTTTGATCCCTAGTATCCACTATGTTCTGAGATTGATGTTGCTATGACTTTGCTATGCTTAATGCTTGTCACTAGGCCCACACCCTAGCCACGAGGGTGGGGAGCACGCCTGCCCCCCCTGGGCGCCCCCTACCTCGTGGCCCCCTGGAGCTCCTCCGACCTCAACCCCAACTCTATATATTTTCTTTCGGGGAGAAAAACTAGAGAGAAGGATTCATCACGTTTTACGATACGGAGCCGCCGCCAAGCCCTAAAACCTCTCGGGAGGGCTGATCTGGAGTTCGTTCGGGGCTCCGGAGAGGGGAATCCGTCGCCATCGTCATCATCAACCATCCTCCATAACCAATTTCATGATGCTCACCGCCGTGCGTGAGTAATTCCATCGTAGGCTTGCTCGACGGTGATGGGTTGGATGAGTTTTATCATGTAATCGAGTTAGTTTTGTTAGGGTTTGATCCCTAGTATCCACTATGTTTTGAGATTGATGTTGCTATGACTTTGATATGCTTAATGCTTGTCACTAGGCCCGAGTGCCATGATTTCAGATCTGAACCTATTATGTTTTCATCAATATATGAGAGTTCTTGATCCCATCTTGCAAGTCTATAGTCACCTACTATGTGTTATGATCCGGCAACCCCGAAGTGACAATAATCAGGACCACTCCCGGTGATGAGCGTAGTTTGAGGAGTTCATGTGTTCACTATGTGTTAATGCTTTGGTCCGGTACTCTATTAAAAGGAGGCCTTAATATCCCTTAGTTTCCACTAGGACCCCGCTGCCACGGGAGGGTAGGACAAAAGATGTCATGCAAGTTCTTTTCCATAAGCACTTATGACTATATTCGGAATACATGCCTACATTACATTGATGAATTGGAGCTAGTTCTGTGTCACCCTAGGTTATGACTGTAACATGATGAACCACATCCGGCATAATTCTCTATCACCGATCCATTGCCTACGAGCTTTCCAAATATTGTTCCTCACTTATTTACTTTTTGATTGCTATTGCTATCATCACTACAAAATACCAAAAACATTACTTTTGCTATCATTACCTTTTGCTACCGTTACCACTACTATCATATTAATTTGCTACTAAACACTTTGCTGCAGATATTAAGTTTCCAGGTGTGGTTGAATTGACAACTCAGCTGCTAATACTTGAGAATATTCTTTGGCTCCCCTTGTGTCGAATCAATAAAATTGGGTTGAATACTCTACCCTCGAAAACTGTCGCGATCCCCTATACTTGTGGGTTATCAAGGCCATCGAGGGGATCAATACAGGACCGCGTTGCATGGCAAAACATGTCCAAACCATGCGGTCTGGATAGTTGTAGGCAGTTTGACAGTCCCTAATCTGGTCATAAAATAGCTGATGGTTGTCTAGATTGTTGCCACGTGTTGATCCTCTCAAGCTCTTCTTTCATTGTGTCTTTCTCCTCGCCTTTGCTACATTCCCATTGAAGATATAGATTCAAGGACTGGATTCAAACAAAAAGGAAGAAGATAACTAGGTTGACTTTCAACTTGGCTTCCCATGCTAGTGGCGATGAGGATATCTGGGAGGCTCTGTGGTGTAGATAGCATGTAAGTATAAGGAATACAAACCTAGTGTCACTGTGACAGCTGGTTCCAAACAACTTGGAAATAAAACAAAATAGACCACATGACAATGGAATCACTGCGCATTGCGTGAACGACTCGATGGTCACTGATGCACGCCATTTCCTTGCACGAACTATTTATTTTCATGATGGTGCAATTCAACCATGATGGACTACATGTATTATTCTTGTATCTTTGCCAAATTTTGTTTTGGCCAGTGTTAATTCTTGTGTATTTCCCCACTTGTTTGGACATGTGCACTAGGAATTCTTTCATTCATTGAGGATGGACCAAGGGAGGGAGGCTTAACTAAATGATACGTCTCCAATGTATTTATAATTTTTGATTGCTCCATGCTATATTATCTACTGTTTTGGGCAATATTGGGCTTTATTATCCATTTTATATTACTTTCGGGACTAACCTATTAATCGGAGGCCCAGCCCAGATTTGCTGTTTTTTGCCTATTTCAGTGTTTCAAAGAAAAGGAATATCAAACGGAGTCGAAACGGAACGAAATCAACTGGAGAAGTTATTTTTGGAAGGAAACCTACTAGATAGACTTGGACCCTACGTCAGAAGATGGAGGAGCTCACGAGGGTAGGGGGCGCGCCCACCCCGCTGGGGCGTGCCCCCTACCTCGTGGCCCCCCCTTCGGTCCACCGACGTACCTCCTGCACCCATATATACCTACGTAACCTAAAACTTCCAGAATGCAGAATAGATCGGGAGTTCCGCCGCCAGAAGCCTCCGTAGCCACCGAAAACCAATCTAGACCCGTTCCGGCACCCTGCCGGAGGGGGCAATCCTTCTCCGGTGGCCATCTTCATCATCCCGGTGCTCTCCATGATGAGGAGGGAGTAGTTCTCCCTCGGGGCTGAGGGTATGTACCAGTAGCTATGTGTTTGATCTCTCTCTCTCTCTCTCGTGTTCTTGAGGTGATACGATCTTGATGTATCGCGAGCTTTGCTATTATAGTTGGATCTTATGTTTATCCTCCCCCTCTACTCTCTTGTAATGAATTGAGTTTCCCCTTTGAAGTTATCTTATCGGATTGAGTCTTTAAAGATTTGAGAACACTTGATGTATGTCTTGCCGTGGATATCTGTGGTGACAATGGGATATCATGTGATTCACTTGATGTATGTTTTGGTGATCAACTTGCGGGTTCCGCCCATGAACCTATGCATAGGGGTTGGCACACGTTTTCGTCGTGATTCTCCGGTAGAAACTTTGGGGCACTCTTTGAGGTTCTATGTGTTGGTTGAATAGATGAATCTGAGATTGTGTGATGCATATCGTATAATCATACCCACGGATACTTGAGGTGACATTGGAGTATCTAGGTGACATTAGGGTTTTGGTTGATTTGTGTCTTAAGGTGTTATTCTAGTACGAACTCTAGGGCTGTTTGTGACACTTATAGGAATAGCCCAACGGATTGATTGGAAAGAATAACTTTGAGGTGGTTTCGTACCCTACCATAATCTCTTCGTTCGTTCTCCGCTATTAGTGACTTTGGAGTGACTCTTTGTTGCATGTTGAGGGATAGTTATGTGATCCAATTATGTTATCATTGTTGAGGGAACTTACACTAGCGAAAGTATGAACCCTAGGCCTTGTTTCCTAGCATTGCAATACCGTTTACGCTCACTTTTATCAGTAGTTACCTTGTTGTTTTTATAATTTCATATTACAAATATCTTTATCTACTATCCATATACCACTTGTATCACCATCTCTTCGCTGAACTAGTGCACCTATACAATTTACCATTGTATTGGGTGTGTTGGGGACACAAGAGACTCTTTGTTATTTGGTTGCAGGGTTGCTTGGGAGAGACCATCTTCATCCTACGCCTCCTACGGATTGATAAACCTTAGGTCATCCACTTGAGGGAAATTTTCTACTGTCCTACAAACCTCTGCACTTGGAGGCCCAACAACGTCTACAAGAAGAAGGTTGTGTAGTAGACATCACTAAAACGCCATGGGATAAGTTTAGAGTCTCTATGCTCTTTAGCCCATTATCACACCTAACTTGAGTGGTGACACAAACATCCTAGACATGTGTTTGATTAGCTCTCACGTTCATGGCTCATCGTACTTTGGTGTGATGAGTATTGTGCGCGCTTCCTATGCAACCATGGTTATTTAAGGCTGGTTGTATCAATGTTAGTAATCAATCAAATGTGTCTCATGGATGCTATGCCTTATTGAACTAAATCATCTAGAAAAGTTTCCAGTTAAACCATGTGAGGAAATACCTCCAAGCCAAAAGTTAAATGTGAGCTTGGGGCTTGATGTGGCCAAAATCTCAATCACTAGCATATTACATCAAAGATATGTAAGGTATGTGCTTGCGGTCATTTTCCACATTTGCAAAAGGAACCGTGTGTTTCGTCAAACCCAACATGTAATCCACCCCATCTAAGTTAAATATGAGTTCCTTGAGAGGAAACTTAGAAAAGGGGTGTGCACTAGTTTTCATAAAATACGAGGGTATTTTTGTAAATACGAGGGCTTGGGAAGACATGATCACCAACAACACTTGAGCCGGTCATAGAGGAAAGACTAGGAACCTATTCTTCACTGTTTATTATTCCACACATGCATATGAGTTTTCCACTGAGTCGCATATTCCAGGATCATAGCACTTATAGCATAGAATATAAATTCTTAATTATGAACATAGAAATATAATAATACAATATTATTGCCTCTAGGGAATATTTCCAACAGATTTGGGATGCCCACACTGTTGGGGAACGCAGTATTTCAAAAACAATCCTACAAACACGCAAGATCTATCTAGGAGATGCATAGAAACGAGAGGGGAGAGTGTGTCCACGTACCCTCGTAGACCAAAAGCGGAAGCGTTAAGTAACGCGGTTGATGTAGTCGAACATCTTCGCGATCCAACCGATCAAGTACCGAACGCACGGCACCTCCGCGATCTGCACACATTCAGCTCGGTGACGTCCCTCGTACTCTTTATCCAGTTGAGGCCGAGGGAGAGTTTCATCAGTACGACGGCGTGATGACAGTGATGATGAAGTTACCGACGCAGGGCTTCGCCTAAGCACTACAACGATATGACCGAGCTGGAAATCTATGGAGGGGGGAACCGCACACGGCTAAGACAACTGTCAACTTGTGTGTTCTAGGGTGCCCCCTGCCCCCATATATAAAGGAGCAAGGGGGGAGGCCGGTCGGCCCTCATGGGGCGCGCCCCCAAGTAGGATTCCTACTAGGGGAAGAGAGGGGGAAGGAAGGAGAGGGAGAGAGGGAGAAGGAAAGGGAGGGGGCGCCGCCCCCACCTAGTCCAATTCGGACTCCTCAAGTGGGGCACGCGGCTAGCCCTAGGGCCCTCTCCTCTCTCTCACACAAGGCCCTGTTGGCCCATTAGTTCCCCTCGGGGTTTCTGATAACCCCCGGCACTCCGATATTTATCCGGTGACCCCGGAACTCATCCGGTGTCCGAATAACATCGTCCAATATATCAATATTTATGTATCGACCATTTCGAGACTCCTCATCATGTCCGTGATCACATCCGGGACTCTGAAGTACCTTCCGTACATCAAAACACATAAACTCATAATACCGATCGTCATCGAACGTTAAGCGTGCGGACCCTACGGGTTCGAGAACTATGTAGACATGACCGAGACTCATCTCCGGTCAATAACCAATAGCGGAACCTGGATGCTCATATTGG
Organism: Triticum urartu; assembly: GCF_003073215.2. Lineage (NCBI taxonomy): Eukaryota > Viridiplantae > Streptophyta > Magnoliopsida > Poales > Poaceae > Triticum > Triticum urartu. The sequence continues at coordinate 301,844,561 of NC_053026.1, forward strand.
TTCCTACATATTCTACGAAGATCTTTATCAGTCAAACCGCATAACAATATACGGTGTTCCCTGTGTCATCGGTATGTCACTTGCCCAAGATTCGATCGTCGATATCTTAATACCTAGTTCAATATTGTTACCAGAAAGTCTCTTTACTCGTTCTGTAATGCAACATCCCGTAACTAACTCATTAGTCACATTGCTTGTAAGGCTTATAGTGATGTGCATTACTGAGAGGGCCCAGAGATACCTCTCCGATACACGGAGTGACAAATCCTAATATCGATCTATACCAGCTCAACAAACACCATCGGAGACACCTGTAGAGCATCTTTATAATCACCCAGTTACATTGTGACATTTGATAGCACACTAAGTGTTCCTCCGGTATTCGGGAGTTACATAATCTCATAGTCATAGGAACATGTCTAAGTCATGAAGAAAGCAATAGCAACAAACTAAACGATCATAGTGCTAAGCTAACAGATGGGTCTTGTCCATCACATCATTCTCTAATGATGTGATCTCGTTCATCAAATGACAACACATGTCTATGGCTAGGAAACTTAACCATCTTTGATTAATGAGCTAGTCAAGTAGAGGCATACTAGGGACACTCTGTTTGTCTACGTATTCACACATGTATGAAGTTTCCGGTTAATACAATTCTAGCATGAATAATAAACATTTATCATGATATAAGTAAATATAAATAACAACTTTATTATTGCCTCGAGGGCATATTTCCTTCTGTCTCCCACTTGCACTAGAGTCAATAATCTAGTTCACATCGTCATGTGATTTAACACCAATAGTTCACATCTTTATGTGATTAGTTCACATCTCCATGTGACTAATACCCAAAGGGTTTACTAGAGTCAATAATCTAGTTCACATCGCTATGTGATTAACACCCATAGAGTGATCATGTTTTGCTTGTGAGAGAAATTTAGTCAACGGGTCTGCCACATTCAGAGTCGTATGTATTTTGCAATTTTTTTTATGTCTACAATGCTCTGCATAGAGCTACTCTAGCTAATTGCTCCCACTTTCAATATGTATCCAGATTGAGACTCAGAGTCATCCAGATCGGTGTCAAAACTTGCATCGACGTAATTCTTTACGGTGAACTTTTTGTCACCTTCATACCGAGAAACATATCCTTATTTCACTAAGGATAATTTTAACCGATGTCCGGTGTTCCACTCCTGGATCACTATTGTACCCTCTTGCCAAACTCTTGGTGAGGTACACAATAGGTCTGGTACACAGCATATCATACTTTATAGAACCTATGGCTGAGGCATAGGGAATGACTTTTCATTCTCTTTCTATTTTCTGCCGTGGTTGGGTTTTGAGTAGTTAGTCAACTTTACACCTTGCAACATAGGCAAGAACTCCTTCTTTGACTGTTCCATTTTGAACTACTTCAAAAACTTGTCAAGGTATGTACTCATTGAAAAAATTTATCAAGCGTCTTGATCTATCTCTATAGATCTTGATGCTCAATATGTAAGCAGCTTCACCAAGGTCTTTCTTTGAAAAACTCCTTTCAAACACTCATTTATGCTTTCCAGAAAATTCTACATTATTTCCAATCAACAATATGTCATTCACATATACTTATCAAAAATGTTGTAGTGCTCCCACTCACTTTCTTGTAAATACAGGCTTCACCGCAAGTCTGTATAAAACTATATGCTTTGATCAACTCATCAAAGCGTATATTCCAACTCCGAGATGTTTGCACCAGTCAATAGATGGATCGCTGGAGCTTGCACACTTTGTTAGCACATTTAGGATTGACAAAACCTTCTGGTTGCATCATATACAACTCTTCTTTAAGAAATCCATTAAGGAATGCAGTTTTGTTTATCCATTTGCCAGATTTCATAAAATGTGGCAATTGCTAACATGATTCGAACAGACTTAAGCATAGATACGAGTGAGAAACTCTCATCATAGTCAACACCTTGAACTTGTCGAAAACCTTTTTGCGAAAATTCTAGATTTGTAGATAGTAACACTACTATCAGCGTCCATCTTCCTCTTGAAGATCCATTTAATCTCAATGGCTCGCCGGTCAATGGGCTAGTCAATCAAAGTCCATACTTTGTTCTCATACATGGATATCATCTCAGATTTCATGGCCTCAAGCCATTTCACGGAATCTGGGCTCATCGTCGCTTCTTCATAGTTCATAGGTTCGTCATGGTCTAGTAATGTGACTTCCAGAACAGGATTATTGTACCACTCTGGTGCGGACCGTACTCTGGTTGACCTACAAGGTTTGGTAGTAACTTGATCTGAAGTTTCATGATCATCATCATTAGCTTCCTCACTAATTAGTGTAGGAATCACTCGAACTGATTTCTGTGATGAACCACTTTCCAATTCGGGAGAAGGTATAATTACCTCATCAAGTTCTACTTTCCTCCCACTCGCTTCTTTCGAGAAAAACTCCTTCTCTAGAAAGGATCCATTCTTAGCAATGAATATCTTGCCTTGGGATCTATGATAGAAGGTGTACCCAATGGTCTCCTTTGGGTATCCTATGAAGACGCATTTCTTCGATTTGGGTTCGAGCTTATTAGTTTGAAACTTTTTCACATAAGCATCACAACCCCAAACTTTAAGAAACGACAGCTTTGGTTTCTTGCCAAACCATAGTTCATACGGTGTCATCTCAACGGATTTAGATGGTGCCCTATTTAACGTCAATGCAGCTGTCTCTAATGCATAACCTCAAAACAATAGTGGTAATTCGATAACAGACATCATAGATTGCACCATATCTAATAAAGTACGGTTATGACGTTCGGACACACCATTACATTGTGGTGTTCTAGGTGGCGTGAGTTGCGAAACTATTCCACATTGTTTCAAATGAAGACCAAACTCGTAACTCAAATATTTGTTTCCACGATAAAATCGTAGAAACTTTATTTTTCTTGTTACAATGATTTTCCACTTCACTTTGAAATTATTTGAACTTTTCAAATGTTTTAGACTTATGTTTCATCAAGTAGATATACCCATATCTGCTCAAATCATCTTGTGAAGGTCAGAAAGTAACGATACCCGCCGCGAGCCTCAACACTCATTGGACCGCACACATCAGTATGTATTATTTCCAACAAGTCTGTTGCTCGCTCCATTGTTCGGAAGAACAGAGTCTCAGTCATCTTGCCCACGAGGCATGGTTCGCAAGCATCAAGTGATTCACAATCAAGTGATTCCAAAAGTCCATCAACATGGAGTTTCTTCTTGCGCTTTACTCCAATATGACCTAAACGGCAGTGCCACATATAAGTTGCACTATCATTATTAACTTTGCATCTTTTGGCTTCAATATTATGAATATGTGTATCACTACGATCGAGATTCAATAAACCATTTATATTGAGTGTATGACCATAGAAGGTTTTATTCATGTAAATAAAACAACAATATTTTTTGACTTAAATGAATAACTGTATTGCAATAAACATGATCCAATCATATTTATGCTCAACGCAAACACCAAATAACATCTATTTTAGGTTCAACACTAATCCCGAAGGTAAAGGGAGTGTGTGATGGTGATCTTATCAACCTTGGAATCACATCCAACTCACATCATCACCTCGCCCTTAACTAGTCTCTGTTTATTTTGCAACTCCCGTTTTGAGTTACTACTCTTAGTAACTGAACCAGTATCAAATACTGAGGGGTTGCCATAAACACTAGTAAAGTACACATCAATAACATGTATATCAAATATACCTTTGTTCACTTTGCCATCCTTCTTATCCGCCAAGTATCTAGGGCAGTTCCACTTCCAGTGACCATTTCCTTTGCAGTAGAAGCACTCAGTTTCAGGCTTGGGTCTAGCTTTGGGCTTCTTCATGGGAGTGGCAACTTGCTTGCCATTCTTCTTGAAGTTCCCTTTCTTTCCCTTGCCTTTTTACTTGAAACTAGTGGTCTTATCAACCATCAACACTTGATGATTTTCTTGATTTCTACCTTCGCTAATTTCAGCATCGCGAAGAGCTCGGGAATCGTTTTCGTCATCCCTTACATATTATAGTTCATCACAGAGTTCTAGTAACTTGGTGATAGTGACTAGAGAACTCTGTCAATCACTATCTTATCTGGAAGATTAACTCCCACTTGATTCAAGCGATTGTAGTACTCAGACATTCTGAGCACATGCTCACTGGTTGAGCTATTCTCCTCCATCTTGTAGGCAAAATACTTGTCAGAGGTCTCATACCTCTTAACACGGGCATGAGTCTGAAATACCAATTTCAACTCTTGGAACATCTCATATGCTCCATGTCGTCCAAAACATTTTTGAAGTCCAGGTTCTAAGCCGTAAAGCATGGTGCACTAAACTAACAAGTAGTCATCATACCGAGCTTGCCAAACGTTCATAACGTCTGCATCTGCTCCTGCAAAAGGTCCGTCACCTAGCGGTGCATCAAGGACATAATTCTTCTGTGCAGTAATGAGGATAATCCTCAGATCACGGACCTAGTCCGCATCATTGCTACTATCATCTTTCAACTTAGTTTTCTCCAGGAACATATCAAAAATAAACGGGGAAGCTATACGCGAGCAATTGATCTACAACATAGATATGCAAATACTATCAGGACTAAGTTCATGATAAATTAAAGTTCAATTAATCATATTGCTTAAGAACTCCCACTTAAATAGACATCCATCTAGTCATCTAAATGATCACGTGATCCAAATCAACTAAACCATGTCCGATCATCACGTCAGATGGAGTAGTTTTCAATGGTGAACATCACTATGTTGATCATATCTACTATATGATTCACGTTCGACCTTTCGGTCTCAGTGTTCCGAGGCCATATCTGCATATGCTAGGCTCGTCAAGTTTAACCCGAGTATTCTGCATGTGCAAAAGTGGCTTGCACCCATTGTATGTGAACGTAGAGCTTATCACACCCGATCATCACGTGGTGTCTCAGCACAAAGAACTGTCGCAGAGGTGCATACTCAGGGAGAACACTTATACCTTGAAATTTTAGTAAGGGATCATCTCATAATGCTATCATCGTACTAAGCAAAATAAGATGCATAAAGGATAAACATCACATAATCAAAATATGTGACATGATATGGCCATCATCATCTTGTGCCTTTGATCTCCATCTCCAAAGTACCGTCATGATCTCCATCGTCACCGGCATGACACCATGATCTCCATCATCTTGATCTTTATCAACATGTCATCACATGGTCGTCTCGCCAACTATTGCTTTTGCAACTATTGCTATCGCATAGCGATAAAGTAAAGCAGTTATATGGCGCTTGCATCTTATGCAATAAAGAGACAACCATATCATACAACAAATATGATTATATGGCGCCTGCCAGTTGCCGATAACTTTAACAAAACCTGATCATCTCATACAACAAATTATATATCATCACGTTTTGACCATATCACATCACAACATGCCCTGCAAAAACAAGTTAGACATCCTCTACTTTGTTCTTGCAAGTTTTACGTGGCTGCTATGGGCTTAGCAAGAACCGTTCTTACCTACGGCATAAAAACCACAACGTGGTATACTGATTGACTTTTCATCTTCAGAAAGAACCTTGTTCATTGAATCTGATTCAACTAAAGTTGGAGAAACTGGCACCCGCCAGCCACCTGTTTGCAAAGCACGTCGGTAGAACCAGTCTCATGAACTCGGTCATGTAATGTTGGTCCGGGCCGCTTCATTCAACAATACCACCGAATCAAGAAACAACTAGTGATGGCAAGCAGTATGTATATACCCACGCCCACAACTCCTTTGTGTTCTACTTGTGCATATAACATCTATGCATAGACCTATTGGGGAACATAGTAATTTTAAAAAAAAATCCTACGCACACGCAAGATCCATCTAGGTGATGCATAGCAACAAGAGGGGAGAGTGTTATCTATGTACCCTCGTAGACCATAAGCAGAAGTGTTATGACAACACGGTTGATGTAGTCGTACGTCTTCACTATCCGACCGATCCTAGCATTGAAGGTATGACACCTCCACGATCTGCACACGTTCAGCTCGGCGACGTCCCATGAACTCTAGATCCAGCTGAGTGTCAGGGGAGAGCTTCGTCAACACAATGGTGTGTGATAACCCACAAGTATAGGGGATCGCAACAGTTTTCGAGGGTAGAGTATTCAACCCAAATTTATAGATTCGACACAAGAGGAGCCAAAGAATATTCTCAAGTATTAATAGTTGAGTTGTCAATTCAACCGCACCTGAAAGACTTAATATCTGCAGCAAAGTATTTAGTAGCAAAGTAATACGATAGTAGCGGTAACGGTAGCAAAAGTAATAGTATTGGTTTTGTAGTGATTGTAACAATGGCAACGGAAAAGTAACTAAGCAAAGATCAATATGTGAAAAGCTCGTATGCATTGGATCGGTGATGGATAATTATGTCGGATGCGATTCCTCATGCAACAGTTATAACCTATGGTGACACAGAACTAGCTCCAGTTCATCAATGTAATGTAGGCATGTATTCTGAATATAGTCATACGTGCTTATGGAAAAGAACTTGCATGACATCTTTTTTCCTACCCTCCCATGGCAGCAGGGTCCTATTGGAAACTAAGGGATATTAAGGCCTCCTTTTAAAAGAGTACCGGACCAAAGCATTAACACTTAGTGAATACATGAACTCCTCAAACTACGATCATCACCGGTAAGTATCTCGATTATTGTCACTTCGGGGTTAACGGATCATAACACATAATAGGTGACTATAGACTTGCAAGATAGGATCAAGAACTCACATATATTCATGAAAACATAATAGGTTCAGATCTACAATCATGGCACTCGGGCCCTAGTGATAAGCATTAAGCGTAGCAACGTCATAGCAACATCATACTTGGGATCAAACCGTAACAAAACTAACTCGATTACATGGTAAATCTCATCCAACCCATCACCGTCCAGCAAGCCTACGATGGAATTACTCACGCACGGCGGTGAGCATCATGAAATTGGTGATGGAGGAAGGTTGATGATGACGATGGCGATGGATTCCCCTCTCCGGAGGCCCGAACGGACTCCAGATCAGCCCTCCCAAGAGAGATTAGGGTTTGGAGGAGGCTCCATATCGTAAAACGCGATGAATCCTTCTCTCTGATTTTTTTCTCCCCGAACATGAATATATAGAGTTGGAGTTGAGGTCGGTGGAGCACCAGGGGGCCCACGAGGCAGGGGGCGCGCCCCCACCCTCCTGGACAGGGTGTGGGCCCCTGGCCTTGATTCTTTCGCCAGTATTTTTTATATATTCCAAAAATATTCTCCGTTGATTTTCAGGTCATTCCGAGAACTTTTATTTGTGCACAAAAATAACACCATGGCAATTCTGCTGAAAACAGCATCAGTCCAGGTTAGTTCCATTCAAATCATGCAAGTTAGAGTCCAAAACAAGGGCAAAAGTGTTTGGAAAAGTAGATACGATGGAGACGTATCAACTCCCCCAAGCTTAAACCCTTGCTTGTCCTCAAGCAATTCTGTTGATAAACTGAAAGTGATAAAGAAAAACTTTTACAAACTATGTTTGCTCTTGTTGTTGTAAATATGTAAAGCTAGCATTCAAGTTTTCAGCAAAGATTATGAACTAACCATATTCATAATAACATTTAGGTCTCATGTTTACTCATACCAATGACATACTCAACTAGCGAGTAATAATAATAAATCTCAGATGACAACACTTCCTCAAAACAATCATAATATGATATAACAAGATGGTATCTCGGTAGCCCTTTCTGAGACCGCAAAACATAAATGCAGAGCACCTCTTAAGATCAAGGGCTGACTGGAAATTGTAATTCATGGTAAAAGAGATCCAGTCACAGTCATACTCAATGTAAACTAATAATAATACATGCAAATGATAGCAGTGCTCTCCAACTGGTGCTTTTTAATAAGAGGATGATGACTCAACATAAAAGTAAATAGATAGGCCCTTCATAGAGGGAAGCAGGGATTTGTAGAGGTGCGAGAGCACGATTTTGAAATAGAGATGAATAATATTTTGAGTGGTATACTTTCATTGTCAACATAACAATCGAGAGATATCGATATCTTCCATGCTACACACATTATAGGCGGTTCCCAAGCAGAATGGCAAAGTTTATACTCCCCCTACCACCAACAAACATCAATCCATGGCTTGTCCGAAACAACGGGTGCCTCCAACTAACAACAATCCCGGGGGAGTTTTGTTTGCAATTATTTTGATTTGATTTGAGCATGGGACTGGGCATCCCGGTTACCAGCCATTTTCTCGTGAATAAGGAGCGGAGTCCACTCCTCTTGAGAATAACCCGCCTAGCATGGAAGATATAGACAACCCTAGTTGATACATGAGCTATTCGAGCATACAAAACATAATTTCATTTGGAGGTTTAGAGTTTGGCACATACAAATTTACTTGGAACGACATGTAGATACCGCATATAGGAAGGTATAGTGGACTCATATGGAATAACCTTGGGGTTTATGGAGTTGGATGCACAAGCAGTATTCCCGCTTAGTACAAGTAAAGGCTAGAAAGAGATTGGGAGCGACTAGCTAGAGAGCGACAACAGTCATAAACATGCATTAAAATTAATCAACACTGAATGCAAGCATGAGTAGGATACAATTCACCATGAACATAAATATCGTGGAGGCTATGTTGATTTTGTTTCAACTACATGCGTGAACATGTGCCAAGTCAAGCCACTCGAATCGTTCAAAGGAGGATACCACCCTATCATACCACATCACAACCATTTTAATAGCATGTTGGCACGCAAGGTAAACCATTATAAACTCCTAGCAAATTAAGCATGGCATGAGCAACTATAATCTCTAATTGTCATTACAAACATGTTTCATTCATAATAAGCTGAATCAGGAACGATGAACTAATCATATTTACAAAAACAAGATAGGTCGAGTTCATACCAGCTTCTCTGATCTCAATCAGTTCATCGTATATCATCATTATTGCCTTTCACTTGCACAACCGAATGGTGTGGATAATAATAATAGTGCGCGTGCATTGGACTAAGCTGGAATCTGCAACCATTCAATACAAGGGAGAAGACAAGGTAATATGGGCTCTTGGTTAAATCAACAATAATGCATATGAGAGCCACTTCAACATTTTCATCATGGTCTTCTCCTCTCGACCCCCAAAGAAAAGAAAAGAAACAAAACTATTTACATGGGAAAGCTCCCAACAAGCAAAAGAAGATCGAGAAATATTTTTCGGTTTTCTTTTAATTATTACTACTACAAGCATGGAAAGTAAACTAGCTAAAAGCTACAACTATTTTTTTGGTTTTTCTTAAGGTTTTTTAAGCACACAAGAAGAAAGCTTAAAACAGAAAATAAACTAGCATGGATGATACAATGAAAAAGTATGAGCACTGACAACTGGCATGAGTGTGTGAACATGAATGTAATGTCGATGAGAAATACGTGCTCCCCCAAGCTTATACTTTTGGCCTAAGTTGGTATATGGCCACGGCTGGCCTGGTGGATATCCAAAGTTGAAGCTGGGATCGTATTGAGATGCAACAGCTACTGCCTGAAGAGCTGCAACTTGGAGGCGAGCTACCTCTGTCCTCCTCTCGTACTCGTTCGCCTCCTCCCTAGTTATAACATATCTCCCTTTTGTCTGAAAGTCAAAGAAAGAAGGAGCAGGGAGAGCAACATGGACAGTGCGACGCCTGTCAAAGATTAGTTGATACTGGAGAGGTTGTTCATTCCTCTCAATAAACTGATGGCGAACCATAGCATTAAATCTAGATAAGCAGGAGGCAACTCCATATCATTTTCATGTACGGGTACCTTAAGAAAATTAGCTAAACGGGTTGCATAAATTCCACCGAACAAATCTCCACTTAAACCGTTAAGATGCAGCCTACGTGCAACAATAGCCCCCAAGTTGTATTTTCTATCTTATAATACAGCACTCTTGAGAACACTAAGATCGGGAACACACATGTGACATGCCTCATCCTTACCATTAATGCATCTACCTACAAAGAGAGCAAAATAATGTATGGCAGGAAAATTAATGCTCCCTATGGTAGCTTGTGTTATTTCTTTGGATTCCCCCACAGTGATACTAGCAGGAAATTCTTTAAATTTAGATTTGCGAGGTTCACTAACATTACCCCACTGCGGGAGTTTACAAGCAGTATTAAAATCTTCTAAGTCCATGGTATAAGATTTATCATAGAGATCAAATAGGACAATGTGAGAATTGCGTGATGATGTAAATTTATACCTTCTCACAAAGGAACCGGTTAGGTGATAATATTGGGGGCACTTATCTAACACGAAGCCCTCAAGTTCAGCATTACGCACGTACGCGTCAAATTCCTCCTTAATTCCTGCTTGGACCATAAAACCTTCTGACGGCCATTCACAAGGCCGCACTTGAGCTTCTCTTGCTAGTTCATTGTCTGGCTCACGTATCGCGAGCCTAGGTCCTTGCTTCTTTGAGGAACCACCTTGGTACATTTTCCTAAACATATTTCTTCCTCTGTAAAATTTCTAAAAATTTTAGTAACTCAAAATGAAAGTGAACCAAACTCAGCAAGACTGATAGCAACTACTCCTACAAGTGCCTAGAAGCCATATCATGCATTAAAACTACTTTTGACCACATAAATTTGACATGCAAGGCTCAAGAACAGGGCCACCTAAGCAGCAAAAATTTGCAATAAATAAAGCACTAGAACAAAAACTAATTGGACCATTGGAGGAGTCACATACCGAAGAACAATCCCCCAAAGCAGTTTTGTGAATGTAGCTTTGAGCAAGGAGATCGAAAATGGTAGCAAGAAGAGTTAGAACTCGGGTTTGAGCTGGTGGATGATTTTTTCTGAAGGAAGACAAAGTGTGTGGGTGCAAGAATTGTTGGGGAACGTAGTAATTCCAAAAAAATCCTACGCACACGCAGGATCATGGTGATGCATAGCAATGAGAGGGGAGAGTGTCATCCACGTACCCTCGTAGACCATTGAGCGGAAGCGTTATGACAATGCGGTTGATGTAGTCATACATCTTCACGATCGGCCGATCCTCAGTACCGAACGTACGGCACCTCCGCGTTCAGCACACGTTCAGCTCGGTGACGTCCCGCGAACTCATGATCCAGTCGAGCTCGGGGAAGAGTTTCGTCAGCACGACGGCGTGGTGACGATGTTGATGAAGCTACCGCGGCAGGGCTTCGCCTAAACACCGCTACAGTATGACCGAGGTGGATTATGGTGGAGGGGGGCACCACACACGGCTGGAGAGATCTCTACGATCAACTTGTGTGTCTAGAGGTGCCCCCCTGCCCCCATATATAAAGGAGCAAGGGGGGAGAGGCGGCTGGCCAGGAGGAGGCGCGCTAGGAGGAGTCCTACTCCCACCGGGAGTAGGACTCCCTCCTTTCCTAGTTGGAGTAGGAGAAGGGGGAAGGAGGAGGGAGAGAGGAAGGAAAGGGGGGCGCCCCCCCTCCTTGTCCAATTCATACTAGAGGGAGAGGGGCGCGCGGCCTGCCCTGGCCGCCCCACCTCTTCTCCACTAAGGCCCATCTTGGCCCATTAAACCCCCGGGGGGGTCCGGTAACCCCCGGTACTCCGATAAAATCTCGATTTCACCCAGAACACTTCCAATATCCAAATATAGGCTTCCAATATATAAATATTTATGTCTCGACCATTTCGAGACTCCTCGTCATGTCCGTTATCACATCTGGGACTCCGAACTACCTTTGGTACATCAAAACATATAAACTCATAAAACTGATCGTCACGGAACTTTAAGCGTGCGGACCCTATGGGTTCGAGAACTATGTAGACATGACCGAGAAACGTCTCCAGTCAATAACCAATAGCGGAACCTGGATGCTCATATTGGTTCCGACATATTCTACGAAGATCTTTATCGGTCAAACCGCACAACACTATACGTTGTTCTCTTTGTCATCGGTATGTTACTTGCCCGAGATTTGATCGTCGGTATCCCAATACCTAGTTCAATATCGTTACCGGTGAGTCTCTTTACTGGTTACGTAATACATCATCCCATAACTAACTCATTAGTTATCATGCTTGCAAGGCTTATAGTGATGTGTATTACCGAGAGGACCCACAGATACCTCTCCGACAATCGGAGTGACAAATCCTAATCTTGATCTATGCCAACTCAATAAGTACCATCGGAGACACCTGTAGTGCACCTTTATAATCACCCAGTTACGTTGTGACTTTTGGTAGCACACAAAGTGTTCCTATGGTATTCGGGAGTTGCATAATCTCATAGTCATAAGAACATATATAAGTCATGAAGAAAGCAATAGCAGTAAACAAACGATCAAGTGCTAAGCTAACGGAATGGGTCAAGTCAATCACATCATTCTCCTAATGATGTGATCTCATTGATCAAATAATAACTCATGTCTATGGTTAGGAAACTTAACCATCTTTGATCAATGAGCTAGTCAAGTAGAGGCATACTAGTGACACTGTGTTTGTCTATGTATTCACACATGTATTATGTTTTCGGTTAATACAATTCTAGCATGAATAATAAACATTTATCATGAAATAAGGAAATAAATAATAACTTTATTATTGCCTCTAGGGCATATTTCCTTCAGTCTCCCACTTGCACTAGAGTCAATAATCTAGATTACACAGTAATGATTTTAACACCCATGGAGCCTTGGTGCTGATCATGTTTTGCTCGTGGAAGAGGCTTAGTCAATGGGTCTGCAACATTCAGATCTGTATGTGTCTTGCAAATCTCTATGTCTCCCACCTGGACTTGATCCCGGATGGAGTTGAAGCGTCTCTTGATGTGCTTGGTTCTCTTGTGAAATCTGGATTCCTTTGCCAAGGCAATTGCACCAGTATTGTCAAAAAAGATTTACATTGGACCCGATGCACTAGGTATGACACCTAGATCGGATATGAACTACTTCATTCGCTGCTTACGAAGCAGCAATGTACTCCGCTTCACATGTAGATCCCGCCACGACGCTTTGTTTAGAACTGCTCTAACTGACAGCTCCACCGTTTAATATAAACACATATCCGGTTTGCGATTTAGAATCGTCCAGATCAGTGCCAAAGCTTGCATCAATGTAACCATTTATGATGAGCTCTTTGTCACCTCCATAAACGAGAAACATATCCTTGGTCCTTTTCAGGTACTTTGGGATGTTCTTGACCGCTGTCCAGTGATCCACTCCTGGATTACTTTGGTACCTCCCTGCTAGGCTTATAGCAAGGCACACTTTAGGTCTGGTACACAGCATTGCATACATGATAGAGCCTATGGCTGAAGAATAGGGAACACTTTTCATTTTCTCTCTATCTTCTGCAGTGGTCGGACATTAAGTCTTACTCACCTTCACACCTTGTAACACAGGCAAGAACCCTTTCTTAGCTTGATCCATTTTGAACTTCTTCAAAACCTTATCAAGGTATGTGCTTTGTGAAAGTCCAATTAAGCATCTTGATCTATCTCTATAGATCATGATGCCGAATATATAAGCAGCTTCACCGAGGTCTTTCATTGAAAAACTCTTATTCAAGTATCCTTTTATGCTATCCAGAAATTCTATATCATTTCCAATCAGCAATATGTCATCCACATATAATATTAGAAATGCTACAAAGCTCCCACCCACTTTCTTGTAAATACAGGCTTCTCCAAAAGTCTGTATAAAACCATATGCTTTGATCACACTATCAAAACGTTTATTCCAACTCCGAGAGGCTTGCACCAGTCCATAAATGGATCGCTGGAGCTTGCACACTTTGTTAGCTCCTTTTGGATCAATAAAACCTCCAGCTTGTATCATATACAACTCTTCTTCCAGGAATCCATTCAGGAATGCAGTCTTTACATCCATTTGCCAAATTTCATAATCATAAAACGTGGCAATTGCTAACATGATTCGGACGGACTTAAGCATCGCTACGGGTGAGAAGGTCTCATCATAGTCAACTCCTTGAACTTGTCGAAAACCTTTCGCAACAAGTCGAGCTTTGTAGACAGTAACATTACCGTCAGCGTCTGTCTTCTTCTTGAAGATCCATTTATTCTCGATGGCTTGCCGATCATCGGGCAAGTCAACCAAAGTCCACACTTTGTTCTCATACATGGATCTCATCTAAGATTTTCATGGCTTCAAGCCATTTTGCAGAATATGGGCTCATCATCGCTTCCTCATAGTTCGTAGGTTCGTCATGGTCAAGTAACATGACCTCCAGAACTAGATTACCATACCACTCTGGTGCGGATCTTGCTCTGGTTGACCTACGAGGTTCGGTAGTAACTTGATCTGAAGTTTCATGATCATCATCATTAGCTTCCTCACTAATTGGTGTTGATGTCACAGGAACCGGTTTATGTGGTGAACTACTTTCTAATAAGGGAGTAGGTACAGTTACCTCATCAAGTTCTACTTTCCTCCCACTCACTTCTTTTGAGAGAAACTCCTTTTCTAGAAAGGATCCATTCTTAGCAACGAATATCTTGCCTTCGGATCTGTGATAGAGGGTGAGGGAGTCCTGGATTAGGGGGTCTCCGGACAGCTGGACTATATCCTTTAACCGAACTGTTGGACTATGAAGATACAAGATTGAAGACTTCGTCTCATGTCCGGATGGGACTCTACTTTGCGTGGAAGGTAAGCTAGGCAATACGGATGTGTATATCTCCTCCTTTGTAACCGAGCTTGTGTAACCCTAGCCCCCTCCGATGTCTATATAAACCGGAGGGTTTTAGTCCGTAGGATAACATACAATCATACCATAGGCTAGCTTCTAGGGTTTAGCCTCTCCGATCTCATGGTAGATCAACTCTTGTAATACCCATATCATCAAGAATAAATCGAGCAAGACGTAGGGTTTTACCTCCATCAAGAGGGACCGAACCTAGGTAAAACATCGTGTCCCCTGCCTCCTGTTACCATCCGCCTTAGACGCACAGTTCGGGACCCCCTACCCGAGATCCGCCGGTTTTGACACCGACATTGGTGCTTTCATTGAGAGTTCCTCTGTGTCGTGAGACTTTTCTCCCTGGACAGATCTTTGTGTTCGGCGGCTTCGCACTGCGGGCCAACTCGCTTGGCCATCTGGAGCAGATCAAAAGTTACGCCCCTGGCCACCAGGTCAGGTTTGGAAGCTTAAACTACATGGCCGATATCCGCGGAGACTTGATCTTCGACGGATTCGAGCCCCTGCCTTGTGCACCACGCGGTCACGATGAGTATGATTTAGCTCTACCATCGGACAGTGTTCAAAAAATCGCACCGGCAGCCGCTCTGACCCTTAATTCGGAGCCAGTTGCGCCATCCATGGACGGGTGGATAGACCCCGCCACGGAGGCCATATCCTCAACGACGATCGAGCCGAATACCGACCTTACCCTTCGCGAGAGCCGTGCCGCCAAACTGTCGGATCCTCCTCCGGCCACGGACTCCGAACCGCCTGCGCCCATTCCTGTCGAATCCGATTGGGCGCCGATCATGGAGTTTACCTCCGTGGATATTTTTCAGCACTCGCCCTTCGGCGACATACTGAACTCATTAAGGTCTCTCTCTCCTTGTCGGGAGGGTCCTGGCCAAACTATGTCCGGCAGGATTGGGATGCGGGTGACGAAGAAATTTGCCGCCCACCCACCACCCAC
Organism: Triticum urartu; assembly: GCF_003073215.2. Lineage (NCBI taxonomy): Eukaryota > Viridiplantae > Streptophyta > Magnoliopsida > Poales > Poaceae > Triticum > Triticum urartu. Next base: position 301,860,288 of record NC_053026.1, read on the forward strand.
TTAGTAGCCACTGTCAACGGCTTAACCGACATGCTCGACTTCGACTCCGAAGACATCGACGGTATGGACAACGATGCATGAGACGAACAGGAACCACTGCCCACAAGGCACTGGACGCCCACTCCATCACATGACGTATACATGGTGGACACACCCAAAGAAAACAACGACGAGGAACGGAAGGACGCAGCAAAGGGTTGTCCCCTCGAGATGCAGTCAAAGCGGCGGCGCAAACGCCGCTCCAAATCCTGCCTCGGCAGAAATAACGATCATATAGACCCAGCGATAGGGCAGGGTGAACCATCGCCCGACCAGGGCAACACAGGAAATCAAACCGAACAACCCGACTCCGTCGAAGATAACAGTCCGGACGAGATCACACCGGACAGGCGCCAGGAGCAACATAATGCCCACCAAAGGCTTGTTGCCACGGCGAGGAGTCTGAAAAAACAGAAGCAAAGGCTCAAGGCTGCACAAGACACACTCAAAATCAAATGGAGTGAAGTACTCAACACTGCAGCGAAGTACGGCAGTAATCGCCACACCAAGAGCTATCCGAAGCGAAAGTTGCTACCTGAATTTGATGACGAGGCCTTAGATCCTCCACAATTAAAAAATAAAACGGCCATCCGGTCGGATAGACGTCCTCATAGCCAACATAAAGCGGCAAACGACGCCGCACATAAACCAGTACGCGATCCGCGTAAGGGCTCGCATCAAAAGGACGACACAACCAGATCCATCTATGGACCACGCAAGCGCACTCCAACATACAACGCAGCACAACAAACATCCGAACACCACGGTACACCCAAATACAGGGGTGCCACACACCCCCTATGTTTCACCGACGAGGTGCTGGACCATGAATTTCCAGAGGGATTCAAACCCGTAAACATAGAGGCGTATGACGGAACAACAGACCCAGGGGTCTGGATTGAGGAATACATCCTCCATATCCACATGGCTCGAGGAGATGATCTCCACGCCATCAAATACTTACCCCTCAAGCTCAAAGGGCCAGATCGGCACTGGCTTAAAAGCCTCCTCGAAAACTCTATCGGAAGCTGGGAAGAGCTCGAAGACACCTTTCGGGCAAATTTTCAAGGGACATATGTCCGACCACCGGATGTAGACGATTTAAGTCATATAACTCGACAGCCCGGTGAGTCAGCCCAAAAACTTTGGAACAGGTTCCTCACTAAAAAGAACCAAATAGTCGACTGTCCGGATGCCGAAGCCTTAGCGGCTTTCAAGCATAGCGTTCGAGACGAATGGCTGGCCAGACACCTCGGTCAAGAAAAGTCGAGAACAATGGCAGCATTAACAAGCCTCATGACCCGTTTTTGCGCAGGCGAGGACAGCTGGTTAGCCCGATGTAGCACCAACGACCCAAGTACATCAAGTCAGGGATGGAAACGGGAATTCACGATGCAGCAAGAATAAGCGCCGGAATAAAGAAGACAACCCGAAGAGCACGACGGTAAACGCCGGATTTAGAAGCTCTCGGCCAGGCCAGCAGAAGCCGCCCTCCAAAGGCAACAGAGACGAACCGTCCAGCCTAAACAAAATTCTGGACCAAATATGTCATATCCATAGCACCCCTAATAAACCTGCAAATCATACCCACAGAGAATGTTGGGTCTTCAAACAGTCCGGCAAGCTCAACGACGAACACAAGGGGCAGGATACACCAAGTGAAGACGAGGACGAGCCTCGCAAGCAAAGCACAGGGGAACAGAAGAAATTCCCGCCAGAAGTCAAAACAGTCAACGTGTTACACGTGATAAAAGGGAGAAACAAAGCGGCACCTTTAGAAAAACATGCCCCAGGGCCTATCACCGCAGAGCTCCGCCACTGGTCGTCCCAACCGATCACTTTCGACCATCAGGATTACTCAGCAAGTATCCGGCGTGCAGGGTGGGCTACCTTGGTATTAGATCCAATAATTGACGGATACCACTTCACACGAGTCCTGATGGATGGCGGCAGCAGTCTAAATCTGATATATCAGGACACAATCCGCAAAATGAGGATAGACCCAACAAAAATTTGCTGCAGCAATGCTACCTTCAAAGGAGTAACGCCAGGCCCAGAGTCTCATTGCAGGGGCTCCCTGCTACTAGAGGTTATATTCGGCTTCCCCGATAACTTCCGCAGCGAAAATTTAACTTTCCACGCCGCTCCGTTCCAAAGTGGCTATCAAGCACTACTCGGACGCGAAGCTTTTGCTTGCTTTAACGCAATACCGCATTACGCTTCCCTCAAGCTCAAGATGCCCAGTCCACGCGGCATCATTACAGTAAATGGAAATATTGAGTGCTCCTTATGCGCCGAAGACGGTGCGGCCGCCTTGGCCGCCGCACACTAAACGGCCTCACCAACTCAAGCATTTGACAGGTCGTTAAGACCACAGACACGGTTAGACGAGTCTGGCGCAGCTATACGTAATTAATACGGGTTTGATGGCTATACCCCTATTACAATACAAGGGGCTCAACTCGCGCGCAAAAGTGGCAATAAGGCTCACCTTTACTCAATTTCAACTATATATTGTTTATTTAGTATAACTTAACTTTTGCACGGCAACTTTTCAATTAAGTTCCTCTCTTTTTCAGATGACCATCGTGCTACACCCGCCCAGGATACGGCACAACGGAGATACATGCGCAGACGTGCAGCAAGGACCCGTTCCAAGGATTCTTTGTAGATTAAGACCCTGCGTAAACCTTTTTTACTGTCTCTTGTTGATTTACATCCCTCGGTTTCTCAGTACAATCGAGAAGGATGCTGACGTCTTGGCATGTGGCCACGCTAGAATAATGCACGTACCTGGACACTAGGGGCTTATTACAAAGGGTACTGTTTAGACCCGGTTTACACCATAAAGACCGGATACCTTAGGGAGTGCTCGGCGTCACGAGTTTGGCCTTATATGCATCAGCTCCGAATCATGTCTTTGGTCAAATGTTGGGTTTGCCCGGCTCCTGTGTTTTGCTGCCTTACATTCTGCTCTATCGGCTAAGGCGGCACAAGGAGAACTACTGTGATTGTGCCCTGGTTCATCCGGACGAGCACCCCAGTAGAGAAAGCCGAAAACTGACTGTCATGATATAGCGTGAGACTGGTTAACCACTCGATGACTTATTGGAAACTTCGGGATTCCTCCGCATTAACGAAGGGTCGTTTCCCGGCCAGGCATGTACGCACCCCGAATCCGGATGAGTGCGGAGCCACCAAGGGCTATATAGTAGCCCCACTGTCAAACTCCTATGGCTAAGTGAAACTGTTAAAGCATTATAGTCCGGTTGCCTAGTTCGCTGCGCTATCACCTCCTTAATAGGACCAAGACATTGGATTAAGTGTGAATACGCGTCTTCTGCGAACACCCCCGCATTATATGCGTGGGGGCTGAAGCCGACGACTGCAATCTTTCAGGTTATATACATGTATACATAAACGGCCGCACAGGAGGCATCACAATACTTTCGGGCAAAAGTATAAATATAGCCTTGATAAATTCAATAAAACGTTGTTTTTACAATGGGAATACATGTCACTCAAACATAACATTCTTCGAGCACTGGGCCTCTATCGAACGAGCGCCCTCAAGAACTTCTTCAAAATAGTGCTTGGCAGCCACTCGGCCTATGGCCAAACCCTTCGCCGTGACAGTGGTGGCATCCATCTCCGCCCAGTATGCTTTGACATGGGCAAGGGCCATCCGCGCGCCTTCTATGGACGTCGACCTCTTCATTGCATTAATGCACGGCACCGCACCAAGGAACTGCTGCACCAAGCTAAAATAGCTGTTCGGCTTTGGCCTTTCCGGCCACAGATGATCCACGACAAACCTCATGGCGAGTCCGGACAATCTATTGAGTTCGGCCCATTCGGCAAGTTGATCAGTCAATGGAAGCGGACGCTCTGGAACGTTAAATTGTGACCAGAACAGCTTGTCCACTTCATGATCTGTTTGATCTCGGAAGTATTCGGCCGCATCAACAGCGCTCGCCGCTAAGTCCAGATATGCGTCGGCCGAACTCCATAGCCGATCCAGAGGGGCATACCGTGGATCGCCGAACTTCCTCTGCAGCATAAAGGGCTTCCCGGCCACAATGTCCCCGGCTTCACGCAGTTCCTCCTTCGCTCTCATAGCAGAGCGGGTGTCTTTTGTCGCCATTGTGGCCTTTTCGAGGTCCGTAGCCTTCACCCGGTTTTCTTCTTCAAGAAACTGGCAGCGGTCGGCAGTGTATTTTAACTTCACAGCCATTTTGGCCATTTTCTCTTTACTCTCGCTATGCGCGGCCTTCTCGGCTCTCAACTCTTCGTCCGCCTTCAAAGCGGCCGCATTACTACTCCTGGCTTGCTCCTTGGCTCAGGCAAGCTCCGCCCGCAAGGCCTCCACGGTGGCAGCTCCATCTGCAGTCACAACATATTAAAGATACTGGCATCACGCTTCTCTTACTATGTGACATCCACTACAAATATCACCTACCTGTGCCTCGTCAAGCCGCTTGTTAACAAGCTCGATGTCGGCATCCGCCGCATCCAGTCGCCGCTTTAGTTCGGCAACCCCATCAGCCCGGCTAGCCACCGGAGCTTCAGACACCTGCACATATAGGCGTTCTGGTTATTACCTGGGACTATGATCCTCTGTTCGTCGTCGTTCTTGACGACAACCAGAGTCTCAGGGGCTACTATCTACACAGGGCACACCTAAAATGTGCGGTACCATCACAAAGGTATATCATTTCACGTACCTCAAAGCCTGTCAGCGGACTCATAAAGGCTTCATGCAACCCATTTTCGGCGGACGAAATCCTTTCAATCACCATACACATTAATGTACGGTGCTCTTCTGAGATAGTTGCCCGCTCTAGCAGATCCTTCAGTACGTCCGACCGCATACCGGATGGTACCGGACTCTTTTGATTGCTCTCTTCAAGAGCCGGATACTGAGGGCTGCGGGTGACCATGGGATTACCTTCTGGCCTTGCCGGATCCGGAGAAACTCTCCGTGATGACACTTCAAGGTCGCCCACTTCTTGAGCCGGGGAGTCCGGGGGAGGCGTTTCGCTCTGCATCATCTTCGGAAGAAGATCCCCCGAAGACGAGCTCTGCTGAGAAGGGCTCAGATCCGAACTGCAAGATAAATGCTTCGGTCATTTTCCTCAAAAGTAAGGTAGTATACCTTCACTATTAAGTACTTTTTAATTACTTACAACTCGTTAGAGGGCTGATCCCTGCACAGACTCTGTGCGGAAAGAGCACCCTCCGAGGCGGGACCCTCTGGTGGAGTTTTCTTCTCCCGTTTAGAAACCATGGTTTTCGGATCATCAAAGGTAGTCCTCTTCCTTCCCCGGGGCGAGGGAATGTCAGATTCCTTCCCTTGGTTATCCTCCCTCACGGAGGTGCTCGTTCCCGCGGTTGGAATAGGTAGCGGTGGAGGCCCGCTTTCGCCCTCTTTATTCCCCCCTTCATCTTCCTTTGAGGGTACCAGGCAAGGTGCTGGCTCGAGCATCTTTTCTAGCACCGGATTGTCCAAGCCTTCGGGAAGGGGGGCCAAACACCGGATCATCTTCGCCTTTGTTATCCAGTCCTGGTCAAAAGCGATTCTTCAGAATGACGTCATGATAAATAAAAGACAGTGTGTTCGACTAAAGGATTACTTACTTGGGCCACGGTGCGGTTACTGCTCAGGCCCACGTCCTCGGAGGTGTCCACACACTCTATGTGTCCGAAGAACGACTTGTACATCTCCTCGTGCGTCAGGCCGAGGAAATTCTGAATAGCGCGCAATCCTTTTGGGTTGAATTCCCACAAGCGGAGGGGCCGGTGTTTGCAAGGCTCGACTCGATGAACCAGCATGACTTGCACTACCATAACCAAACTAAAATCTCCCTCGAAGAGATCTCGGATGCAGCTCTGCAGTATGGGCACATCCTTGGCTGGACCCCAGCTCAGCCCCCTGCTGATCCATGACATCAGTTGTGGTGGAGGGCCCGAGCGAAAGGCGGGGGAAGCTACCCACTTGGCGCTTCTGGGAGCGGTGACGTAGAACCACTCCCGTTGCCATAATCCGGACACCTCTGGAAAGGAACCCTTTGGCCACGGAGCTCCAGCAATCTTGCTTATTAATGCACCTCTGCACGCTGCAGGTTGCCCCTCAACCGTCTTCGGCTTCACATCAAAGGTCTTGAGCCACAGGCCGAAGTGAGGGGTAATGCGGAGGAAGGCCTCACATATGACAATAAATGCCGAGATATGGAGGAAGGAATCCGGAGCTAGATCGTGGAAATCAAGCCCGTAATAGAACATCAAACCCCTAACGAAGGGATCCAGAGTGAGGCCTAGTCCTCAGAGGAAGTGGGAGATGAACACGACGTCTTCATTGGGTTCAGGAGTAGGGACGACCTGTCCTCGGGCAGGCAGCCGATGCGAAACTTTGGCGGTCAGGTATCTTGCCTCCCTCAACTTCTTGATATCCTCTTCCGTGATGGAGGAAGGCATCCACCGGCCCTGGAGGCTGGATCCGGACATGATTTGAGGTCCGAAGCACCTGACCTGGGCTTTGGGTGTTAGAACTCGAGGTAGGGGAAGGATTCGATTGAGCACGGGAGGAAGAAAGTAAAAGCCTTGTCCCTTTATAAAGAGGGTGAATATCAAGCGTCCTCCTCGTGGCTGTTTGGGATTCGCCTAAAATCTAGGAGTCCTAGGCACGGTTGGGTTACCCACGACCGTATTGATGAGAATCCCGTAATAAGGGGGGACACGATCTCTGCTTTGACAAGACGTGTCAAGAAACTGCCTCGCGTTTTGTGCGGGGCTAGTTACAAAAAAATGTTTCAAATAATCACCGAGTCGTGGAATGATGTCATGTTGCCAAAATGTGTCAGCAGATTAGATTTGTGGAAATATTATTCTCTCTACGGTGGTATGTGGAACTTATTTTGCAGGGTCGGACACTATCCTTTTATTCGAGCTCTTCTGTGGTGTATCCAGAGGAGGAACCCGCCTTGCAATGCCGACGACAACACTGCGCGCCGGACTCATCATCACTGAAGCTTGGTTCAGGGGCTACTGAGGGAGTCCTGGATTAGGGGGTCTCCGGACAGCCGGACTATATCCTTTGACCGGACTGTTGGACTATGAAGATACAAGATTGAAGACTTCATCTCGTGTCCGGATGGGACTCTACTTGGCGTGGAAGGCAAGCTAGGCAATACGGATGTGTATATCTCCTCCTTTGTAACCGACCTTGTGTAACCCTAGCCCCCTCCGGTGTCTATATAAACCGGAGGGTTTTAGTCCGTAGGACAACATACAATCATACCATAGGCTAGCTTCTAGGGTTTAGCCTCTCCGATCTCGTGGTAGATCAACTCTTGTAATACCCACATCATCAAGAATAAATCGAGCAAGACGTAGGGTTTTACCTCCATCAAGAGGGCCCGAACCTGGGTAAAACATCATGTCCCCTGCCTCTTGTTACCATCCGCCTTAGACGCACAGTTCGGGACCCCCTACCCGAAATCCGCCGGTTTTGACACCGACAGAGGATGTACCCAATAGTTTCCTTTGGGTATCCTATGAAGACACATTTCTCCAATTTGGGTTCGAGCTTATCAGGTTGAAGCTTTTTCACATAAGCATCGCAGCCCCAAACTTTAAGATACGACAACTGTGGTTTCTTGCCAAACCATAGTTCATAAGGCATCGTCTCAATGTATTTTGATGGTGCCCTATTTAATGTGAATGCAGCCGTCTCTAAAGCATAACCCCAAAACGATAGCGGTAAATCAGTAAGAGACATCATAGATCGCACCATATCTAGTAAAGTACTATTACGATGTTCGGACACACCATTACGTTGTGGTGTTCCGGGTGGCGTGAGTTGCGAAACTATTCCGCATTGTTTCAAATGTAGGCCAAACTCGTAACTCAAATATTCTCCTCCAGGATCAGATCGCAGAAACTTTATTTTCTTATTACGATGATTTTCCACTTCACTCTGAAATTCTTTGAACTTTTCAAATGTTTCAGACTTATGTTTCATTAAGTAGATATACCCATATCTGCTCAAATCATCTGTGAAGGTGAGAAAATAATGATACCTGTCGCGAGCCTCAATATTCATCGGACCACATACATCAGTATGTATGATTTTCAACAAATCTGTTGCTTGCTTCATAGTTACAGAGAATGGCATTTTAGTCATCTTGCCCATAAGGCATGGTTCGCAAGTACCAAGTGATTCATAATCAAGTGATTCCAAAAGTCCATCAGTATGGAGTTTCTTCATGCGCTTTATACCAATATGACCCAAACGGTAGTGCCAAAAATAAGTTGCACTATCATTATCAACTCTGCATCTTTTGGCTTCAACATTATGAATATGGGTATCACTACTATCAAGATTCAACAAGAATAGACCACTCTTTAAGGGTGCATGACCATAAAATATATTACTCATATAAATAGAACAACCATTATTCTTAGATTTAAATGAATAACCATCTCGCATCAAACAAGATCCAGATATAATGTTCATGCTTAACGCTGGCACCAAATAACAATTATTTAGATCTAAAACTAATCCCGAAGGTACATGTAGAGGTAGCGTGCCGACGACGATCACATCGACTTTGGAACCATTTCCCACGCGCATCATCACCTCGTCCTTAGCCAATCTTCGCTTAATCTGTAGTCCCTGTTTCAAGTTGCAAATATTAGCAACAGAACCAGTATCAAATACCCAGGTGCTACTGCGAGCTCTGGTGAGGTACACATCAATAACATGTATATCACAAATACCTTTGTTCACCTTGCCATCCTTCTTATCCGCCAAATACTTGGGGCAGTTCCGCTTCCAGTGACCAGTCTGCTTGCAGTAGAAGCACTCGGTCTCAGGCTTAGGTCAAGACTTGGGTTTCTTCTCCTGAGCAGCAACTTGTTTGCCGTTCTTCTTGTAGTTCCCCTTCTTCTTCCCTTTGCCTTTTTTCTTGAAATTGGTGGTCTTATTGACCATCAACAATGATGCTCCTTCTTGATTTCTACCTCCGCAGCCTTTAGCATCGCGAAGAGCTCAGGAATAGTCTTATTCATCCCTTGCATATTATAGTTCATTACGAAGCTTTTGTAGCTTGGTGGCAGTGATTGAAGAACTCTGTCAATGACACGATCAACAGGAAGATTAACTCCTAGTTGAGTCAAGTGATTATGATACCCAGACATTTTGAGTATATGCTCACTAACAGAACTATTCTCCTCCATCTTGCAGTTATAGAACTTATTGGAGACTTCATATCTCTCAATCCAGGCATTTGCTTGAAATATTAACTTCAACTCCTGGAACATCTCATATGCTCCATGACGTTTAAAACTTCATTGAAGTCCCGGTTCTAAGCCGTAAAGCATGGCACACTGAACTATCGAGTAGTCATCAGCTTTACTCTGCCAAACGTTCTTAATGTTGTCAGCAGCATCTGCAGCAGGCCTGACACCCAGCGGTGCTTCCAGGACATAATTCTTCTGTGCAGCAATGATGATAATCCTCAAGTTACGGACCCAGTCCGTGTAATTGCTATCATCATCCTTCAACTTTGCTTTCTCAAGGAACGCATTAAAATTCAACGGAACAACAACACGGGCCATCTATCTACAACAACATAGATAAGCAAAAATACTATCAGGTACTAAGTTCAAGATAAATTTAAGTTCAATTAATCATATTACTTAAGAACTCCCACTTAGATAAACATCCCTCTAATCATCTAAGTGATCATGTGATCCATATCAATCAAACCATAACCGATCATCACGTCAAATGGAGTAGTTTTGAACGGTGAACATCACTATGTTAATCATATCTACTATATGATTCACGCTCGACCTTTCGGTCTCAGTGTTCCGAGGCCATATCTGCATATGCTAGGCTCGTCAAGTTTAACCCGAGTATTCTGCATGTGCAAAACTGGCTTGCACCCATTGTAGATGGGCGTACAGCTTATCACACCTGATCATCACGTGGTGTCTCGGCACGACGAACTTTGGCAATGGTGCATACTCGGGGAGAACACTTTTATCTTGAAATTTAGTGAGAGATCATCTTATAATGCTACCATCAAACAAAGCAGAATAAGATGCATAAAGGATAAACATCACATGTAATCAATATAAGTGATATGATATGGCCATCATCATCTTGTGCTTGTGATCTCCATCTCCGAAGCACCGTCATGATCACCATCGTCACCCGCGCGACACCTTGATCTCCATCGTAGCATCGTTGCCATCTCGCCAACTATTGCTTCTACGACTATCGCTACCGCTTAGTGATAAAGTAAAGTAATTACAGGGCGATTGCATTGCATACAATAAAGCGACAACCATACGGCTCCTGCCAGTTGCCGATAACTCCGTTACAAAACATGATCATCTCATACAATAAATATAGCATCATGTCTTGACCATATCACATCACAACAAGCCCTGCAAAAACAAGTTAGACGTCCTCTACTTTGTTGTTGCAAGTTTTACGTGGCTGCTACGGGCTGAGCAAGAACCGTTCTTACCTACGCATCAAAACCACAATGATAGTTCGTCAAGTTGGTTCTGTTTTAACCTTCTCAAGGACCGGGCGTAGCCACACTCGGTTCAACTAAAGTTGGAGAAACTGACACCCGCCAGCCACCTGTGTGCAAAGCACGTCGGTAGAACCAGTCTCGCGTAAGCGTACGCGTAATGTCGGTCCGGGCCGCTTCATCCAACAATACCGCCGAACCAAAGTATGACATGCTAGTGAGCAGTATGACTTGTATCGCCCACAACTCACTTGTGTTCTACTCGTGCATATAACATCTACGCATAAAACCAGGCTCGGATGCCACTGTTGGGGAACATAGTAATTTCAAAAAAATTCCTACGCACGCGCAGGATCATGGTGATGCATAGCAACGAGAGGGAGAGTGTCGTCCACGTACCCTCGTAGACCGTTAAGCGAAAGCGTTATGACAACACGGTTGATGTAGTCGTACATCTTCACGATCGACCAATCCTCAGTACCGAATGTACGGCACCTCCGCGTTCAGCACACGTTCAGCTCGGTAACGTCCCGCGAACTCATGATCCAGTAGATCTCGGGGAAGAGTTTCGTCAGCACGACAGCGTGGTGACGATGTTGATGAAGCTACCGCAGCAGGGCTTCGCCTAAACACCGCTATAGTATGACCGAGGTGGATTATGGTGGAGGGGGGCACTGCACATGGCTGGAGAGATCTCTATGATCAACTTGTGTGTCTAGAGGTGCCCCCTGCCCCCATATATAAAGGAGCAAGGGGGAGAGGCGGCTGGCCAGGAGGAAGCGCGCCAGGAGGAGTCCTACTCCCACCGGGAGTAGGACTCCTTCCTTTCCTAGTTGGACTAGGAGAAGGGGGAAGGAGGAGGGAGAGAGGAAGGAAAGGGGGGCGCCGCCCCCCCCCCTCCTTGTCCAATTCGGACTAGAGGGAGAGGGAGCGCGCGGCCTGCCCTAGCCGCCCCTCCTCTTCTCCACTAAGTCCCATCTTGGCCCATTAAACCCCCGAGGGGTTTTGGTAACCCCCGGTACTCCGGTAAAATCCCGATTTCACCCGGAACACTTCCTATATCCAAATATAGGCTTCCAATATATAAATATTTATGTCTCGACCATTTTGAGACTCCTCGTCATGCCCTTGATCACATCCGGGACTCCGAACAACCTTCGGTACATCAAAACATATAAACTCATAAAACCAATCACCACAGAACTTTAAGCATGCGGACCCTACGGGTTCGAGAACTATGTAGACATGACCGAGACATGTCTCCGGTCAATAACCAATAGCGGAACCTGGATGCTCATATTGGTTCCTACATATTCTATGAAGATCTTTATCGGTCAAACCGCACAACACTATACGTTGTTCTCTTTGTCATCGGTATGTTACTTGCCCGAGATTTGATCGTCGGTATCCCAATACCTAGTTCAATCTCGTTACCAGCGAGTCTCTTTACTCATTACGTAATACATAATCCCGTAACTAACTCATTAGTTATCATGCTTGCAAGGCTTATAGTGATGTGTATTACCGGGAGGGCCTAGAGATACCTCTCCGACAATCGGAGTGAAAAATCCTAATCTTGATCTATGCAACTCAACAAGTACCATCGGAGACACCTGTAGTGCACCTTTATAATCACCCAGTTACGTTGTGACTTTTGGTAGCACACAAAGTGTTCCTCCGGTATTCGGGAGTTGCATAATATCATAGTCATAAGAACATATATAAGTCATGAAGAAAGCAATAGCAGTAAACAAACGATCAAGTGCTAAGCTAACGGAATGGGTTAAGTCAATCACATCATTCTCCTAATGATGTGGTCTCATTGATCAAATAACAACTCATGTCTATGGTTAGGAAACTTAACCATCTTTGATCAATGAGCTAGTCAAGTAGAGGCATACTAGTGACACTGTGTTTGTCTATGTATTCACACATGTATTATGTTTCTGGTTAATACAGTTCTAGCATGAATAATAAACATTTATCATGAAATAAGGAAATAAATAATAACTTTATTATTGCCTCTAGGGCATATTTCCTTCAAGAATAAGTGGAGGGGGCCCACGTGGGGTCCATGATGCAGGGGCGCACCCCAGGGGGTGGGTGTGCCCTCCACCCTCGTGGGGACATGGTGGGTCCCCCTAGTGTGTTCTCAGTGCCAAAAATTCTTAAATATTCTAGAAAAATCATATAAAATTTTCAGGACATTTGGAGAACTTTTATTTTCGGGGTATTTTTTATTGCAAGGATAATTCAGAAAACAGGAAGAAAATACTATTTTTGCTTTATTTAATCAAAATAACAAAAAGTGAAAGAGGGTACAGAAAGTTGTGCTTTCTAACTTCATCCATCTCATGCTCATCAAAAGGAATCCACTAACAAGGTTGATCAAGTCTTGTTAACAAACTCATTCCGAATCACATGAAACCGGAGAATTTTAGAATAACACTAGGTTACCTCAACGGGGATATGCACATCCCCAACAATAAGGATATCATATTTCTTCTTGGCAGTAGGAAGAGGAAATTCAAAACCTCCAATAATAATCGTTGAAATTTTTCTAATAGAATTGATACTATGGACTTGAGGTTGTTTCCTCAGAAAGTGTACCGTATGCGCATTACCATTAACATGAAAAGTGACATTGCCTTTGTTGCAATCAATAACAGCCCCTGCAGTATTCAGAAAGGGTCTACCAAGAATAATAGACATACTATCATCCTCGGGAATATCAAGAATAACAAAGTTCGTTAAAATAGTAACATTTGCAACCACAACAGGCACATCCTCACAAATACCGACAGGTATAGCAGTTGATTTATCAGCCAGTTGCAAAGATATTTTAGTAGGTGTCAACTTATTCAATTCAAGTCTACGATATAAAGAGAGAGGCATAACACTAACACGGCTCCGAGATCACATAAAGCAGTTTTAACATAGTTTCTCTTAATGGAGCATGGTATAGTTGGTACTCCTGGATCTCCTAGTTTCTTTGGTATTCCACCCTTAAAAGTATAATTAGCAAGCATGGTGGAAATTTCAGCTTCCGGTATCTTTCTTTTATTTGTAACAATATCTTTTATATACTTAGCATCAGGATTCATTTTAAGCATATCAGTCAAACGCATACGCAAAAAGATAGGTCTAATCATTTCAGCAAAGCGCTCAAAATCCTCATCATCCTTTTTCTTGGATGGTTTAGGAGGAAAAGGCATGGGTTTCTGAACCCATGGTTCTCTTTCTTTACCGTGCTTCCTAGCAACGAAGTCTCTCTTATCATAACGTTGATTCTTTGATTGTGGGTTATCAAGATAAACAGCAGGTTCAGTCTCTACATCATTGTCATTGCTAGGTTGAGCATCAACATGAACATCATCATTAACATTATCACTAGGTTCATGTTCATTACCAGATTGTGTTTCAGCATCAGAAATAGAAATATCATTAGGATTCTCAGGTGTTTCAACAACAGGTTCACTAGAAGCATGCAAAGTCCTATCATTTTTCTTTTTCTTCTTCTTAGAATAACTAGGTGCATTAACATTAGTTCTCTGAGAATCTTGCTCAATTCTCTTAGGGTGGCCCTCAGGATACAAAGGTTACTGAGTCATTTTACCCCCTCTAGTCACAACTCTAACAGCATTATCATTTTTCTTATTATTTAATTCATTAAGCAAATCATTCTGAGCTTTAAGAACTTGTTCTACTTGAGTGGTAACCATAGAAGCATGTTTACTAATAAGTTTAAGTTCACCTTTAACTCTAGATATATAATCACTCAAGTGTTCAATCATATAAGCATTGCGTTTCAATTGTCTACCAACATAAGCATTGAAGTTTTCTTGTTTAACAATAAAATTATCAAACTCATACAAGCATTGGCTAGCAGACTTATTATGAGGAATATCACCTTCATCAAATCTATAGAGAGAATTTACCTTTACTACCTGTGTCGGGTTATCAAGACCATGTATTTCTTCAATAGGTGGTAAATTCTTAACATCTTTAGCTTTAATACCTTTTTCTTTTATAGATTTCATTGCCTCTTGCATATCTTCACGACTGAGAAATAGAATACCCCTTTTCTTCGGAGTTGGCTTAGGAGTTGGTTCAGGAAGTGTCCAATCATTTTCATTAGTCAACATATTATTCAATAGCAATTCAGCTTGATCAACAGTTCTTTCCCTGAAAAACACAACCAGCACAACTATCCAGGTGGTCTCTGGAAGCATCCGTTGGTCCATTATAAAAGATATCAAGTATTTCATTTTTCTTGAGAGGATGATCAGGCAAAGCATTAAGTAATTGGAGAAGCCTCCCCCAAGCTTGTGGGAGACTCTCTTCTTCAATTTGCACAAAATTATATATTTCCCTTAAGGCAGCTTGTTTCTTATGAGCAGGGAAATATTTAGTAGAGAAGTAATAAATCATATCCTGGGGACTATGCACACAACCAGGATCAAGAGAATTAAACCATGTTTTAGCATCACCCATTAATGAGAACGGAAATAACTTAAGGATAAAGTAATAGCGAGTTTTCTCATCATTAGTGAATAGGGTGGCTATATCATTTAATTTAGTAAGATGTGCCATAACAGTTTTAGATTCATAGCCATAGAAAGGATCAGATTCAACCAAAGTAATTAACTCAAGATCGACAGGGAAATCATAATCCTTATCAGAAATATAGATAGGTGGAGTTGCAAAAGCGGGGTCATATTTCATTCTAGCATTCAAAGATTTTTCTTTAAGCTTGGCTAATAATTTCTTAAGATCATATCTATCATTGCAAGCTAAAAAGTCTCTAGCAGTTTCTTCATCCATAACATAACCCTCTCGCACAACAGGCAATTCATATCTAGGGGGACAATCTTCATCATCACTTTCATCAATATTATCAGTTTCAATAATTTCATTCTCTCTAACCCTAGCAAGTTGTTCATCAAGAAATTCACCTAGTGGCATAGTATTATCAAGCATAGAAGTCGTTTCATCATAAGTATCATGCAAAGCAGAAGTGGCATCATCGATAACATGCGACATATCAGAATTAATATCAGAAGCAGGTTTAGGTGTCGCAAGTTTACTCATAACAGAAGGTGAATCAAGTGCAGAGATAGATGACAGTTCCTTACCTCCCCTCGTAGTTGAGGGATAAATCATGGTTCTTTCATCTTTCAAGTTCTTCATAGTGATTAGCGGATATAAATCCCAAGTGACTCAAAGAATAGAGCTATGCTCCTCGGCAACGGTGCCAGCAAATAGTCTTGATAACCCACAAGTATAGGGGATCGCAACAGTTTTCGAGGGTAGAGTATTCAACCCAAATTTATTGATTCGACACAAGGGGAGCCAAAGAATATTCTCAAGTATTAACAGTTGGGTTGTCAATTCAACCGCACCTGAAAGACTTAATATCTATAGCAAGGTATTTAGTAGCAAAGTAATATGATAGTACCGGTAACGGTAGCAAAAGTAATAGTATTGGTTTTGTAGTGATTGTAACAATGGCAACGAAAAAGTAACTAACCAAAGATCAATATGTGAAAAGCTCGTAGGCATTGGATCAGTGATGGATAATTATGTCGGATGCGATTCCTCATGCAATAGTTATAACCTAGGGTGACATAGAACTATCTCCAGTTCATCAATGTAATGTAGGCATGTATTCTGAATATAGGCATACGTGCTTATGGAAAAGAACTTGCATGACATATTTTGCCCTACCCTCCCGTGGCAGCGGGGTCCTATTGGAAACTAAGGGATATTAAGGCCTCCTTTTAATAGAGTACCGGACCAAAGCATTAACACTTAGTGAATACATGAACTCCTCAAACTACGGTCATCAACTGTAAGTATCCCGATTATTGTCACTTCGGGGTTAACGGATCATAACACATAATAGATGACTATAGACTTGCAAGATAGGATCAAGAACTCACATATATTCATGAAAACAGAATAGGTTCGGATCTGAAATCATGGCACTTGAGCCCTAGTGACAAGCATTAAGCATAGCAAAGTCATAGCAACATCAATCTCAGAACATAATGGATACTAGGGATCAAACCCTAACAAAACTAACTCGATTACATGGTAAATCTCATCCAACCCATCACTATCGAGCAAGCCTACGATGGAATTACTCACGCACGGCGGTGAGCATCATGAAATTGGTGATGAAGGAAGGTTGATGATGACGTTGGCGACGGATTCCCCTCTTCGGAGCCCCGAACGGACTCCAAATCAGCCCTCCCGAGAGAGATTAGGGCTTGACGGCAACTCCGTATTGTAAAACGCGATGAATCCTTCTCTGTGATTTTTTTTCTCCCCGAACGTGAATATATAGAGTTGGAGTTGAGGTCGCTGGAGCACCAGGGGGCCCATGAGGCAGGGGGCGCGCCCCCACCCTCATGGACAGGGTGTGGTCCCCCTGGCCTTGATTCTTTCGCCAATATTTTTTATATATTCCAAAAATATTCTCCGTTGATTTTCAGGTCATTCCGAGAACTTTTATTTCTGCAATAACACCATGGCAATTCTGCTGAAAATAGCGTCAGTCCGGGTTAGTTCCATTCAAATCATGCAAGTTAGAGTCCAAAGCAAGGGCAAAAGTGTTTGGAAAAGTAGATATGACGGAGACGTATCAGCGTGATGACGGTGATGATGAAGTTACCGATGCAGGGCTTCGCCTAAGCACTACAACGATATGATCGAGGTGGAAATCTATGGAGGGGGGCACCGCACACGGCTAAGAGATCAAATTGTGTGTCTATGGGGTGCCCCCTCCCCCATATATAAAGGAGTGGAGGAGGGGAGGGACGGCCCTCTTTATGGCGCGCCCTAGGGGGAATCCTACTCACAGCAGGAGTAGGATTCCACCCTTTCCCTAGTAGGAGTAGGAGAGAAGGAAGGAAGGGGAGCGGCCCCCCACCCAATTTGGATTGTGCTAGGGGGGCACGCCCTCCACCTTTCCCTTCCTCTCCTCTTTTCCACTAAGGCCCAATAAGGCCCATATACTCCCCGGGGGGTTCCGGTAACCCCCTGGTACTCCGGTAAATGCCCAAACTCACCCGGAACCATTCCAATGTCCAAACATAGGCTTCCAATATATCGATCTTTATGTCTCGACCATTTAGAGACTCCTTGTCATGCCCTTGATCACATCCGGGACTCCGAACAACCTTCGGTACATCAAAACACATAAACTCATAATACCGATCGTCACCGAACGTTAAGCGTGTGGACCCTATGAGTTCGAGAACTATGTAGACATGACTGAGACTCATCTCCGGTCAATAACAAATAGCGGAACCTGGATGCTCATATTGGTTCCTACATATTCTACGAAGATCTTTATCAGTCAAAACGCATAACAACATACGTTGTTCCCTTTGTCATCGGTATGTTACTTGCCCGAGATTCAATCGTCGGTATCTCAATACCTAGTTCAATCTCGTTACCGGCAAGTCTCTTTACTCGTTCTGTAATGCAACATCCGTAACTAACTCATTAGTCACATTTCTTGCAAGGCTTATAGTGATGTGCATTACCGAGAGGGCCCAGAGATACCTCTCCAATACACGGAGTGACAAATCCTAATCTCGATTTATGCCAACTCAACAAACACCATTGTATACACATGTAGAGCATCTTTATAGTCACCCAATTACATTGTGACATTTGATAGCACACTAAGTGTTTCTCCGGTATTCGGGACTTGCATAATCTCATAGTCATAAAAACATGTATAAGTTATGGAGAAAGCAATAGCAGTAAACTAAACGATCGTCGTGCTAAGCTAATGGATGGGTCAAGTCAATCACATCATTCTCTAATGATGTGATACCATTTATCAAATGACAACTCTTTGTCCATGGTTAGGAAACTTAAACACCTTTGATCAACGAGCTAGTCAAGTAGAGGCATACTAGTGACACTCTGTTTGTCTATGTGTTCACACATGTACTAAGTTTCCGGTTAATACAATTCTAGCATGAATAATAAACATTTATCATGATATAAGGAAATATAAATAACAACTTTATTATTGCCTCTAGGGCATATTTCCTTCAAGACCTGCCTCTGATGCCACTGTTGGGGAACGCAGTATTTCAAAAAAAATCCTACAATCACGCAAGATCTATCTAGGAGATGCATAGCAATGAGAGGGGAGAGTGTGTCCACGTACCCTCATAGACCGAAGGCGGAAGCGTTAAGTAGCGCAGTTGATGTAGTCGAACATCGTCGCGATCCAACCGATCAAGTACCAAACGCACGACACCTCCGCGATCTGCACACGTTCAGCTCGGTGATGTCCCTCGTACTCTCGATCCAGTTGAGGCCGAGGGAGAGTTTCGTCAGTATAACGGCGTGATGACGGTGATGATGAAGTTACCAACGCAGGGATTCGCCTAAGCACTACAACGATATGACCGAGGTGGAAATTTGTGGAGGGGGGCACCGCACACGGCTAAGACAACTGTCAACTTGTGTGTTCTAGGGTGCCCCTGCCCCCGTATATAAGGGAGCAAGGGGGGAGGCCAGCCGGCCCTCATGGGGCGTGCCCCCAAGTAGGATTCCTACTAGGAATAGGAATCCTATTCCTAGTAGGTTTCCAACAAGGGAAGAGAGGGGGAAGGAAGGAGAGGGAGAAGGAAAGGGAGGGGCGCCGCCCCCTCCTAGTCCAATTCGGACTCCTCAAGGGGGGGCACGCGGCCAGCTCTAGGGCCCTCTCCTCTCTCACACACAAGGCCCATGTTGGCCCATTAGTTCCCCCCGGGGTTTCCGATAACCCCCGGCACTCCGATATTTATCTGGTGACCCCAGAACTCATCCAGCGTCCGAATAACATCGTCCAATATATCAATCTTTATGTCTCGGCCATTTCGAGACTCCTCGTCATGTACGTGATCACATCCGGGACTCCGAACTACCTTCGGTACATCAAAACACATAAACTCATAATACCGATCGTCATCGAACGTTAAGTGTGCGGACCCTACGGGTTCGAGAAGTATGTAGACATGACTGAGACTCATCTCCGGTCAATGACCAATAGCGGAACCTGGATGCTCATATTGGTTCCTACATATTCTACGAAGATCTTTATCGGTCAAACCGCATAACAACATACTTTGTTCCCTTTGTCATCGGTATGTTACTTGCCCGAGATTCGATCGTCGGTATCTCAATACCTTGTTCAATCTCGTTACCAGTAAGTCTCTTTACTCGTTCCGTAATGCAACATCCCACAACTAACTCATTAGTCACAGTGCTTGCAAGGCTTATAGTGATGTGTATTACCGAGAGGGCCCAGAGATACCACTCGACAAACACCGTCGGAGACACCTGTAGAGCATCTTTATAATCACCCACTTATGTTGTGAAGTTTTATAGCACACTAAGTGTTCCTCCGGTATTCGGGAATTACATAATCTCAGTCATAGGAACATGTATAAGTCATGAAGAAAGCAATAGCAACAAACTAAACGATCATAGTGCTAAGCTAACGAATTGGTCTTGTCCATCACATCATTCTCTAATGATGTGATCCCGTTCATCAAATGACAACACATGTCTATGGCTAGGAAACTTAACCATCTTTGATTAACGAGCTAGTCAAGTAGAGGCATACTAGGGACACTCTGTTTGTCTATGTATTGACACATGTATCAAGTTCCCGGTTAATACAATTCTAGCATGAATAATAAACATTTATCATGATATAAGGAAATATAAATAACAACTTTATTATTGCCTCTAGGGCATATTTCCTTCAAGACCTAGCTCTGATGCCATTGTTGGGGAACGCAGTATTTCAAAAAAATTCCTACGATCACACAAGATCTATCTAGGAGATGCATAGAAACGAGAGGGGAGAGTGTGTCCACGTACCCTCGTAGACCGAAAGCGGAAGAGTTAAGTAACACGGTTGATGTAGTCGAATGTCTTCGCGATCCAACCGATCAAGTACCGAGCGCACGACACCTCCGCGATCTGCACACGTTCAGCTCGGTGATGTCCCTCGTACTCTTGATCCAGTTGTGGCCGAGGGAGAGTTTCGTCAATACGACGGCATGATAACGGTGATGATGAAGTTACTAACGCAGGGCTTCTCCTAAGCACTACAACGATATGACCGAGGTGGAAATCTGTGGAGGGGGGCACCTCACACGGCTAAGACAACTGTCAACTTGTGTGTTCTAGGGTGCCCCCTGCCCCCGCATATAAAGGAGCGAGGGGGGAGGCCGGCCGGCCCTCAAGGGGCGCGCACCCAAGTAGGATTCCTACTAGGAATAGGAATCCTATTCCTAGTAGGTTTCCAACAAGGGAAGAGAGGGGGGAGGAAGGAGAGGGATAGAGGGAGAAGGAAAGGGAGGGGGGCGCCGCCCCTCCTAGTCCAATTCGGACTACTCAAGGGGGGGCGCGGCCAGCCCTAGGGCCCTCTCCTCTCTCTCACACACAAGGCCCATGTTGGCCCATTAGTTCCCCCAGGGTTTCTGATAACCCCCAGCACTCCGATATTTATCCGGTGACCCCAGAACTCATCCAGTGTCCGAATAACATCGTCCAATATATAAATCTTTATGTCTCAACCATTTCGATACTCCTCATCATGTACGTGATCACATCCGGGACTCCGAACTATCTTCGGTACATCAAAACACATAAACTCATAATATCGATCATCATCAAACGTTAAGCATGCGGACCCTACGGGTTCGAGAACTATGTAGACATGACCGAGACTCATCTCCGGTCAATAACCAATAGCGGAACCTGGATGCTCATATTGGTTCCTACATATTCTACGAAGATCTTTATCGGTCAAACCGCATAACATACGTTGTTCCCTTTGTCATCGGTATGTTACTTGCCCGAGATTCGATCGTCGGTATCTCAATACCTAGTTCAATCTCACTACCAGTAAGACTCTTTACTCGTTCCGTAATGCAACATCCCACAACTAACTCATTAGTCACATTGCTTGCAAGGCTTATAGTGATGTGTATTACCGAGAGGGCCCAGAGATACCTCTCCGATACACGGGGTGACAAATCCTAATCTCGATCTATGCCAACTCAACAAACACCATCGGAGACACATGTAGAGAATCTTTATAATCACCCAGTTACGTTGTGACGTTTGATAGCACACTAAGTGTTCCTCCGGTATTTGGGAGTTACATAATCTCATAGTCATAGGAACATGTATAAGTCATGAAGAAAGCAATAGCAACAAACTAAACGATCATAGTGCTAAGCTAACGGATGGGTCTTGTCCATCACATCATTCTCTAATGATGTGATCCCATTCATCAAATGACAACACATGTCTATGGCTAGGAAACTTAACCATCTTTGATTAACGAGCTAGTCAAGTAGAGGCATACTAGGGACACTCTGTTTGTCTATGTATTCACACATGTATCAAGTTTCCGGTTAATACAATTCTAGCATGAATAATAAACATTTATCATGATATAAGGAAATATAAATAACAACTTTATTATTGCCTCTAGGGCATATTTCCTTCACAAACCGCCAACCCACTTAGGTCAACAGACCATGTCCCATGCAACCGCGTAGTTTCCTCCTCCATTGGCCTCCTTCTTTCCGCACCAAAGGAATCCTCGGCGAATTCCAACCATCGCTGATAATGACTTGGGAGGCAAGTCCAGTGCGAGCATAGCGTGTATTGGAATCACACATAGCACTGAAGTGATTAGTATCAGGCACCCACTCTTAGGTAGTAATGGTTCGCTAGTTTGGGAGGCAGTTCGCTAGTTGGTCCACGAGACCCTGGAGCTGCACCTTTGTTTGCTTCCGAATTGTTAGAGGCTGTCCCAAGTACCTGCATGGAAACGTCCCACTCGCGCAACCAAGCAAAGTACACACAGCGTGCACCTCCTCCTGAGAGCACCTTATGGCCATTGCTGCACTTTTTGTCGTGTTCATAGAAAGCTCGGACACATGCCCAAAGAGGTCCAAAATGGCTCCACAAACCCTGGACTCGAGCTTCACGGGCTTGAATAAAATCATCACATCGTCAGCAAACATCGACACCCACTGATGAACGCCAGAACGGGCTAGGGTTGCTAGCATTCCTTTGGCCACAACCAATTTGAAGAGATACTGCAGCGGCTCCATGCAGAGGATAAATATCAATGGGGACAGCGGGGCCCCTTGCCTTAGCCCTTGACAGTTGAAGATTGGCTTTCCTGGTATCCCGTTTACCATGATCATTGTGGAGGCAGTTGCTAATAGCCCACACATCTAGGAGATCCATCTCCTCCCAAAACCCATCCATGTTAAAACCTCCAAAATAAACGGCCACTGAACAGAGTCAAATGCCTTTGATATGTAAAGCTTTAGCATCACTGTTGGTTCCTTCAACTCTTGCAAATGCCTTGCCGTGGATTGCACCAGCATGAAGTTGTCGTGCAAAGAGAGTCCCTGGACAAACGTACTTTGATAGTGTCCAACGAGCTTCGGGAGGTCCTCGGTCAATCTTGTTGCAAGCACTTTTTCAAATATTTTGACCGCTCCGTGCACTAGGCTCACCGGCCGGTAGACCTGGATATCCACAACCCCTTCTCTCTTCGGCAAAAGCGACACAATGGCCTTGTTGATGCTCGGTAGCCCACGCATATCTCCATGGAAGAAGTCGTGAAGTGCTCGCATGAAATCCCACTTGATTATAACCAGCATGTCGCAAAGAATCGACCTATGAATCCTTTAGGCCCCGGCGATTTGTCCATTGGCATGGACTTGACCGTCTTTTCCACCTCTTCCGCCAAGAAGGGGACCTCAAGGTGCACCAAGTCCCTTGACAGAAGGCCTAGCATATCCAAGTCAATGGTGTGCTGCCTTGCCGGCGCTGAGCCAAATAAGCCCGTGTAGTACTCATTCACCATCCCCGCAATGCTTTCCTGCCCGGTGAACACCTCTCCATGATGATGCATGACCGTGATCATGTTCTTGCATTTGTTAGCCGCGCATGCCCGACGGAAGAATTCCGTGTTTGCGTCCCCCTCCCTCAAGTGGAGGAGGCAAGACCGTTATCTAGCAATCGTCTGCTTCAGAGAGCTCAATCCCAGCAACTTCGTCTTCGGCAGTTTTCGTAGATCATACTCGTGGTCAAAGAGGGCCCTCGAGTCTGCAGCCATATCCAACCTGTAAATAACCTCCATTGCCAGGGCTACTTGAAAGCGCATATTCCCGATCCACTTATCGATCCAAAAGATAAGAATGCGATAAAGATTCACGTGAAAGAAAAAACCACAGGACTTAAAAGAGCTCAATGCGCCCTATTTGTGCCTAACTAGTCATACAATTCAAGGTTTAATTAGATAGAATTCAAGTCCAAGTGGAATGTTCTGGGTGACAGCATTTCGTTGACATTTGGGCGATGATCATGCCGTACGTACGTACGAACGTGCTGTGCCGTAAGTTGACCTATCGACTCCGTACTTACCTAGCCCTAACCCTATGCCTGTAGTCAGTTATCTAATACGTACTCCTTTGCCTAACCGACGATACAACAAGAGTACGTGGTCAACTTTGGCACTCCGATTATTTTTTGCTGATTGTTTTGTTAAATCGCTCACCAGACTAGCCACTTGGTTGGCCCTCTGGTTAATTAATCAAGGATTGTACGGTACACACATAAGCAGGACGTCAGCTGGAACCAAGCATACAGTCTTGTTAGTAAATGGTCATCACAATTTCTTTTTCATCTTAATCTTCTATAACAATGATGACACGGCAAACTGTCAAGGTACACTCTGTGTCTAGTCACCATTATTATTATTTTTTAAAGGAAGGATGATTATGATTCGGAACAGAGAGTGCGCATCCGTTGTACTCCCTCCATTTAGAAAAAACTTGTTCCTCAAATGGATGTATCTAGCACCAAGTTAGTGTTAAATACATTCATTTGATAGACAAGCTTGGACAAGCTTTTCAGGACGGAGGGAGTAGCTAGCATGTGGGCTTTCCCTGTTACATGTTCTGGCCGTCCGAAGTTGAAGATGCTCTTCTAAAACTTCGATGCGTATTTAACCTCCTTCGGAATCATATACTCACTTCCTCCCAAAACAACTTCGTACAAGTTTTAATACAAAGTTAATATAAAATTAAGTCACTTATTTTGAGATGGGGGGCGGAGGGGGGTAGTATTTAGACCTGGGCATTCGTTGGGCCGGGCCGAGCCTGACAAAGGCCGACGTACAAAGTCTAGGCCCGAGCCCGGCCTGGCCCGATCCAAAAAACGCATATTTAAGCCCGAGCCTAGCCCGAGGAGACAAAATGGAGCACTTTGGGGCCAGGCTGGGTCGGGCCTCTGTGTAAACTGCCTCATTTCCTAGGCCCGAGCCTAGCCCAACATACGCAACAGGCTCCATTTCTAGGCCTGAGCCCGGCCCAGCCCGGCCCAGGTTTTTCAGGCTGGGTCGTCGGGCCAGGCTGCCCATGCCCAAGTTTACTAGTATTCATCTCATAAAAAAGAAAAGAGAAAAAAAATTATATGGTATTCCTTGCGTTCCATAATTCTTGTTGTGGTTTTAGTCCTCGTAAAACTCGATAGTGCCTTGAGAGTCGAGGTGAACATGTCCTTCCCCAACCCCAAAGCTTCTCTACACACATGTGCGTCCGGAGTTTCTAGATCAATTAGCCATCAAAAACAACCGTCGATGCCCCCTGAAACATTCCATGCTCATGACAACAACAGATGCCCACCGCCCCTTTGCCCGTAACCTTGGCTACAACACCGTCCACATTGAGCTTCATGTAGAGGGATCCAAGGCGATGGAAGATGAGCCTAGCTGCCCCCATCAGTCTGGTTTGGCTAGGCTAAACCCTCAGCTCATCCAAATATTGTCGTATGATTAGATAGTAGATAACTGACTATGGGACCCTTCCTCGAGAATCGTTTTCCGCCTTGTCCACCAAATCGCCCACAACATAACAAGAACTTCGAGGAAAGTATCATGGGGAGTGTGCTACTTGGTTACTTGTTCACCTTTGGTGTGGAACAATAACAATCACAAACGGTCAAATTACACCCGCGCCGGCTAAATAAACAGGGTCGTCTGCATCTCTTTCAGAAAAATGAGAAAACATCAATAAAACTAGTCCTTACAGACTATATAAAGAAAAAGGAACAAGTATATATAAATGATAATATAAGCAAGGATGAATTGCGTTCTATTTTTTCCGAAGACGAATAGGTTTTCAAGATAATACTGTCTCCGTCTGAAAATATAATTTTTAGAATAAATATTTCCGGACGGAGAATAATAAGCTAGCGCCGCATCACCTGCATTGACTTTTGCACGATCCAAACCGTGCGAGCGATCAAGTTGACTTATCAACCCCCTGCGATAATACCGCTACCCAATGCGCATAAACAATATACGTACTGGTATGTGCAGAGTACCGTACTTATGCAGGACGGTAGCTAGATCCCACAGAGGACCAGACGATAATATATCCTACTCCGAGATTCGGTTATTGTTAATCCTATAATCATCGATCGATGTGGTCAAATCAGAGCTCCGGGAGGAGAAGAAGTCTTCTCGTCCTTGCACCATTCTCCTCTTCTTTCTTGGGGAGGTCGCATTTGGCCTGGGTGGCCAGTACCGTGAGCTCTTCTAGAAAAATAAAGTAGAGGGAGAAAGTGACGGGCAAACCCGGAATGCTAGCTAGGTGGGCTTGGTTCGGTTTAAGGCCAACTCCACCACGTGACCCAAATTTACCTCAAATCGTCTGTTTGTGTCTATTTGGGATAAAATGGATAAAACGAATGACCTAACGTATGGGAGCATACGAATGTTTCGTCCGGTCTGTGTCCGCTTTTGCCTCATTTTCAGACCAAACTTGCTCTCGGTTTGGGGCCAAAGCGGACAGAAAGCGGACGTCTCCGCGTCCTCGTCGTCCGTCTGTGTTCGCCCTCGACCCCACCTGTCAGTCTCTCTTTTTCTTCTTTTCTGTACCTGCCCACCGCGCGCACCACGCCACTCCAGTACAGCAGCAGCACCGGGCCCCCTCCAGTTCACACCCATGGCGCCTCCGCCTTTGCTCTCCCTCTCCACGCTCCTTCCCCTGCTCTCCGTCGCCTCCCATGCCTCTGCCAAGCCCGTCGGAAATGCTCAAAGAACGCCACCGCGACCAAGCTGCTTGCGTACCGGCTGGAGCGGGACGAGAAGAGGGCAGCGCCGCTCTTTGCGGCCACCGGCGCGGCCAACGGCACGCGTCGCGCCGGGGGAGGGGTCGTGACGCCGGTGGTGTCCGGCCTGGCCCAGGGGAGCGGGGAGTACTTCACCAAGATCCCGGGCACGCGCACCTCGTACACCCACTGCCCGACGCGCTCAAGGCGCTGGCCCGGCTCGACGGCCTCGCCTTCTGCTACTTCTGGCTGCGCTTCTCCGGGCGCCGGAGCGACAGGCGCCACCGCGAGGGGGAGAAGGTCGCGCCTCTCCGGGCGTCAGGCTGCTCTTCATGCCCCTACGGAACGGCCAACTCCACCGCGGGCAGCCATGGCGCGGGCGCGCGGGCGCGGCGACGGGCGGCGTGCGTGGGCGCGGCGGCACGGGTGGCCTGGCGCGGGCGCGGGGCACGGCGGCACAGGCGGCCTGGCCCGGGCGCGGGGCACGGCGGCACAGGCGGCCTGGCTCGGGCACGGGGCGCGGGGCGCGGCGGCACGGGCGGCGGCGAGCTTGGGCAGACGAGGCGGCCGCGGCGGCAAGTTCGCTATGCCTGCTACGTGTTCGAAGAAATGACGAGGACGGACAGCTGGTGAAATGGGGTAAAAATGGGGTAGCAGCGCTGCGTGCAGCGAATTTGTCCGGCCTCTGTCCGGCGTTTTTTCTCCCTATTTGATGTTTTTTTAATGTTTTTGCATTTTGATGGTGTGTCACACCATAGGAATTGACATTTTTACGCCAAGCCACACCTGGAATTGACCGATTTTTGCAGTGGGTGACTTAGGGCATCTCCAACACCGATCTTTAAACCTTCCGCAACCGTTCGGATCGCGTGGTCCGAACGTGTGTTGTCATTCAATACGGTCCTGCATCGGTCCACAGGCCGGTCTAGATGTGCTTTTTCACGCACACTAGAGACAAAGTGAAAGGGATTTTGCGGGCATCCGGACCGCTGCCACGTCCACGTCTGGCAACCATGGCTCACCCAAAATCCTTCTCCCATGCATGCATGCGTTCCCGCCCATAACCAGCTGCTCGCATTCATGTCGTTGTAGACCGGCTACTCCGGATTGACGCCGGCCCAAAGCGGACGGGACATCTCACTTCCGGCATTGAAGCGGCGCATCGGTCGGGAGAACGTCGCCCGCTACATGTCCGGCTGAACACGCCTCCTCGCCGCATTCAAACGGGTGCAGAATGCCTTCCTTCATTAAACCCGCTCATGAGCCGAGAAACCTACTCCGGCCACACGTCTGTACGCTAGCCGACCGACATTAAACACAACACCGGTTGGCTCCGAGTGTCCGCCCACTATTTAACGATGCCAGGCGCCGGGCAAAAAATTGCACCACACCTCCACTCCCCATCCGCTCCTTGCACCATTTTCTCTACACTTTTCATGGCATCCGATGTGCAGGAAGATGAGTTTCTCCGTTATAAAAGCCGGTTGGGTGACCCGCCGGCCCACCGGATACGAGTGAGGAAACTCTCAGCTCCACCTCTATTGTTGCTCCAGGCCGTTGCAGGCTAGCTCGTGGAGGCGGCCACTCCAAGCCGGCGCGTGGTTCAGCAACTCGTCACTTCAAGCCAGCTCACGGGAGAGCACGGCGGCACGAGTATGGTGGCTGCAATGGACGAGGTCGTGTCGTACCGCTCTTTGCGTGCCTGCGAGCCTGCGACCGTGCCCTACTGACGGAGAAAGAAGCCGGCTTCGCGGAGATCGATGAGGCGGCGGCTAGCACGTCCGCGTTTGCCACCATCATCGAGGAGAAGTAGAACATGAGAGGCCGCCGTCACTTGGGTCCCACGAAGGCCACCACCGCGGCGTGCGGCGTGCATAGTCGGTGGCTTGCCTACTTGCAGGCCACCATCGTTCCCCCGCCCAAAAACCAACCCTCATCCGTGCTCCACGGAAGCGGAGGACACCCTTACCCTCCGGCTTAAGCATATTGCTCCAGTGCCACTCCGATGAGCGGTGCTGCCGGACATGGGAAAGCATAGGCTACTCTTGCCCTTTTCGCTCAAGCATATACTTCCGGGGCTCACGGCAGTTTGATGAATGGGTTGCCCTACATGGGAAAGTCAAAGAAGATCCGTTGCATCCGGCATCTGGTTTGTATGAAGTTCGTTCGATTTGTTTTAAACAGTGTCTGAAATGTATGCAAGTAGCGTTGGATAGCCAACTCCCACATCCACGTCCATAGGACTGTCCCCTATACGCGAAGAATGCACGAGCAAATTTGCAGGTCAGCGTTGGAGATGCCCTTAGGGCCACTGGCATGTTGGGCCCACATGTCTAGTGACCCAAAGTTATCTTACGTTTAAAGTCAGCCAATCTGAGCCCCTTCGTGTCAAATGTGTGCTTAAAAAGCTGAGCGAGATTGCCCGTGAATGAGGCCACCACGTCATTACATTATCACCATCAATTGCCTGTTTTTTCAAGGGCCAGCTCTGAAGAAGGAAACGGTGGAGAGGAAAACCACAAGTCAACAAATCATCAGTTCAAAAAGAAAAGAAAAATCAACAAATCATAATCGCCATCACAAATCATTATCTCCATAACATAAATGTTGCTATGTTGTGTCTGAAGAAATACATTACGACTCAGTCTGCACAATCGCACGACAAACGAATAGGAGGAGCATCACAACGACGACCACGACTCAACGCTGCACTTTGCCAGCACCATCAGTTTCTGAACGGCAAGCCGCCCGTCCCAACTCCATCCATGGAGCACACCATCTTTCACCCTAGAGAGCCATTACTCCAATGGCTGAACTGCTGCCGTGCAATGCACGATCAATCCCTGACTGGAGACGCGCTGCTCCGGTATTCCGGAGCATATACACACTGCAGAGAGAGTTAGGTGAAACACAAGTCAACATAGGCTGGTTGATATGTTATACACATAATCGAGAATACACAAGCGCCAACATAGCAACATTTCAGGTTAAATACATCAGGACCAAAGTTGCTCCTTGCAACGGCGAAGTACCAAATAGTTGCAGAACTAACACGCTATCAAATGTGCTGGAATCTCGAGACGTGCAATTTTACCAGTTCCAATATGAACTAATGAACTAGTGCAATCAAGATCATCAATTAGTCACCCCCTAGACTCTGGAGGTCTCAGAGCAGAATGGGTCAACTACTGTAACAGAAGTAGGTCGTAACAAAACTACAAAAGAGTAAGCGATAACCCTCAGGAGCACAGACATTGAAGCAAGTTTTACAAGAGTCCCAATTCAGGCTATACCTTGCTGAGACCGAAAGAAGCTTCGGTCTTTTATTGCAGTTGCAGTCCCGCTGTCTTGCACCTCATCACCAGGTTCCGCCTTTCCTACAGAATCACATGGACAAATGACAAGACGATCAATAACAGAGCGCACACATTCAGTGGCAACTACTCGAGTGCCAAATCCTCTCACTTCCCCTTTACCAAGGCTTAAACTTTTTGACGCAACAGAGGATTGATCTTCCAGAGAGAAGGCATTCCAACAACATCCTATATGAAAGATCATGCACTTGTGGCAGTTTTTAAGACCTCAAACAACAAAAGACCACCACCTTAGTGAGGCTAAATTCCCATTGTTCTGCTCGGAAAACCTCGCCTGCGCCTCTAGTACTGACTCCCACCAGCAAGTAAGAACAGTAGCGCCTTTTCCAAACCTGTGCCCGCGGTCCCATAATTGTCTCTTAACCTCCGCCATTTTGTTCTCACCTCATGTTCTCATTCCTTTGGATACTTGGGCTTGAGGCCTAAACTAGCTCTGGACCCAGAAAAAAATTTGCTAGCCTGTCGACCAAATGTTTAGGTGCGGATGCAGAGAGGCCAAGGATTTCTTACCTTCGGTTTTCTCAGAACATTGAACGTGCCTTTATACAGGCCAAACCCTGGGGTAGGGCGGACGCCCTGGGCCCCAGATATGCCGTATGTAGTCTGTACTAACTGGGCCTGGCCAGCATACAACGCAGCTAAGTAGCAGCACAGGCGCCAGGCCGGAGACAGGCCAGGTGGCGTGACACCATGGACAGATAACCACGCTTACGCAGTGTGAGTATGCCCCTTGCGACGCTTCACTTCGTCGCTCAATCTTGGACTAAAGCTCGGTGTAGTAGATAGCAGGTTCCCATGTTGACTCGAGCAATCAATTAGTACAACACATGGTTCAGCTATTTAATTTTCTAATGGTTTATAATTGGCTTTCTGTGTGTATGAGCACCACATGGCACGTGAAGGCAAAACCATGATAATACACATCCTCTCTTTGGGGGTGAATTTGCCAGCTAAATACGAAAACTACGCATGGCACACTGATAGCATTTTAGCTTTCTTCATTTTACTTTTCGGTTTCGTGTAAAGGCTTTTTCAGATCTGTATTCTCATTATTATTTTCCGCCACAAGTAAAAAATATCTTTTCTGAAAGCCTTATCTGATTTCATTTTCACAGAAAATTTATCTTTTTTCTCAGTATATTTAGTGAGATTCGCTCTCTTCTTTCTGAAGATATAAAACAATTATACCGTGATGGGTGATCAATACATTTAAAATGTGGCAGCGAGCTTCTCTTCCTCCTTTAGGCCAACTAAATCTCAAATATACATACGGCTCACCGACACGGTGTGTTTAGATTTTTTTTTTCCACAAGAAAAACTGATTTGTTTTTCTTTTGCATATCAAGGGCCCCAGTTTCTAGTTTTGCCCTGGGCCCTCCAAATCTCAGGACTGGCCCTGGCTTTATAAACCCTTTCTCCAGCTCAGTATGTTTCGCCTTTTCTTGCCTTGAACAAGAGCAGCTCTAGGCCCAAATTCCAATTGGCACTGCAAGCCATTTTACTGGGACTTTATAGTTCATATTTTAGCTCATGGAATCAAGCATCTTGGTGAAGGCAGATTAGTTGCATAGAGAAGATTGAAGGAGATAGACTGAGGGAGTGATTGCGAGACTTTTTTGGATTTGGGACTGAACATGTAGCTATTTGGTCAGCTTATCTATATACTTCCATGAGTGCAGCTGTGGCATACGATTACATGAAAAATACTCTTGAAAGCTGTTTCATGAATGCTGACAACCAATTGAGAATAAACAATGCACTCTTGAAAGGAAAGGAAACTTCACATCCCATGCATAATCTACACTAGTGAACCTGTTGTGATGAATGAGAATCAAATATTGACCAGAATGACTAGTTCTCTACATACTACTCTGCATAGACATGAATAACTACCACCCTTGCAAAGGAAATGTTTCTTGCCAAACTATGCAACTATTTTTGCATGAATAATAGTGACCGTTGCTCCGAGCTGATCATTTTCGATTAAAATTTTGCAAGATGTAGCTCCAAACCAACACACTGAATTACTGACTAAATTGCAAGAACCCCTCAAAGCACACAATTCAACCACTAGATGGTTTGCGCAATAGCTCGTAAATGCATGCTGCATGTAATCACTCTAAGAACAGCATGATAGGCAGGATGAGAAGACAACCTGGTCGAGCACGCGGTGATTGCTCTTCTCCACCTCCCTGGCGAGCTTCTCCATCCTCCGGAGCATCCCGGCATACATGCTATCCATCTCCGCCGCCTGCCCGGCTGCAGCGCACACGAGCCCTTGCAGCCTCCCCAGCCCAAACCCATCCACCATCGCATCCACCGCCTTCTGCTCTCCAATGCTGTAAGCATCGTCTGCTTGGGGCGCCGCCGCTGGCGGCTTAGTCTGCAGCAACGGGAAGGGCGACTCCGGGGCGAAGGAGTGGTACTGGTCCCGGAAGCCGGGGCCGACGTTGACGACGGTGAGCGAGGTCGGGACAAGGCGGGATCCGACGAGGAGGAAAGCGCGGTAGTCGAAGGAGTGGGTGGAGAGATCGTCGGAAGCGGAGGGGGAGACGAGGATGAAGAGGAGCGGGTGGGCGATGGGCGATAGGGTTTTGGACAGGGAGCACGCGAGGGCCAGCTCGCGCATGGAGGGGCGGAGAGGGGCGCGGCGGCGGGACGAAAAGAAGCCGAGGGGGGAAGGGGAGGAGGGCGGTGGCGGGTTGGGGCGGCCGAGGGGATCTGAGAGGGAGCATGGGTTGGAGAGGGAGGAGTGGCCGGAGATGGAGATGAAAAGGCACGGGGCGGCGGGGGTTTGGTCGTCGTAGTCGGAGAGGGTGGGGGCCGGCGGAGGGGGGCGGTGGGCGCGGCCGAAGAGGAGGCCGTCGCAGTCACCCACGGCGGCCCCGCAGCGGTGGAGGAGCGCCGCGAGGGCCGCGCCGGAGATGGAGAGCTTGACCTCCTCGCCGACGGCCATCGGTGGGTGTGGTGGGATGGGATCGATGGGGACGTGTAAAGGTCAGCACGTCCTCTTTCAATTACTAGCTCAACAACCGCTTTCAGGTTCAGCACACCATATTTGCCCTACTTCTACAGTTCTGCTACAATTTTACGTTTTATAAAGTACTCCTGCATAAAATATGGCAAACAAAAAGATCTTGAAGCCATCTTCAAGAAAATTTTGGAAAAACCAAGGATCATGTCAGGGTTTCAAGCCAGGCCTGAATCTAAACGCTGGTGTTCTCTTGCTGTGTCTGGTGCCCTGAAGTTGCTTCAGTAAACAACAGGAAGGCAAACGACAGCGAAAAACGATCATAAAAGCAAAAGCATACGGCAACAGATCAAATGTTCGTCCATATAGTTCGTGTCCCTTTTCGCATTTCAGTTCAGTTTCAAATCAGATGCTTGCTGCACTGTCAATTAAGATCCAAAAAACAAGAAACGAGAAATTGGACAGTCGTCGACGGTTTTCTCGGTTCAGGAGGCAAGGGCTTCTGAATTTAGACAAGGACAAAGAGAGGACCCTCCAGGGTCTTAACAGTTTGCTTTGCCGTTCACTCATCATCAGCAGCAGCTTAGATAGATACTTAGATAGTAGGTATAGGTTCGGAGTGTCAAGTAGATCGGGGAAAGGCGGTCGGTCAGAGTCTCAGAGAACAATGGCAGAGCAGTAGCATCTGCTGCCGATTGACTTCATCCCTGTATTCACCCAACCACAGCCTTCCTTGTAGCGCTCCACCTGCCAATCCATCCAACACAAGAGGTTTCAACAGTTGATCAGCGCAATTTTTCTGAGAAACTACACATCAAACAGCGAGAAAATCAAGTGATAAAACTGCTGAAACTGAAATCTAGGCAGTAATGTAGGTTGGATGTTAGCCGCCGTATGGTGCTCGGCAGAAAATTGCAAGAAAATTGCATCTGGGTGTAGCTACCTACCACATCCAAGATTGTATCTGCTTCACCTTTGACCCCACCCAGAGTGAATATCGAGCCACCGAGCACAGCTGAAGAGTGGTACCCTCTGGTGTAGTTCATTGGTTCCACCGTCATCCATGACGGCATTCTTGGCTCATAGAACTCAACAGTGGACGACATTGCTCCAGCATCAGCATCATAACCACCCATTACATATCTGAAAGAAAAACACGGCATTGCTAAGCACCTTGACGGGCATCTATGCTGTTTTCAGTTGTAGCAAGAGTCAGTAAAACAAAATTTTAGATTACATGGGCCGACATCGTGCAAAATTTACGCTGATCCCCGTGATTTACCACAAAGAGCTATACCAGAGACTTAATTAGATGCCCACATTCTACAATTTTTAGTGGACCGTCCTGATCTGTAAAAAGAGATGCACATACTTACATCTTCTCATCAAGCACTGCCACCGTATGACAACCTCTTACTGTACTCATTGCTGGGAGCATTTTCCAGTTAGGCTCCCTAGGATCAAGCCTCTCAGCAGAGCTGGTAACAAACATTGTAGCATTAGCAAAATGGAAATTGTACATTCTCACTTTGAAGAAATAATAAGTTCATTGCCATGTAAGCCATAAAGAAAATAGGCTAATGAATACCGTGCAATTTACTCAGTTGATTACAGATTTACATACTGCTTCGATATAAGGAGGGTGTTTCTCTGTTGCTCGAAAAGGGGGTCGACAGAGTAATATGCACTAAGCCATGAGTTATGATATGTGCTCTAAGACTTTTGCAGGTTGTATTGCTCCACTAAACTGCTTACTTTTGCTGGGTTGATAGTGCCTAAATCAGTTTGTAACTGAAACTTGCCAAAATAAGTACAAGTGGTGAAAGGATATCACCTCAGATATCGAACCCCATTGAAACCGCCAACTGCATAAATCACACCATTAAGTTCCGCACCAGCTAGAGAAAAGCGCTGAAAACCAAGCAGCACAGATTGTTCAGACAAAAGCAATCATCACATCATAGAGGTTTATAGGCTGGAATATATCATTATATGGACATGAGTAAGAAACCATAAATAGCAAATAGAGAAACAGGAACAATTATACAGAGTACTACAGAAGTACGCACTTTTGCATCAGGACAATCATTATCTTTCCATAAAATGGTCCTCCTTGATGCCAGCTTTAGATGCATTTTTTTACAAAGTAAAAGATACTAACGAGTTTCGCTAGTCAACAGAAAGTAAATTTTACAAATTTAATGCAAATAAGCAGTGGAGACCAACACCTAGAAGTTATGTATGTTCATAATCCATAAACACATTTTGTTCATTTGTTCACATGAATAAGAGACTGTCTCCCTGCTTAAGTAGGGCAAACTTCTAAATTCCATACATCTGTAATGAATTAGTGGAGCCCCTGTTTCTTTCCTTACAGAAGACTTAACCCTGACCCCATCCAGTTAAAGCCAAAACCAGCATGGTATTTCTGGTGATCCTCGTGGGACAAGTAACCATCGAGTATGTCAAAGACATTGTTGTGGATATTAGGCAGTGGTGTGGAGGTTATGGTGGTGAAATCTACAACTTTGGGATAAAATGGAACAATGTTAGGCCAACTTATGGAGTTATGGTAATTCAAGCAAGAGCAACCCGCTGAAAACCAACTTATGCTAATCCTCCTTTTTAACATGCGCACTGAAACAAGGTGTGGTTTCCCCAGGAGATGTCCGACTAGAAGTAGGAAAAATACCCAGCAACAACAGAGGAGACCATCACATATACTCCCTCCGTTCCATATTACTCGTCGCTAATTTAGTACAACTTTGTACTAAATCAGCGACAAGTAATATGGAACGGAGGGAGTAGATCAAAGAGTTACTTTTTCCATATCCTATGGACCATTCTCCGACATGGAGGCTCTTATCTGTAACTGCTTAGGATTTCGTAGTTCTCATGCTTGCATCGAGAATGAAGAGATAAAAGTTGGTACTATCTCGTCTTCGTATTGAAAATGGAGCAACTAATTTATCAGTAGGCTACTCATACTCGTTCATAACTAGTTTTTCTGTAAACCCCACAGTTTTTCCTCTTTACGGTGTAGTACTCGTTCATAACTAGTAATTTTCCTGATCTGCAGCGTATACAACAATTACTAGACTCGATTAAATCATTCTGCAATGAAGGTAAGTTGAATCAAGGATGACATGTTGAAAACATATGTACCTTTTCTAGCATAGGGTGACTCTTTGTCCACTTTCCCTGAGCAGGATCAAACACCTCCATGTCAGAGAAACAGCAAATGCCATCTCCACCGCCAAATGCATAAATTTTCCCATGCAAACCAACTCCAGCGAGGCTCCCCTTTCCATGAGTCAGTGCTGGGCATGGGATCCAATCATCACGTCTTCGGTCATAACAGTCAACTTCAGGAGAAAGGATGCATGCATATATTAGGACCTAAAATTTGCAATCAGGGAGGCCATCAAAGACTAAACACAGAAACCAATGAGTACCTGTATCAAACCAGCAAGCGCCATCACCACCACCAAGAACAAATATTTTGCCATCTAACGCGACAGCAGAGGTATAGGACTTCCCAGCAGTCATTGGTTTCAGAGGTGTTAGTATGTCCAAGGAGGGTGAGAAGGAGTCTAATGATGACAAAAATGAGATGCCATCGAAACCACCAATGAGATAAATGACATCTTCTGAACCCAAACATTCTTCAACAAACTGATTTAGTGAATCATCTAGAGATAAAGGATCTATTTTCGAATTCAAATTCTTAACTGTGTTCTTTAGCTCAACAACTCTTTTCAGCAACCTGTCATTCACTCCTTGTAGGCATTTGACTTCTTTGTTGGAAATAATCTGCATTTGAACATATCAGAATATTAGGAACAGAACACTAAAGAAGCTGAATTTTGCAGGATTCCAAACATTTACATACAAAATGTATAATCCTATACACTAGAGAATACATAAAAGTAAACTTAGTTTGAAAATACAACCATCCTGTAGGTCACCATGAATTAACGCTATGATTAACTTATTGATTCATAAACTTTAAGATCCAAAAAAAAAACAGTATAACAGATATAAGGCATTTGAAGATATTACAGCATTTAGAGATACCTGCTTCTTCTCCATAGTCTCTATACGTTCGGACAGTCCTTTAACCACATCTATCAACTGAAAAACAAAATAACTGTGAGAAAGTTGGAATACATAGACATGAAGCTGTTTGCAGGAGTACTCATATTAGACAGACAAGAAATAAGGACGGTAGTAAACCTGTAGCTATGTTATAACTAACCTTAGCTTCTGAATAGGATTCATAGTCCAATCCTTGGAGTAGCAAACTGGAATGCTCCCAGGCAAGCTGATCGACTTCGGTATCTAAGTTCTCCGGCAAACCACAGTGCCCCTCAAGAAATGTACCTTTAACTTCTTGCATGTCCTTACAACCATATGCATCAATGCCTTCTGTTCCAGCTCCATTGACATAAAATTCAGAACTAAGTTGCTGGACTGATAGAGCCTTAAGCTTCTCTAATACCAACGTGAAGCTAAGCTCATTTTCCTGCTGGGCAGATTGTTGCTGCTGTTGCACTTCAACTCCCTTACTGAACAGTGCATGATCCTCCCACTCTGGTGGTGTCTCTTTGCAGTCGAGATCATCGAAACCATTGGAAGATTCTTTGCTTGAGCTGGCATGCCCATTGTCCACATCTGCCATTCCAACTCCCTCAACCTCAAACTTGTTCTGCTTTACCATGTCTGCATATGACACTAAACCCTTTTCTGGTAAAACCTTTTCTGGTTTGAGCTCGTTGTTCCGCTCATTGTTCCACTCATTGTTCCACTCATTGTTCCGCTCATTGTTCCACTCATTGTTCCGCCCATCATCCACATCTCTTAGTCCAACTCCTTCAACCTCAAACTTGCTTTGCTTTACCGCATCTGCATATGACACTAAAACCTTTTCTGCTTTGAGCTCATTGTTACCCTCAAATTTTTGTACCCACACAGGAGGTGGTGTTGGTTCACTCACATGCTGAGCTCCTGGTTGTGAAACAGGAGGCGTCCAGAACTTGATGGGGGAAGGCGAAGGAGTAAACATAGCCATCAAAGCACGTGTTTGTGCATGATCCAATTCAAATCTGAAGAAGTGAGGCTTCTGGCCATAGACAGTGGGCGTCTTCTGGTAATAATTGCCTATAATAGCATTCCTGAATTTACTCTCCTCTAGTGGAACACACCACATTCTTATCCGCATTGCAACCTAGATAATTGGAAGAGTACAGTGCTCCCTTTGAGTCATTTTATAGAGGTTGAGCAAGGTGGCATATACAAGAATAAAGGATGATACCTGAGCAGGATAGCTTGTCTTTTCGTAGCCATTATTTGTCCATGCATTTGATTCAGGACAGAATTTGCCATTGCTTGCAGCTTCATAAACGCCATGCAATCTGCGATCATCATAATTGAACAGGAATAGAGGTAGCCCTTCCTTGATGTTGTGTACATATGAGAGATGTGCTTTTGGCAAGCCTGACATGTAAGTTACATAAGTTAGTGCATGATTCAACAAACTGATTTCAAAAATCTGAATTATATTCTTTAAAAAGCATGAAAGAAGAATTTTTAGCACAAGGTATCGTAGATGCATCAAATGGAGAGGGCATACGCTCTAAAAAACACAGACATGTCACTTCTTTGTATGAAAGAAAAAGAAAGGGCCTATAACAGCAAGACTATGATTAAGAAATATAGCGTACCAAAAAGTTGGCGCGAGTGGCACTCAGCAATAGTATTGTTTGTGCAGCCGAAAATTACAGCTCCAAGATCCTGCACTGGAAGATTTCTTGCAGGAACAAAGAGGTTTGTTGGCCTGCCACTCACAACCTGGCTCCATGAAGATTTCTTCTTGACCATTGCATTAAGCTGAGAACGGGCGGAAATGATTAAACAAAGTGCAGCGCAAATTGAAGTTGTTCAGTCATAAACATTTTGTAAAGATGAAAGCACGATGCGCAAATCAACTAACACCATCTCAATATCTCATCATTTTACTATATACTTAATTAGTTGTGTGAAGGTTCAGTGAACATCGTCTACGCATTGATATGAAGCAAGTTGTTTAGGCATGAGTATTAGTGAATCATATGAAATCAAAGTGAATCACCTACCTGCATGCAAAAAAAATCAACCGGAACGCCATATAAAGAGCCTATTTGGCACCATTTTTAGTAAGAAGAGAAGTATTGGCACATGAGAAACTAGTACAGGTACATTGTACGTTGAGGACACGCAATGATTCGAAGAAAATGCATGCACTTTCAATAATACCTTCCCCTTTGAAGCCCCAAACTTACAAAAAGCATGTGTGTATAGAGCAATAAAGGGAACTGAAGGACCAAACATGTAGGCAATTCAACATCTGAGTACACTAGACATAATTACTGGAAGCCCCAGTTAGTCGTATATCACCTCATAGTAAAACTAAAACTCAGTTACACCTGAGACTGCATTGCAGGCACAATTAATGATGGAACCAAACAAGTTAGTACAAGTACTAGTAGCAGCAGAAGAAGCTAGCAACAGGGCAAGCACAGTGATAACACAAGGGATGACTTTTGCAGTTGGCACCCTGCGGTACTTGGTAATCGGATACAACAGAGCATTCACAGTAGGAAAAAAAGCGAAAATCTAGGGGATCACTCGCGTGATGGAAATGTGAGCACGCGCCCTAATTCCCCCGCTTGCATCCTGCATTGCGCAATCCCGTTGGGTTGCATGGGAAATCCGAAGAGTCGCGCCACCCATCCCCCACCGCCACCAAGCAGAGGCAGAAGCAGCAGCAAGAGCAGGCAAGGCCGGGCGTTGGGTGCGGAGAAGAAGCACGATCGGGCGCGGTTGGGTGGAGAGGGGCGCCTCATCGGCACGGTGCGACGTTGCTTTGAGCCGAGAACAAGCGCTAGGTCGTTGAATTAAATTACAGCGTGGGCGAGCAAGGAGACGGAAAGAGAGAGAGCGCGAGGAAGGAGGAGGCGGCGATTTTACTGAGGAATCGCCGGGAGACGGCGGAGGGAGCTCCCGTCCGGCGGTGATCGGCGACGAGGAGGGTTGGTTGTCTGGGGTTTCTTGGGGAGGAGGAGGGGATTGTGTGAGCGGAGGGCAAGGGAAGGTTTATTGAGGGGACGGGAGGCGAAATGAAGAGGGTGTGCTGTGCTGTGCTGTTGCAGTGCAAAAGAAAGAAATGGTGGTGGGTAGGAAAAGTGGATTCCTTTTTACTCCCCTCCCTCCCTTCGTCCTCGCCGAGTCTCTCCCCCCCTCTCTCTCTCTCTCTCTCTCTCTCTCTCTCTCTCTCTCTGCTATATTTCTTTTTTCCTCTACTAGTGTAGTCTGATTTATTACGCGGCGAAGGAAATGCCGAAAGGAGGAAAGAGGCAAGGCGGCTGTGGGCAGGCAGCAGCTCCACACGCAAACGCAGCTCCCGTTCCGGGCAAAAGCCACGTCCAACGGACGGAAACACAGGGAGATGGTCAAGGGCGTCCATGGACCAGGTCCGTGTGCGCCGCAGACTGACGAACGCACGCCCTGACACGCATACGCACAGCCGCACAGAGGGAGGAGGAGGAGGAGGAGATGCCCTTACCGTCAGTCCTCCGTATAGGAGCTGCAGCCTGCCTGGTAGCCAGGCCAAAGCATCTAGCCGTCTATCTCCGGAGGGCGCTGCGCACGCATTTCTCGTCTCTACTTTCACGCGTTTCCCTCGGCGCAGGCACAGGCACAGGCAGGCATGGTGATGGTGATCCTGCTACACTAGCACGCACGACGGACCCGATCCATGCACGTTTTCTTCGTTCTCGTGTCCATCGGGGGATGCAGCAAAGAGGTTTTCTTCTTTTCGGCTCCAGTATCTTCTACTTTGATGAGAAGACTCATCGTACAAGTGCCCGGCTCGGCTACTGCGCTAGACGAGCTTAGAGACGGGCAGGCGCTGCCGTCGGCTCCACGTGGGCTTCTTATCCTACATGCCTAACTCAGACTATCTACTTTTTCCGACTAATCCCATTTTATTCATCAATCGAACAGATTGAACCGGATCGATACTGATCATAATAGATAGTAAAAATATCTCCAATGGTGGAAACCCGCCATGGGTAAATGGACATGGTGATGCGACTATGCGAGAAAACAATATTTCACTAGGCGTGTCTAAGTCTCGGTTGACTGAGACTTATAACTAAGTCTAAGTCAAGTGATATGACATGTAAGAAAGAAAAAAAAATGAAAAGAAAAATTTGCACGGATCTCAACGTAAGATCTTACGAATATAGCATCGACTGAGACTTGTCCCGATCCAGATCTCTCTCTTTCTCTCCGCCTCCGTCTCCGCCTCCCCTTTGCCTCTCCTCCCGCCGCCGCCGGATCCCGGCTGGGCAAAGTTCGTGCGAGGGGATGATGGCGGCGGCGGGGCGTCCATCTGTCGCGGCTTGGAGGCGTGGCTGTGACGGTGGATCTTGAGCGGGCGCCTCGGGACGACGTGTGTGTGGCCATGGCGTCGGCCACGCGGCGATGTGACCTCCTCTACCTTTGGCTGTCTTCATTGTCGGTCCAAAGGGATCTAGTCGGTGGGTCTTGCCTCGCGATGGCTTCCCGGCAGCGGATCAAGTGGAGGAGGAGATGGTGGCCTAGCTGCTGAAGTGGGTGAGGATGCCACCATCGTTGGCGGCGCCCGTGGGTGTCATTTTCCTCGTTGGAGGTGATGGTGGGGGCGTCCCTAGCACCATTGTTTTCGAGGGAAACCTCAGATCTAGAGGAGGGCTACCATTGACGGCGGCGCCGTGGGCGTCATAGCACTCGTTGGAGGCATTGAGGGGCCTCCTGGATCGGATG